>NC_070605.1:67104418-67422495 GCF_027172205.1 Podarcis raffonei
TGCAATTCTAGAATGCAATTCAAGGAATACTTTCTATTAGAATTCAGTCTGGACAAGATTATATATGCTTATGAATATGTACTGCCAAAGAGTCTTACTAGGTTAACAGGACTTCCTTGGAGTGAAGTGTATTAACTGAGTAGGACAGACAACCAAAACAATAATTGCCATAAGGAAACAAGTTCCATTAATCCGAAATGGAGGAGAAATGGATATGTGGAATTCACTGATAACATCAACTCACCAGAATACAAAACAAATATAATTCTACCAAAAAAAGCAAATGAGTGGAATTTTACCAAGACACATACAATTAGCCAATGGATACTGCCCGCTGCTAAGATATAATAAGCAGAACAAGTTAAGAAATAAGCAAAAACATCTAATTGCCAAAAGCAACAAATCTCTAAATTTTGCATTTATTTTTTTTCATCACTTGATAATAAGTTAAATACAAAAGGTGTAATATGAACAGACATGAGGCACAGTTCACAAATCCTATTGTGCTGACATACCATTGCTCCAGCATGTCTCGGCCTTGCATAGCATACAACTGTGAGTAAGTCTGCCCTGTATGAACTATGGCACATTCCTTGTACTTAGCCATTCCAAGACATGTGGGTTTCATGCTGCAGCAGTAAGAAAAACTCACATAGATACGCCAAGGCACCCACAAGTCAGTTCAGGCAGACCACACACACCAAACCCCATGAACTAACACTACAGGGTGTTATATAACCCACACTGCCACATAGTCTGAGGGCAATACAGTACCCACCAATGCTGTTGAAATGATTGGAGTAGCTGCAAAGATTCCCAGTCGGGGAACATACCTCCATTCCTTCAACACCAGGTTTGGACCAATGGCAACTACTGGGGTATGCACTGCTGTTTTGGGGGGCCAAATAAAAAGGCAAATTGGGATGATGTGGGGGACTCCCCTACTCCCTGAGTCGAAGCATGGTGTAATTCCCACCCCTTCAGTTTGATCAGGGCACCAACAAAGCCACAGAGCCGCTTTGTTTCTGTGCCAGTACAACTCTATCTTTTCCTGTATATCTCTATGCTTCTCTCAGTCCATGGGCTTTGCAAGACGTGAAGGGGTCGAAAATGTTGTCTGCAAAGCACAGCATTGGGTGTATTTTTTTTACAAAAATAAATAAGTAAAACATTTCATCTTAGGGTTTTTTTTTAGTGTACTTTGCTCTGCTTTAATAAGAACAAAATCAACAACCCAGAGCTCTTTAGAACTCTGCAAGCAGCATTCTAGGCTCAACATTGTAAAGTATATTAGAGACCTGTGCAGGTCTACTGGGAGGCCTATAAAGCCTGTTGGAGGTCACAAACAATCGTCAGGAAAAAGGCTGATGTGAAGCTGCGAAGGTCTTTTAAAAATGTACATGCTAGTATATGCACCATTTGGCAACCTCTTAATTATTTTAAGGTAAGAAAAAGACAAGATCCCTTGGGGTTATGGAGAAAAGTACATTCTTTTTACTTCCCCACAAAAAGCACCTGGAATTTGTCTGCAATTTGGCAGGCCTAATTCACTCTGGAGGCACTTCTGTACCTATAAACTTAATCCACTCTGTCCAAAAGGGAAACATTTTACCTGTTTTTAGATTCCCCATTATAGTGAATGGGGAACACAGACTTTCCTTTTATACTGACTGGCTCAAGAGCCAAACTGCAGATTGTAGTGGAGAAGTACACAGTGTGATTCAGCCATGGTTCAGAATTTTCAAAACAGCAACACAGATAACAGATATCTTGGGACCTGTGCACAAACTCCAAGCAAGTACTGCAGAGCAGCTGAGGTGCAGGCTTCAGGAAACAGGCAGGGAGTCAACACCCAATGGTAGTTTGTAGAAGATGTGTGTGGGTTGCAAAACCACAGTGGGTTGCAAAAGCACACTAGTGTTGTATCCAGAAATGGTCAGTAATCACAAAGGTGATTTTTAAAAAAACAACAGATAATGTACATAAGGAATACAGAGCTTTGTAGATGCTGCTTTCATTTATTCTAAAACTAGAAAGACTTGAAAGATCACATATATGTAAAAAGTGATAATCCAGGATGAAGGTAAATATAAGCAAATGTTCTAGACATATATACTATTTAAATATCCCACCCCAATGCATATAAATCAAGAATTATTGGAATAAATAAGTGTTAACAGTAAGAGAGAGATGGAATTTGACTGAGGCATTCTTGAAGGGTCGGTGGGAAAACAAGTTCAATTTCATAGGCATAAGGTTTGACATTCAGATTGTGTACCTTCTTCATCTGCAAGGTAAACTGGTGCAAGAAATGCAAAAGAAATATGGCAGTCACTTTTTCCAAATGATGTTGCCTTAGTGAAAAAAGCTTCTGCCAATATATTGTGCGGTTAAAGGTACTTGAAGCAAAAATTCTGTTACAGAATTTCATAAGACAGTGACAGGTCGGAGCTGCTCCAACTGAGTTTCCAGTGCAGTTCGTTCTTTGTGAACCTCCTAGACCATGCAAACAAACAAACAACAATCAGAATATAGCCCTTAAAGGCCTAAACGCATAAAAACAATATTGTCTTATGATGCAGACATATAAAGTCCACTTTTGCAATCATTCCATAATTAATATACTTATAGCACTCATGCCCAAGTAAACTGATGTTACAACACTACAGACTTTAAACTCAATTAGTGGCTTGGGTGCAGCAGTATTGCCTAAATGTCCCACTGACATTCCCCTATGCCCTGAATGCAGGGCTTGGGATCCTCAGTCAGTTTAAATCTGGGTGCTTATGGAATTAACCACAACAGTGTATTAAAGTACACAAAGCTTCCAGAAGATGGCTTATTTGAGATGCCACAAATATTAGGCTAGCTCTCGTCAACTGATTTGCCCAACACTATTCTGAACTCTGTTATAATACTAATGACTACAGCCAGCTGTAACGAGTTCGAGGGGCCACCTCTACACAAGCAATCTTGGAGCAATGGCTATGAGAGACATCCAATTAGTCAATCACTTGCCTTATTTTACTAACCACCATTAATTTGAATCTTTTTTCTTTCAACTCATACAAATATAAAATTCACTGACTGGAATATATTAGGCCAAGCACCTAACTGAGAACATTTTGTCACCGTTTGGCAGAAAAGCCAGAACTATCTTTTCTGTTCCAAGATTACATGGAAGGTGGGATGGGTGGGGAGGAGAAAGCTGGCTCCAGTGTTCTACAGCAGATTTCTACTCACAAATGGGGATACTGGCTTCCCTTTCCCTCTGCAGTCCCCTAAAAATCTGATCTAGATGGTTGAGGGGGAACCCTGGAGCAGCATGGGGCTGCAGGGGAAAGGTGGAGGGATTGGCTAAAATCTGTACTTTAGCTTCTGCTGGATCCAAGCTCCTTCCATTTGTGAAAGGGCGCTTTGGGGTCTAACCCGCAGTCCCCACCCCACAGCTTAGAGTGCAACTGATCCCGCTGCTCTCATATTTCAAGATGGGAGAGAGGGTATTTGCCTCGGCAAGGTGCACACACTTTGGTTTGCTTCCCGTATTTAACAGTGCAGACAGAGGCATATGACATAGGCTTCAGAGAGCTTCATGGCACATCCAAGCATAGATCCCCACTTGAAGTGTGCTCCTTACCTTCAGCTGTTGCTGGAGTTCACTGTTCAACCGAGCTAGGACCACATTCGCTTCTTTATTTTTACGGATAGCTGTCTGAATAGCTTTCTTCTGTTTTGAAGACTGTCTGCCGGAGAGTAAAGACAAACCACTTTCAGAAAATGTATCACAGGGCCTTCCTGCTGTTTGGTAAAAAGGGATGCATTATGATACTTACACCTGAGACTAATTAAAATCAAAATGGGGGGGGGGAGGAAATGCATTTACAAAAGAGAGTTGCTATGCAGAAATAAATATTTATGAAATCAGCACATTCAATAAGAGATCCTGATCTTGTGGAAATCAGAAATGGAAGGAAGAAATTGTAGAGAATTGTAGAGTTGGAAGGGACTCTGAGGATCATCTAGTAAAACCTACTGCAATGCAAGGATATGCAGCGGTACCATACGGGGATCAAACCCGCAACCTTGACATTATCAGCACCATACTGTAACCAACTGGCTATCCAGGCATTTTAATAGCCCTATCTGTAGGCCAGAATTCATTTACTATGTTAACCTGGCTCAATTTCCTCATTAAAGCTTATTTCCCTATATACCACTGAACTGAGATCAGCTCAAATGGAGGGATCTCCAGGCTAACACTGCCAATTTCATGGACAGTTGACCTCCTACTACATGACCTGACATGGACAATGGCACGCTTTTATGGATCAACACAGCTGTCCCCTATATATTAAGGGGGAAACTCACCTTAATGGGTCTAAAGACAGCACCTGTGTTTAACTTTCAGTACAAACAGTCATAAATATGTTTTTCTGTTTAGTATAAAGAATGAGAAATATATTTTAAAATGTAAGAAGAACCCTGTTGGATCAGATCAAAGGTCCATCTGGTCCAGCACTCTATCCCCACAGCTGCCAGTTAGATCAAAGAATCTAGTTCAACCTCCTGCAATGCAGGAATCTCAACTAAAGCATCCATGACAGGTGGTCATCCAACCTCTGCTTAAAAACTCTCCAATGAAGGAGAGTCCACAACCTCCCGAGGGAGCTCTTACTAGAAGCATCTTATTAGATGTTTGTGGGAAACCTAGAAGCAGGACCCTACTTTTCAAAGTACAATAATCTATTTGAAGTCCTCTGCTACTCGTGTTCACCAGAAATAAATAGCCATCATGACTACTGATATTATCGTTGATTTTTAAAAAGCAAGTTTTTTGTTTTTGTTTTACTAGCATATCTGCACCTACTAGTATTTCCCCTATGGAAACCTTATTAAGAACATTTGCTTACTGATATATTTGCTGCCCCCCTTTATTAGTTAATATTTTCATGGGGTTTTTTTCCACCTGAGCGATAGAGGTAGTTTGCATGTTACAAAGCAGTAGTAAAGGCATAAATAAAACTCATTTGTACTCCCCTGCTTCTTTGCAGCATGCAAGAGACCAAAGTTATGATGTCACAAGGTAAAACAGAATTTCCAGTATGAGTCTTTAGATTTTGTACATCCATCTGTTCTACTTTTTTTTTAGTGAATATGTTAGCAATTTTCATCTTGACAGAAAACCAAGAAACTGAAAAAACAGGGGAAATATAGGCTAGATAAGCAGAATTGTTCCTGAGAGAAGCCTTTTATGATTTTCTGCAAGGTGTTAGCAGCTTTTAAATGACAACGTGATCAAAGGCAGATACATTTGTTTTAAAAACAGCACAAAGTCCATGTGAAAAAAGTGGAGTTAGCTTTCCCACTCTCTAAAAAGAGAGGTGACAATTTGATCTTTGGAAGAGAATCCCAATGATTTTTCCAGAAAGTCTTCCCCCTGCTTCTTCACTGCCCTCCACCACATCCTTCAACACTCTAGCTGAGGAAAACAAAAATATGCTTATTTGACTGATAAGTAAACTTCAGTCATTTACTGTTCTCAAAATAGGACTAATTTGTTATGCCAGCAGCAAATGCATCTGTTTTGAAAGAGTCAATTAGGCTCTACAAACAACACTAATACTTTCAGATCACTTAAAAACTCTTAGGAAGAGTTCCAGCCTTCCACATTACTTGCCAGAAATGCATACTTCAGAAGGGTGTGACTTTATACCACCACTTGGCTGCATGGATTCAATGGCCAGGTAGTTATTCCTTCATTGTGCTGGTTCCAAAACACATTTCAACAGCCCTCAAAATCATGGAGCTAGAACACTAGAACAGGTATCGAAGTTCATCTATTCAGTCTCTTGCCATACACCAGGATTTTCCGCCTACATCTCTCCATAGATTAACTGTCCTTTTCCAGATTCCCGCCCCTGCCCACCCCTAATCCACAGAAGAGTATTTCAGAAGGCTAGATGTCTTTTTCAGCGAGTCTGCGTGCTCTAAGTACTAAGAAAAAACAAGTGAGTTGCATAAGCTGTGTCAGCATCTGGTGGTTGTGAATTGCCTAAACAAAATTATTTTCAAACTTCACATCTGGAAGACAGTAGAAGGAAGTGCAGCTCACTTGCACTTTTTCCACATTACTTTTTTTTTTAGAATGCTTTATATCCCTCCATGTTGCCACAAAGCCCTCTCCCCAATTTCTCATAAAAGTCAGCCTTTTTACTTTGGGATTGTATGGTGGGATTTGATGGCAGGCAAGGAAGGGGCTACACTTTTCGTGGGGGAAAGTTCCTGGTTCTCGAGCGTCTGGCTTTCAGGCCGGAATTTCCTGCGAATCGGTTTTGATGGTGGTTGAGTAAGCAACACCTCCTGTGGGGGGAAAAAGAGAGCAAGGATTAAAATAACTATTGATGATTCATTAGGAAAACAACAAAGCCATCAGAATCTCATTAACATTTTTTTTCGGACCCAAACGGTATTGTTTACTTTGGCTCTGTCTATCCTCATTCCCTAGACCAATTTAATTTATCTCTGTTATGGCATCATCTCTTAGGAACTAGTATCTTCATACCTGGAGTTCCTCAGGAATTAAAAGAAACCAAAAAATCAGTGCAGCTTGAAAGGTTCCATTCACTATGTTGATTCAAAATGGCATCCAAACTGTATCTAAACATACATACAGCTCCTTGGTTTCCGGAACCATCATGCAAAATTTAGCTGCAATTGGTGCAGTTCTGAAAATTTCAGTCTGCCATCTAGATTCAAAATGGCAGCTAATTGTAGCCATAATACACACAAACAACAACAACAACCCATCCTGCTTTTTGATCTCAGAAACCAGCATGTAAAATCTGGCTACAATATCTTAAAGAGTTGTCCAAACTATAGCAAACAGATAAACAACTTTCCATAATATATAGAAGTTTCCTGGGCAAATCCATTGCTAAGAATAAGAGTTGCCTAACATCATAATTATGCTCTTAATTTTTGTTTATTTCAGTAGGACCACCACAATGAAGATTTTTCTGAATCAGTTTATTTTGGACCAAGACAATATTCCAAATGCAAACTGGAAAATTACATCAGAAGTAGTCACTAAGAGATTTAAAAAAAGAGTGGTGGTAGAATGCATGGAAAGGAAAATTTGCATTATGAACCCATAAATTAACACATTCAATGGAAACATAGTTGATGACATAAAAACCCTAACTTTGTAAGTTGAAATTTAACTACTGTATTTTCTATATCAGTATATAGTGTAAACTGATACAGTATATATGCATTGACAGTATATACAGTAGCCCATGCATTGACAACTAAAACAGACTTAGAGCTGGAAGAGAAGAAAAAAATACATCTTACAGTATAATATTGCGTATTTTCAGCTGATCAGGTTTTTATATGGTCAATCTGCATTGGTTGCCAATTTTCTGTATGTACAATTCTCTGCCACTTTTGTGGCAAGGATACCTCATTTTTCAAGCACTGGATGCACTTATATACCTGAGAGAACATTGTTATTTCTTCAGATAACTCTTACCTATTGCCGTTGCTACAAGGAAGGTGCCTTGATATTGCTATAGCACCCATAGGAATCTACTTGAAATATGAATGGTCTCAGGCGACACATCACTTCCTTTTCCTCTATGCATGTATTTATGCTGTTGTGTGAATTTATTGCTACTTATCACCCACTTTTCTGAAGCAATCAATAAAGCAAGAACTATGATCCCAGCCTGAATCTTCCTTCCTTCTTTCCTTCTCCTCTTCCGGTCCCTGCCTCTACCTTCACTCAGTACCAACAGTCAGAAAACTAGTGTTCAGCCAGTTTCCAAAATACGTGGTGGGCAAGTCTGAATAACTTAGTACTCCAGTTAACCCACCTTTCCTTAGAGCCCCCTTCCCTTTGTTCTAGTAAACCCCTCCCTTTAGGAAACAGAACCGTAGGAACCTTAGTGTTCAGCTCTCATCAGTCCCTCTCTCACCAGTACTGTTCCAACTTGCTTCAGTTTTAATGGGATTCTTCCTGGGATACATTGCTACCTTTGTCACATTCCATTTCTCTTATCTGTGTTTCAGATTTAGCTAGGAATGTGAAGGAACACACAGCTGCCTATTCCCTCTTTTAAGTTGCTCATATTTTTCCATTACTTTGAGAAGAACCGAAGAAGCCTCGCTTAAGAAATGCAGAGTGTGGGGTTCAAGGGAACCAAAAAAAGCTTGTCTCCATTCAGCTTACACCTTTTGCCTCCTGGGAAATGAAAACAATCCATAGCTTGTTTTCATGGAGGCACTGTGGACCACCACAACAATGTTTTCTCCCAAAGAACCATGGTATCCAGTAACCTTCTGTGTGCAAAGCAGGAACTTTACATATAAAAAGGACTCTACCAGTTTGTCTGTAGTAGGAAAAACATACAAGTTGCACTCATGTGGTGCCACAATAGATTGCTCCTTGTAGAACAGTGCTGCTAGTGCTATTTCTTAGTGTCCTGATCTTCAGGAGAAGTCAGTATGGGGAACTATTTATCACCTTTATGGGTTTGAAATGAAAAGAGAAAACTATATGCATTGACCTTACCTTTTTTGCTGGGCTGCCTTCTTCAACTTGTGATGAGGACCTGTTCATTGGCAAATGCATTTCAATCTGAGATTCTTGTTCCATCTGTAACAATAGACAAGACACAGTAACACCAAAATTGCTAGCAGCCACCCATCAATCAAAACTAGTTTTCAACACTTGGTCACACTCCAGTGTGACCAACAAAAGAAATAGGAGCAGGCTTTGATTTTCAGAGGCTGGGAAGCTGGTTTAGCTGCTGCTGCAGTGATGTCTGTGAATGAACCCCATTCTCCTACAGAAGTTAATGGCTGCCATTCACTCTAATGAGAAAAACAAAAGTGTGCTACATTTGTGAGCATTATTACAGTAATGCAAGTGAAATAAAATCTGCTCCCTATCCCTGACACTAGGTGGCCTGATTTCCACCAACAAGAGATTCAGAGGCGCCTTGCCCCCAGCCAAGGATCCACAAAATATACAAGTCCTACTCCCAACTGCAGTATACAAAGTCATACTGCTAACATATAATGAAAACAGATGTGATTCACCTAGCACTGCAGCTACACAACCTCCAGTCCTTTTAATGCTGCAGTCTTTACCTGGTAGTAAGCTCCATTGAACATAATGAGAGTTACATCTGAGTAAACATGCACCATAAAACAGTTTTCAGAGATCACAGAGTCTGAGGAGCAGCAGTGCTTGGTGAAAACAAACCCAGATTAGGAAATTAGTACAGCAATTTTAAATATGCGAGAGCATGGCGAAGGATCACATATGTGGTTTCCTCCACTTAATACAATAAAAAACTTTCTTTACTTCCAGCAACAGTTTAATTTCTGACATGTGGTCTCCATTGGCTACATGGAAAGCAACGTTATGGAACTGTGCAATGGGACTTATTCCAGCTAATCCAAGAGAGTTTTAGGATTGCAACACTAACACACAACAACAATTATATAATCAAATTATGTAATGAGGAACATTCCAAGGGGGAAAACAATGGTGTCTTATTTATATTAAAACAAATAGCTAGTTTTTAAGATCCTGCCCCTGACAAACATTCATCATGTAGCAAATGAAAACAAAGTTAAACTGAAACCAGCTAACCAATTTGATAGTCCTCTTTATGCAAAGACATAGTTTTAGCGAATCAATGAAGTGACAGTTTATGAAGCCTGACAGCTTCCTGGAAAGGCTTATTGGTGTACATAAGTAATGTAATATCTGCCTGCACTTATTTTACACACATTAAAATTTGGCATTTCTAACTTCTGCAACAGTAAATGACCCAACTGCATACAGTGGAACCTCAGCTGTCAAATGGAATCCGTTCCAGAAGACCGTTCGACTTCTGAAACGTTCAACAATCGAGGCGCAATTGCCAGTCAGCAAATTCCTTTGAACAAAGGGAGAAACGTGTCTCAGAAGCCGTTGGACTTCCGAGGCACGTTCAAAAATGGAAGCATTCACTTCCAGGTTGTTGGCGTTTGGGTTCCAAATTGTTCGGCTTCCCAAGCATTTGACAGCCGATGTTCCACTGTATATTCAAGTTGCCATGTGAAGGTGCCAACTTGCTGAAGGCAACTGTATCTGGCTCTGGTCAGTGCCTAGATGGGAGGCCTTATTGGAAAACACCCCCCCCCCCAATGTACACCACCTTGGGTGCCATGATGGAAGAAATGTGGAATATAAACGTAAGAAAACGTATGAAAGTTAAAAAATAAATAAAACCAGTGACATTGACTATATTGTATCTCTCATTATAACACAGTAGTAGCTGGGAAAAGATTGCTGGCAGAAAATGGAAGCTTACTCTCCTTTAGCAAGGTATACAAATGCAATTAAAATATACATCCAGGGCTGAGCCATGGAACTGAAAACAGAGGCAAAATTAAACTCCAGCTTTGTCCAACTTTTCTGAAGAACCTGACATTTTCCAAGCACCTGGGATGAAAAGTCACTTTGCTTCTGACATTTAATTTGTGTGCCTGTGTATGCATATGCAGAGAGTCATACTCTTTGAGTCAAATCAAAGGATCCAGAATTCAGAACGTTGTAGATGCATGAAACACATAGGCATACCTAGGGATTGGTGAAACTGGCCCTTGTCAGGGACGCAGGCTGCATGCACAAAAAGTACCCCAGAGATGAGGGGCTCATTAGTTAATAAACTAGGTAATAACTTGCCCATGTTTACAAGGTTTTGTACTCTTACATTTGATTTGTTTTCTACAGAAAAGCACTGTTTAACCAGTCTAACATCAACGAAAAGAGAGACCGTCTAAAGAGGAGTAGGAATCAATGCAGCTTTTTGCTCCTTCCTTGGGCATGTGGGCTCTGGCAGATGAAATGACTCAGTACCAAATTAAGGGGGAGAGGAGATGAAGAAAGCAGCAGCACCACCACCAAATCTGTAGCCCCAAATTTGGAGAGTGGGTGGAGGGTGACATTCAGTCCACGGGGAAGGGCAAGCAGCAGCAGCAGCTACTGTGGCTGGCGGAGCTGAAAAGCTGTCTTGCCCCTCCATTGAAAGAAGCCACAGCCTGCGATGAGCAGGCAGGTCAAAGAAGGTTGTCAGCTGAGCACTCCCAAGCAAGGCCTCCCGGAGCATTGTGAGGCTTGGGCTCCCTCCCTGTACAATTCAGGGAGCAGCCTCAAACTCTCAGTTATTTTGCCCCTACAGATGACCAGTTTATTGAACATTCATTCTGATTTGCTTGCACAAAGCTCACACGTTAGATTATATCCAGCCATTATTGAGCTGTTAAGATAACAGTGAGCATTTGCTCTGCATTCTTTCTGATTTGCTTATATGGTGTTTAGATGGCTTCTCGTTACTCATTCTTTCATCCCACACTTGTCAATGCATTTCCCTGACACTTTCCAAACTGCAAAAAGTCCATATTCTTCTTTTTTTTTAAAAAAAGTGGATTGGTTGTGCTAAAGTGACAGAATCCACTGTTAACTGCACCCGTTGAGAGTTTACCTACGTGGCACTATTCCTTCGGTCTTCTCAGTACAACCCTGAGATAAGAAAATGTCATTTGAAACACAATAAGCCTGCTCTTCTTTTCTGGCAGCCTTTATTTGTCTTGCCCTCTCTGGTGTTCACATCAGCCTCAGCACAGTGTATCTCTTGTTGGCATCTGTCTGTTTCAGAAAACAATGAAGGAGTGCACCTTTGGGGTTGGAGAGTTACAGCACTTGCTGTGGCTGTAGAGAGTGATACAGGAAAGACATGTTTTGTTGCAGCTGGGGCAGATGAAGGTGCCTGGATGTGCAGTTTTAGATGCACCATTGCTTTTTTTCTCTCTGCGCTCATCCCAGTGGTCATTCCTCCTCTGGTCACTGCTGTGGATACACAACCTGACCGTGTCCAGGTACTGCAGTCTTCTGCAAGGGATTCCCACATGGCGGGGTTGATATTACCAGCCTGCATGTCTCATTTGCAGGGCGTCAACTGTCTATGTACGAACATGATCAGCATGTTATCTAAATCTCCAGAGGCATACCTAGAGTCCCTTGTACCAGCAACGCACCGCTGCTATTGCAGCAAGATCAAACACAGGAGAAGTGATGCAGGTGGCACAGATATAACTCCTTGCCAAGGCCACCAGGGACCTGAGGTACACCTCTGATGAAATCTAGATAAATCTAGATTCAGTGGGCACCTTCTGTGCCAGCTTTTAAATACCGGCTGAAAACTTCTCTATTCTGCCAGGAGACAATTAAGAGTATATTCCCCACAATGGTCTACTGATGTTTGTTTTTTAATTCATTTTTGCTTTTTACTTGTTTTTAACTTTTTGTGATTTCATTGTCTGGTTTTATGTTTTTAAATTGCTGTAAACTACTAATATATTTTTATGATACGGCAGTTTATAAATACTTCTATACATCATAAATAGATGAACGAAATCTACACAACCTGTCATTATATTCCTGGCTGCCCAAGTGCTGTATTCATTAGAACCATGATAAACCTCTTCCCCACATAAGAAGAACCCTGCTGTATTGGACCAAAGGCTGATCAAGTCCTACAGCCTGTTCCCCAGTGGCCAACCAGGTGCTTCTGGAAAGTCCACAAGATAACATGAAAGCAATTAGCAATTCTCCTGATGTTTTCTCCCCAGAACTGGCATTCAGAAGCATACTGCCTTAGTTACTGGAAGATGCATATATAACCTTCATGACTGGTAGACATCAATAGCCTCATCCTCTGCTGGCTTGTCTTATTTCCTTCCAAACACATATAAACAGGTGGCTGGTCACCACATCTTATTGGCAGCAAATCCCATAATTTAACTATGTGCTGTGTGAATAAGTACCTCATAGAGACTGTCTTCACATCAGGAAAAGTATTGTGGGACATGGTCCTAATTTTGTCATATATTAGGAAAAGAGAAAAAGTCAACAATGCGGATGCTAAATATATCTGTAGCTCTAGATCACAGAATTATATAAAACCATTGTTTGTTCCACATTAAAGTTGGACAATAAGACGGTTCTGACAGAGATCGTGATGATTTAGGAACAGCATTAAGATATGTCAACCCATTTCACAATCTGTTAAAGGAGGAACATAGTGCCTAAATTTCCCTTCTACTTTTTCTTTTTGGCTGCTGCTACATATACAGATATGCTACTACTACTGTGAGCTTCCTGTACTCCCAACTGCATTATTTGCCAAACAAGTATAAAATATATTTTCTCTGGGAAGCTTCAACAACAAGAGCAGGAAGCCAGCTATGCATTCTGCTGTGTGTGTTGTGTGTAAATTCCCAAACTGTAATGGGTGCTAAAGTCCTGTTACATGTGGACTATCAAGATCAGATGCAGAGAATGAGTGCACCAGCTCCATTAAAAAAAGCATCATTGCGACATGCCCCGTATGCATCTGATTAGAGAGAAACAAAGCAGTATGTAACAGCTCTGCACCAACATTGTACAGGCACCACAGCTGTATTCCTTCATGATGCAGAACATGTGAGTCAGCTGTTCATTCAGTGATGAATCCATTGTGCAGTGTAAACTGAATGCATAATCGGCACGTTGCGGTTATGTAGTAGTGCAGATACATCCTTAGGGCAGCTCAACACTGTACATTTAAAGCATATTCAATGCACAGTTAAAGCACAAATAAATCTGGGAAGTGTAGTCTGTTAAGGGTGCTAGAAATGATATCTCTGTGAGGGGGAAACTACAGGCTCCAGGATTCTTTGGGGGAAGTTGTGTGCTTTAAATCCATTAACATACCTTAAATGTCTAGTGCAGGGGTCGGCAACCTTTTTCAGCTGTGGGCCAGTCCACTGTCCCTCAGACCTTGTGGGGGACCGGACTATATTTTTTTTGGGGGGGGGATGAACAAATTCCTATTCCCCACAAATAACCCAGAGATGCATTTTAAATAAAAGGACACATTCTACTCATGTAAAAACACGCTGATTCCCGGACCGTCCACAGGCCAGATTGAGAAGGCGATTGGGCCACATCCAGCTCCTGGGCCTTAGGTTGCCTAACCCTGGTCTAGTGTGAATCTGCCCAAAGATAAATCATGGTACATGTTAAATATGAAAGGATGGCATTCAATTACTACATCCTGTCAGCATAAGGATTTCCACTTCTGCAATGGGACACCCCCCTCCCCGTGTGTGCCCTGCACCCCTCAAACAGATTTAAGGGGTGCATGGGGGAGGAGAGAGATAATGTTTCACTTTGCAAGAAATCTTTGTGCCACTGGAACTTTCATATAGCACAGCATTGAGTTTGGCTGATTAACTGAGAACCACCAATAATTGTGTTAGAGAATGCAATGGAGGCAAAGTTATCTCACTCAAAATAAAGGTTTAAAAAAGAAGAAGAAAGGAAAATGGGATAAATGGTTCTAAAAAGCTATATTCCCCAGAGTTGCATTAGTTTCTGCCTCCAGATTCTGGCCAAGTTTAACAAGCTAACACTTTGCAGCTGCACACCTAGCACTCCTCCCCCCATTTCTATCTGTCCATCTTATTTGCTTTCAGCTAGTTGTTCGCCTCAGTGGGACTTCTAAAAAGCGCTCAGAACTTACGTAGCACTGTTTCCTGAAAAGAACACAGTGTGACATGCAATTTAAAGGGCATCTGAAAGTGTCACTGCACTCATTACATAAACTGAATAAGCTGCTGAATGAAAAATTATAACAGCTCTCCTAATTAAAATACTATTTGAATAGTTGTAAAATATCAATTATTCCATAAATATATTCCATTTATAAGGCAGTACAGTGGTACCTCAGGTTAAGTACTTAATTCGTTCCGGAGGTCCGTACTTAACCTGAAACTGTTCTTAACCTGAAGCACCACTTTAGCTAATGGGCCTCCTGCTGCCGCCGCGCCGCCAGAGCACGATTTCTGTTCTCATCCTGAAGCAAAGTTCTTAACCTCAAGCACTATTTCTGGGTTAGCGGAGTCTGTAACCTGAAGCATATGTAACCTGAGGTACCACTGTAGTACTGTCAACCAACTCATTTCCTGAGATTCCATAGTGAATTGTTCAATTTTTTCTATCTCCATCAAATTCAAGTGTCTCCGTTTAATGGTCCCTCCTTCTCAATCTCATATTCTAAATGAGACTAGAGTTATGCTACGAGACTTGAGGATGTGTCACCCCCCCCCACTAATTACCTTAATCCTGGCTGACACTGAGGAAGCTGTACAAAAAGCAACATAAATATATCACCAGGCAAGGGAGTGGAGTGCTTGCCAGTGGAAAAACAAGCGCCAACATTAAAGGATAGCTTTTATGGACTTCTTGCAGTTCTGACATCAAAATAATTGATGAGGCAGCATTTCTTACTGTTTTCTGGCTTATTCTGTGCCATTGAGATAGGACAGGAACAACAATTAACCTTGGATTTTTCCTTCTGGGCTAGTACAGTACTATGTGCTACCACAGAATCCAAGGACTGATAGGGACCAGCATCATCATTAGGCTACTATTGAAGGTATCAGTCTCCAGGCATTAAAATCATATCCACAGTGATTTTTTTTAATACCCCTACCAAACCTTTCACAGACTTACATTTCCTAACCTTGATTACAAGGGGGTGGGGTGGGGTGGGGGCTTTTGCAAAGATGCCCAATCAAGTTCATGGAACAACCTAGGAAAAACCAAGTGGCTATTTAGAGGGTAACAAGGAGCACCAGGCTGTGAGGACCCTATTCCATTGTGGGATGCTCAACTCAAAATCTATACTACACTCAAGCTGCATGGAAAGGTCTGGTGCAACATAAATATATAAATATTATTTCAAGTAAGAAAATAACCAGGTATGAACATGAGGTTGACAGTCTAACTGGTTGTCATATCCTTAAAGTGCCACCTAGTGGAAACTGTCACAATAGTTCAATAAGAGTGAAACACACACTCACAAGGTCACTTGCTTGGTAAAAGCTGGCAGTTTCAAACGTCTACAGGTGAGACACGTGAATTTAGTTTGTTCTGGAGCACATGTATGAGAGCATGAACTTACCTGAACTTTCTAGTTACTCTGACACCTTTCTTATCCACCACTATCTGGCAGCTGAAATGAAAATATGTAGATGTACCTGTGTTGTGCTAGGTAAAAAAAAACCACAGGCTCACAGCACAATAGATTTATGTTCACATGAAGATGAACATCAGATTCAACTTCTAATGTGCTTTACTTGTTCTGCTGCCACTGAGAGCGGCTTTATGAATGAACTAAATTCACCTATGTGGTCACCATGATTGGGCGTGGCTTCCCAGTCTGTATGCAGTTTGCATGTGTAATGCAAATCTGTAAGAGAATCAAAATGAATTCTGCCCACAACTGAATTTAGTTGTGTACAACCCTAAAGAGCGATTCATATGACCATCTCTTTATGTACACTTTCTTCCTATGACTTTATTTTTCAGAATGGCTACACACATAGGCATGTTTTTCCTAAACAAACATAAAAGAAGGAAAAAAACCAGTCCATGCATACCATACCCACCATGCATGAAAACTGAGCAATCATCTATTTCTCTGCATATACAGGCAACTCCCCATTTGCGTGGGGTATTGCAATCTGGGTCATTGCGTGCATCAGCTGTCATGCGTAAGCCCATCCTGTCCCCTTCCAAAACAGAAAATGACACACATGTCAGCGTTCATGTATCAATTGGACACACCATTGCATTAAGAATGGTTTATTTTCCCTTTAAAGTGTTGCTAATTTTAGGTCCTTAAATCTGCTTTCCCATCTCTTCCTCAGAAGCAGCTAGACTTTTTCGGTTCAATTTGTGAACCTACTATTTAGCACAGTGAAACATCAGATTCTTTTTTGCAGCTTGATGTAGAAGCTGAAAGTGATAGCATAGAAAGAAAACCTATAGGGATGCAAAAGCAACAAGCTGCCAAAATCTTGCTGAGCCAACTGCTTTTGCAGCACTCTGCAATCCTCAAATTTTGATAAGCTGCTCTTTAAAAAAAGAAAAAAGAAGAAGCTGTCTGAGAGTCAGTGATAAGGTTTAGGGCAAAGGAAGTAACATATATAAATCACAAGAGTGCTCAGCGCTTTTAGAAGTAATGAATAGGACCTTGATGGAAATATTACCAATCTTTCATACTCCAGCTTCACAAAACCAGATTAAAGTAAGATAGAAGACAGTATGTGTACTCTTCTATGGCTGTATTAATAGGTTCTTTCGTGTGGTTTTTTTTGTGATTTTTTTATAAATACATATAATACAGAACGAAACTATTATTATTATTTTTTGCAGTACCAGAATTCCTTAGGAAATATTTCATGTATTCAACCAACAAGCTCTGTAGTACACAGAGCTTCCTCTGCCTTTAAACCTATTTTATCATGCCACTGAGTATTTATGTTATTTTATAGAATAAATAAAATGTAATGGTATCAAGACTTGCACTTTATATCCAATTGACTTGTACTCAGGTGATGGAGGATAGCATAAGTAATGCTATATAGCAATTTATATCATTTCATTAAGGCAATGATTGCAATTAATGTCAAATGTGCTGTTGACTAGAGCTTCTCTTACACTCTGTAAGGTGCCATGCATACTGATGGCGATATATACAGAATAATACTATAATTTTTTGTTATTGATTATATATTGATGGACACAGATGAGAGGTAATTGATTTGGCTCTCTGTTGAAGCATTTAAGCAGTGCCTGCACCTATGCTAAACCAGTTTATTTGTAAATAAACTTACATACTGCAAATACCAGAAGCTTCAACTGAACTCCCTGAAAAGGTAGCTAAAATCAGTTAAGCACTGTGCCCCTCAAACTTTTCACCACTCTGGGAAGTTGGGGTGTGCATAAAATTACTGTTTTTTCTTATTATCTTGTGTTGTTAGCTGCTTTAGACTGTTTAAGGAAAGATGGGACAACAACTCTTTTCCCTCTCAATAAACAATAAACAACCATTGCAGCTTGATACATAGACTGTTTTCTTTCTTTCTTTCTTTCTTTCTTTCTTTCTTTCTTTCTTTCTTTCTTCTCTTTCTCTGTATCTATATATATACTCATACACACACATGCATGTATATATAGCAGAAAAATACAGAATGCAGCTGCACTGGATAAGTGGTGCTTCACACACACACACACACACACACACACACACACACGATGTCCCCAGCCCAAGAGATGACACCTGACTCCTGTTAGCACAACAAATGCTTAAGACATGAATAACTTTGCTAAGCAATCCTCCTTGACACACTACAAACGCCATCTCTGACATCATTACTGACCCAATACACAATTCATATTTGTGCAGATATAGTACTTTTTCAAAAGGTTTTCTCGTTTGTGCACGTGAGAGAGTGAGAATGCTGTGCATATATATCCTCTGCAGCACAAAAGCCCTGATGTAGCCCTTTTGTAAGAAAAAATAAATGTGAGGCTACAATGTGACCTTTGCAGTAATGTCTTGCCAATATATGAACACTTTCCTTTTCCTTTGAAGGGCATATAAACCCTTTTCATAGCACCAGAATCTATACCCCCTGTGGGTTTTAAAAGAAGAATGATTTCCTATTCTACATGACATAATGTCAGAACTGTTGTGGGCAGATGATGAATAAAGCAGAGCGTTGTGAGTACTTAGGGTAGCAAAAATAAACCACTTCCTTAATTGAATGGCAAATATTACAAGGCTATAATATATGTGTATAGTTCTCCCCCCCCTTCTTTTGCAGTTTCAAGATCTCTAGCATACGTTAGATCTATTCCACCTGAATGTACAGAGATGCAACTGAAGCTCCTACTCCATCAACTCTGCTCAGACTCCTCCACACTACTCACTGGGATACAAATTTGAACCCTGGACATAAGCAGCTCCAAGAAAACTATGTGCTAGACCCATACACTTCAGGGAGAGGGAGAATTCAACTTTAGGGACATCCAAATCTTGCCTTTCCACAGATAAATGGTTCATGTTGCGCAGAGATGTCAGTTTACTCTTGCCTGTCTTCTTCTTTGTTACCTAGGATTGCCCAATCAGTCTGAAGTGGGAAACTTGTGGTTGTTGTAACGGTGGTGACTCAGCAAATCTCTCTCTTACATTGGAGTATTCCTTCTTTCCGGCCTCAGCCTCAACCTAATTGCCTTTTGTCTCAGGTGCCCCTTTGCCTCAGGCAGTCAAGTCTTTGACTATGTTGCCCCAAGAAGCCACTGGGGTTTGGGGCTGCTCCATACTTTTGCTCAGGTTTGTTTGACTTTGTGGTGCCTTAACAGGAGTGGATTGCCCCAGCTAGATCTCTTCCTTTGTCTCCTCTTCCCCATTCCCCTGCCTCTTTTCCATGTTTGTTGTTTTCTTCACGTTAGGAAGGAACCTCAAAGAGCAAAACCAGTGTAATGTTCTCCAAGTTTCTCTACAGAGCAGTGGTTCTCAAACTTTTTTCTCTGGGCCACACTTTCAGAATAAAAATTTGCTCACGCCAGACCAATCTTTTATTGATAAGAAATACAATAGAAAACAAAAAGAAACAATTCCTAAAAGTGCTTGTTATATAAGCTGTTGGTGCATGAAGGTGAATTTGGGTAGCCTGTGCATAATCTTGCAATAATTAACCATCCCGCCATTCTGTAACATTTATACTTAGCACTTCAAGCTACAAAACCATTTTACATATTGACCACCATTATGAACGTTATGTCTATACAGTGGTACCTCTGGCTGAGTACTTAATTCATTCCGGAGGTCCGTACTTAACCTGAAACTGTTCTTAACCTGAAGCAGCACTTTAGCTAATGGGGCCTCCTGCTGTTGCCACGCCGCCGGAGCACGATTTCTGTTCTCTTTTTTTTTTTAAAAAAAAAGATTTTTATTAAGGTTTTACAAAAAGAAAAAAGTTACAGAATAAAAAAGAAAAAAGGAAAAATACAAAAAGTACAAAAATACATAGGAAAAAAAGATACAGAATACAAAAAAATAAATAAATAGAAAATAGCTAAAAACAAATCAATCTTTTCATATCTTAAATTTCGTTTACATATTTCCCCGACCTCCTCACACCTCCCTTTTTTGTATTCCCGTTCACATGGTTAATTCAGCAAATCCTTACCCTCTTTCTTTTTATCTTAATTCTATATCTCAACATATTATAACTTTATATTTTCATCCGTTATCAATCCATTTTTACATATTCTTGTTAACCTTGTTGCTAAGGCCGCTTGATTTCAGTCCAACATCATTTTAACATTCATTAATTTTACAATGTTTCTGCAAATAGTCTTTAAATTTCTTCCAATCTTCTTCCACTGACTCTTCTCCCTGGTCTCGGATTCTGCCAGTCATTTCCGCCAGTTCCATATAGTCTATCACTTTCATCTGCCACTCTTCCAGGGTGGATAAATCTTGTGTCTTCCAATACTTTGCGATGAGTATTCTTGCTGCTGTTGTAGCGTACATAAAGAAAGTTCTATCCTTCTTTGACACCAATTGGCCGACCATGCCCAGGAGAAAGGCCTCTGGTTTCTTCAGGAAGGTATATTTAAATACCTTTTTCATTTCATTATATATCATCTCCCAGAAAGCCTTAATCCTTGGGCACGTCCACCAAAGGTGAAAGAATGTACCTTCATTTTCTTTACATTTCCAACATTTATTATCGGGCAAATGATAGATTTTTGCAAGCTTGACTGGTGTCATGTACCACCTGTATATCATTTTCATAATATTCTCTCTTAAGGCATTACATGCCGTAAATTTCATACCTGTGGTCCACAACTGTTCCCAGTCAGCAAACATAATGTTATGTCCAACATCTTGTGCCCATTTAATCATAGCAGATTTAACCGTTTCATCCTGCGTATTCCATTTCAACAGCAAGTTATACATTCTTGAAAGTATCTTAGTTTGGGGATCTAACAGTTCTGTTTCCAATTTTGATTTTTCCACCTGGAAGCCAATTTTTTTGTCCAAATTGTAAGCCTCCCTTATTTGATAATAATGAAGCCAGTCTCGCACTTTATCTTTTAATTTCTCAAAACTCTGCAATTTCAATTTGTCTCCTTCTTGTTCCAGAATTTCCCAATATTTCGGCCATTTGGCCTCCATATTGAGCTTTTTCTGAGCCTTCGCTTCCATCGGTGACAACCACCTTGGGGTTTTACTTTCAAGTAGGTCCTTATATCTTATCCAGACATTAAACAATGCTTTCCTGACAATATGGTTTTTAAATGCTTTATGTGCTTTAAACTTGTCATACCACAAATATGCATGCCACCCAAAAACGTTATTAAAACCTTCTAAATCCAAAATGTCTGTGTTCTCAAGAAGCAACCATTCTTTCAACCAGCAGAATGCTGCTGATTCATAATAGAGTTTAAGGTCTGGCAGGGCAAATCCACCTCTTTCCTTTACATCAGTTACTATTTTAAATTTTATTCTGGGCTTCTTGCCCTGCCAAACAAATCTAGAAATGTCTCTCTGCCACTTCTTGAAACAGTCCATTTTGTCCAAAATTTGCAATGATTGAAACAAAAGTAACATTTTTGGCAACACATTCATCTTTATAACAGCAATTCGACCTAACAAGGAAAGCTTCAAATTTGACCATATTTCTAGATCCTTTTTCACTTCTGACCAACATTTCTCATAATTGTCTTTAAATAAGTTTAAGTTCTTAGCGGTCATATTAACCCCCAGGTATTTTACTTTCTTAACCAATGTTAAACCTGTCTCCTTCTGAAACCTCTCTTTCTCGATCAGTGTAAGTTTTTCTCAAGAACTTTAGTTTTTAACTTGTTCAACTTAAATCCTGCCACATGACCAAATTCTTGAATCAGTTCTAATACTCTTTTAGTACTAGATTCTGGCTCCTGTAACGTCAGTACTAAGTCATCTGCAAAAGCTTTCAATTTATACTGTTTGGCTTCGACCTGTATACCTTTAATCAAACGGTCCCTTCTGATGATATTTAGCAAAACCTCCAGGACCGAAATAAAAAGCAATGGGGAAATTGGGCAGCCTTGTCGTGTCCCTTTCTCTATCTTAAATTCCTCTGTCACCACATTATTAACTATTAGTTTAGCCTTTTGTTCTGAGTAAATTGCACCTATACCATTTTCAAACCCTTGACCAACCCCCATCCCTTGAAGATACTTCTTCATGAAACTCCAAGAAATATTATCGAAGGCTTTCTCCGCATCTACAAAGATTAGGACTGCTTTAGTGTTAATGTTCACTTGCAACTTCTCCAAGATGTTAATTATATTCCTCGTGTTGTCAGACAAGTGTCTACCCGGGAGAAAGCCAGCTTGGTCTTTATGTATCTCCTCCACTAATACTTTTTTTAGCCTTTTAGCCAAGATATCTGCAAAAATTTTGTAATCCACATTAAGCAGGGATATGGAGCGGTAGTTCTTAAGTTGTGTCTTTTCAGACTCAGTTTTCGGTATAAGTGTAATATAGGCTTCCTTCCACGACTCTGGCGCTTTTTCCCCCTCCAAAATTTCATTGCAAACCTCCTTTAGTGGTTGAATTATCCAATCTTTCAAAGATCTATAATATTTTGAGGTTAAGCCATCCGGCCCTGGAGATTTGCCCAACTGCATATTCTGGATGGCACCTTCCACCTCCTGTTCTGTTATTTTATAGTTCAACATTAACTTATTTTCTTGAGAGATTTTTTGTAGTCCATTTGTTTTTAGAAATTGATTTATGTCAGTTTCTTTCTGTGGCCCTTGTGTATATAACTGTTTAAAATACCTCTGAAACATTTTCTAATTTCCACTGGATTCTGTATATTCTTTCCTTTCACTTCCAAATTGGTAATAGTGTTGAGTTTTTGTCTTTTTTTCATTTGCCAAGGTAGCAGTTTCCCACATTTATTAGCCGATTCAAATGTCCTTTGTCTCATCTGTTTGATTTTCCATTCTATTTCCTGGTTCATCGTTTTCATATATTGAACTTGATATAACTTTATTTCTCTCAGAATCTCTTGTGACTTTGGTTTCGCTCTCAATTTCCTCTCTCCCTCTTTTATTTTCTCCAAAATTTTATCTTTTTTCTCATTTTGAGTTCTCTTCTTTATTGCATTCTGTTGAATTAGAAACCCCCTCATAACCGCTTTGCTTGCGTCCCAGATTACTATTTTTTCCATAGTAGTGTTCATATTTATCTCAAAGTAGTCTCTCAAGGTTTTTTGGGCCTTCTTAGTAACCTCTGCATCTCTAAACAAGGTGTCATTCATCCTCCATCTAAAGGAACCAGTTGGTGTTAGTTTCATGTCCATTCTCACAGCATTATGGTCGGAGCAAGTTTTAGGGCAAATTTCCGCTTTTCAAATCTTGGGAGCCAGTCCTCTAGTTATCCAGATTTGGTCAATTCTTGTCCATTTCATTTTGGCTTCAGAGAAGAAAGTTCCCTCTCTACCCAAGGGATTCTTTGTTCTCCAAATGTCAATCAAGTCCATATTGTCAGTCATCTCAAAAAAAGTTTTTGGTAGTCTGCCATCTTTAGTAACTACCTGTCTCTGTGACTTATCCATGTTTGTAGATACCATTCCATTCATATCTCCCATCATAATAATGTTGTAATCCATATAGTCCAACAATGTCTCATGCAACTTCTTAAAAAATTCAGATTTCCCCTCGTTTGGTGCATATACTCCTACTATCAAAAATTTCTCTCCTTGTGTTTGGATTTCAATTGCCACAAATCTTCCTTGGTCATCTTTAAAGATAAATTTCAGTGATAGGCTCTCTTTTGCATAAATTACTACTCCTCTCTTTTTGACCTTGTCCGATGAAATAAACTCTTGACCCAATCTTTTATTAATCAATACTTTCCTATGTAGCCTTATCACATGTGTTTCGTGTAAGCAAATCAAGTCCAATTGTTCCTTTTTCAATAAATGAAAGACTTTTTTCCTTTTCTTCGGGGAGTTAAAGCCATGAATATTCTAACTTAATAGTTGCAGAGACATGGTGTATTTTGCTTTTCCTCCAACTGCACCCAGTAGTTGTTCTTGTTCTGTCGGTGGTATCACTTTCTCTAGCTTGTCCAGTCCCAAAGGTAGTGGTACTATGTCTTGTATTCCTGGTTTTAATGCTCCTGGCTCTTCTTCAGCTTCTTTTTGCAGGTCTTCTCCGTGCTCTCTCAAAAAAATTTCTTTATCTTCCACTGATCTCATTTTAAACTTTCTCCCTTTGAAGGTAAAGGATAGGCCTTGGGGGAATTCCCACCTAAAAACGGTTCTATTTCCTCTCAACAGGGCCACCAGATCTCCGTAATTAGCCCTAAGATCCAAAAGGTATTTTGGGATGTCCTTAAATATCTCCACTCTTGATTGATGTATTCCAAAGTCTTCTGGAAGTGCAGACTCAATATTTTATCTCTTTCCTCTTTTGTTCGGAGGGTAATCAAACAGTCTCTCACCCTGTTCTTTCTCCCCCCTCTTCCAAGTCTAAAAGCGCTTACTATCTTGAAATCTTGCTTATCTGAGTCTAAGTTCCAAAAGTCTGCAAATTCCTGCGTAAGAAAATCACTCAAGCTATCTTTCTCAAGTTCAGGTACAGCCCTGATCCTTAAATTTGTCTGTTTTTCTTTCAATTCAATCATAGACAGCAATGACCTGTGATCCTCGAGTTGCCTACATATCGGTGGTATCTTTTCCTCTACAGCCAATGCTTTTCCCTTTGCTTCTTCAGCTGTCTTTCGATTCGAAGTAGATTCCTGCAGCAGTTTCTCAATAGATTCTGTATTTGAGTTCACCTTCTGCCCCAAGTTATTGATGCTTAAAGTGTTTTGATCAATTTTAGTTGTTGCTTCAGCAACTTGTTTGCTTAATTTTTCCAAAGATTCAAATTTTTTTCCTAATGCTGAAGCTAAACCCTCTTCAGATGCCATTCCTTTTAGCCCAACTTGAGCAGAATCTTCCCCTAGTGGAGCAGAAGGGCCAGATGCTGATGCTCTTCACTGCTGCAGTCTAACTTTTCCAACTTTCCCAAATCCCCCCTTTAACGAAGTAAGCAACAGTTTCAAGTCTGGAGAAACCCTTCAGAATCAAAGTATCTCTCTTACAGAGTTAGCTGTCAAAAAGTTGCATTGTCCATAAACAGCGCGATTCACAGTACGGCAGTTCTATTGTCCCTTGGCAGTCTGTTCCCAGGCATTAAGTGGTGGTCTTTGTTCCCTTTTCTCTCTTTTTTGCAGGCAAAAAATACTTCCCCCTTTTCCCTCCCCTCTCCTGCAACTCAGGGAGGGAGTTCTCTTATATTGATGTTAGGATTTAAGTCTTTTTAAAGCGATTTTCAAGGTCTTGGCTTAGACAGTCTTTGCTTTGATCTGTTTACAAGAAACGGAAGGCGGACTTCCTGTTTACACCTTCCCGCTTCGGTGCCAAATTAATACTTTTTTTTCCTTATTCCCCCGGTCTTTAAACTTGACCTACTCACGGGTAGTTGTTTGATAGCCGAATTGTCACAGGAAAAAGGTCAGTGCTCTCCGGCAACAGCTGTGCGGCTTCACTCCACGGAAGAAGCAATTGACTCTCAGCACCGTGCCAGACACCCCGTTTCACTCCGGAGCCCGGAGCCGGGCTCCTTTGCAGATTGGGGGGGCGCTAAAGGTGCCCGCCGAGTCCCACGGTCACAGGCTTCACCCGCCTGTGGTTTCAGAGAGGTCCCCGCTTCGCCGTAGCGGCAGGACCCGATTTCTGTGGAGCTAAGTCCCTCAGAACTAGAAGGATTCCGCCATTGCCGATGGCGCCGCCTCCGGAAGTCCGATTTCTGTTCTCATCCTGAAGCAAAGTTCTTAACCTGAAGCACTATTTCTAGGTTAGCAGAGTCTGTAACCTGAAGCGTATGTAACCTGAAGCGTATGTAACCCGAGGTACCACTGTATACATAAACAAACCAACTTATCTGAACCCAAATTGGGACTCAGTGGTTCTTGGTATTTTCCCACAAGTAATCAAACTGAAGAGAGGTACAGCACAATGGCCCCCCATGCTGTGCAACAAGCATCAGATTAAAGATCTCAAATATCATGCCAATATGGTTGCATGAGTTAATGCATGAATAAAATGCAAATAAGGACACTTGTAAAATTGGTAGCAGCTGATTCATCCATTACAGATTGGCTCTGATATGTGCAAATAATTGCTCATTCAACTGTTCTATTTGTGTGAGCAATCGGCTGCCCAAGAAGCATGTGGGCATGGAGGATGCCAACAGAACCCTTTGATAGCAGGAAAGCTGCCACACAGGATGGTGTCCCAAATCTCTAGCATAACCCACATTTCTCTCAGCCACCTAATCTAAATTTGGAGTCTTTGAAAGAAAATGCTGCTCAACTACTGCATTCATATAAAAAGAGTGTGGTAATTCTTTGCAACCAAGTGATTGGAAGGAAAATATTTATTTATTTTGCACTGGTCTAGAAAACTAGTTACACACATACACACACCCCAACCACATAAAATTACATAATGCCAAGATTCTGCTTCTCTTTGAATCTTTTCCATCACCCCACTCCTCTGAAAACAAATCTCTTTCACTTCTAGTTATGTATGTTCTTTTCAGCCAAGGGCCCCATTAAGTAATGTAACCCATATGCTTCTAACAACTCCAGTTGCTCTACTTGAGCAACAGCAAAGTTGAATTACAATCTCCAACTAGTATGTATAATATTTTGACCACTTTAAGGCAGGTTTTTATTGCAAGACATATAAGGTGTGAGAAAGGAATGGTGCTTAACCACAGCCAAAATACCAAGATTATGTATGTAATTTTTTTGTAAAAAAAGATTGAATTATTTGATACAGAATGTTAATCTCTCCCAAACTGCAAGTGTATAGGGAATAAGTGTTTAACAGGCAACAGTGCTTATATTTTTTTAAAGGAGGAATCTTACCGTTGTTAGCCCAATCCGTACCCAAATCAATTCTACGCTTACAATTTAAAGGTGTACCTGTTCTTGAAGCCTGAAGTCTATGTAGCTTGATTTGAGTTGAGCATTTGTTTCAGCATTTGTGCCAGGATGAGAAACCTGCAGCACAGGACAAACTTTTAGTTGTGATATATTAGGTGGCAAGAATGTCCAGAATAATATTAATTAATTAGGGAAAATCTAGCCAACTCGACATCATATGATCCCAGGGTGGTTTATGACACAATAAAAAAAGTAAAACACTAGAATGAATCCAATTTGCCACAACTTATAAAAACAGGCAAAAATACAACATATCCTTAAGCATCATGGTCACCTCACTTGTGAGTGATGGAATTCTGAATGCAGTTTTAAGGCAGAAAACGGAGCTAAAATGATAAAACTAGAGAACTAGAACTTGCAGATCAAAAATCTACTCCTCAAAGTGAACAACTTGTACTACATTATATCACATTCAAAAGAACCTGCACAAGTTTATCACTGAGTTGATCTAAATCCCAAACTCCATCCACACTACAAAACAAAATCCGGGTCAAGTAAGCCAAGAAGCCACTCTGAAGCCTGCTGTGATGTCATGCCTGCTTTCTGCAGGGATCAGCTGAACTACTACTTGGTTGTGCAGGTGATCCAACAGGCTTGATATTACCATCTATCATTTGACAGGGGATAACTCCAAGCCTGCTTTCTGGAGGAACAGGCTGTATGACTGAATTCTTTGGCTGCACAGCTGATTCCTGAAGAAAGCAGGTACCGAGTTGCCACCTACTTGGGTGGTGACTCAAAGCCCACTGTCGTTTCCTATGCCCTGCTTCCCAACAAGCTAGCTCCGACACTGACTGTAAGCCTCTCATGCCAATGCATAATTGGGGATGTACTTTAAGGCTCCTGGCAGCTGTGTCTCTACCTGCCTCCCACCTGGCGTCATGTATGATGTCAGTGTGCAGCAGGTGGGATGGTTTGGGGGAAATGGTCCCAAGGCCCAAATTGAGACCTGTGCCAGGAAACATTGCTCTTTGCCTTTCTGGAGACTCTGCCAATGGCCATTGCTCCTTTTAAAGACAACACTAAGCCAAACACTCTCATGCTGAAGTTTTATACGTACCTGTGTTACAAAAGGCCGAGGAGGTAGAGCAGGTGGTGGTGGTGGTAGCCAACCCGCCCGAACTACAAAAACACAAAACAGAAGGAGATAAAACAACATGAATGAACGCAACCTAGAACTAAACAAATCTATTAGCACTATTTGATTTTTTAAAAAACTCAGATCAATTTAAGAAAACACACTTCAAGTGAACCTATCACCACTATCTTCTATGACCTCACAGAGACATATCTATTCAGAATAAACATGACAAATACAGTCAATGCCGATGCAATTAACAAATTTCAGTGAAAGATACAGAGCTCGGTACATGAGAGTTAAACTCCCCTTGAGTTTTCTGTTCTTTGTCACAAACACTCTTGCCTTTAAAAAGTGAAGCAATATTCTAACATGGACATTAGAGAGCATTCAAAATAAAATGCGATGATGTGAAAAAGTGGAGTTGTACAGAAAACATCTGTGCCTGGAATTAGATGTTCTGGCACTTGGATGAGCTAGTTGTAGCTTTTAAATATTTTTGGCAGGAGCTGAAGAGGGAAGAGACCAAACAAGTCAGTTTAGGGCTTTATGGTAACATAATATAATTCAGTCTTCTACTCTGAGCCAGAAATCTGAGATGCTAACACCCATGATGGGACCATCCATTATACTTCCCAGTCTGGCTTCAGTTAAATCCAGAACTGCAGAGAAGACGAGGCTTTGCAAAGCAATTATAATGACACATAGATTATACGTACACATGAAGCACGACTGAAGAATCTCTTGATAGTTAACCTTCTAGCAACCCCTTATAACTGCTGATCCTTTTTAGCAAACACAATTTGAAAAGATACTTAGCAACCTCTTTTGTGTTTGTTATTTGGACATTTAAAATTCTAGCACTAAAGTCACACCATGAGAATGCTACATGGATAAATGTATCCTAAGCTATGCATCTTATTGCACATGCATTTTTTTAAGTATATCAAATCTTAACCATGTTCTCATTTTTAAACTTATTTGGGCAGGGATATTTATAAAGCATATGGGAATAATAGAGACTTATGCATTTTAAGATTTATAGGAAAATAGTGAATGCTGGCCAAGGGTATGTGTAGCAAACAAAGAAAAGGAATAAATGAGAATATTGAAGTCTGTTAATGTCTGCTGACATGCTGAAACCCAAACACCAAGGTGGTGAGCTATTAGAATTCAGGTAACGTCAACCATAAAACCCACAAACACATCTGTAGGATGAAGAAAAGTTAAACTGCAGTCATCAAATGTAAGAAAAAACATGTATTATGTTAATGGTATTTCCCCCTCCCCATTTAGCCAGTTTTTATTTTAATTTATCTAAAATATTTATATCTCACTTTTCCACATGTGTGTTTAAGGCCGCTCATGTTTTTGAAGTGAAAAATCATATGAATGTTCAAACCAAAGGTTATGGCGAGAAATGTGTTCTCTGATTAAGGTTACAGAAAAGAACAGTCCAGCTGGATCAGACCAAATGCCCATCCAGTCCAACATCCTTTTCTCACAGCTTGATACCTATGAAAAGCCTGCAAACAGGCTTCAATTAATGTATATATAGGAATCATTTTTCTGTTTAGCATTCCCATGGCATTACCTTAGTGCTAGAATTTTAAATGTTGAAACAACAAACACTAGAATTTAAATGTTGCAACAGCAAATGCTAGAATTTTAAATGTTGAAACAACAAACACAAAAAGGTTACTCAGTTCTGAAAGAGACTTCAGAATGTCATCATTCATTCATTCATTTCATATACCACCCTTTGTCTGTAGATCTCAAGGCAGTTCACAGCATAAAAATACAAGATAAAAACACAAATAAAAATAAAACAATCCAATAACCCCCCTCCCCCCACAAACACAATTAAAAATATGTAAGATGTTAGTCAACCAAAAAGGCCTGGTTGAAGAGGAAGATTTTCACGTGGTATCATGAAGGTGCAGATGAACTGCCAGGCGAACTCAATACTTGTTCAAGCTCAAGGGTATCACATCGGCCAGTTTTAAGTACAGTGGTACCTCCAGTTACAAATGCCTCAGGTTATAAACGCTTCAGGTTACAAACTCCGCTAACCTGTAAGAGTTACCTTGAGTTGATAACTTTGCCCCAGGATGAGAACGGAAATCGTGTGCTGGCAGCGCAGCAGCAGCAAGAGGCCCCATTAGCGAAAGCACGTCTCTAGTTAAGAACAGACCTCCAGAATGAATTAAATTCGTAACCAGAGGTACCACTGTACATAAAACATTTAACTTGTTTCTGCAGAACATCAACCTAGGTGCAACTCAGAATTTTCCAAGTGCGCTATGAGGCAACCCCAGATGTCTCCAGTTAAAATAATCTCAGCTGCTGATTCTTAGGGAATGGTCAGTGGGTTTAGATTTCAACATTTGGAAGGTGTGTGTGCTACAAAGTTTGGATTGCTTTTCATATGAAAAGAGGCATTTTTGTAGCATTTCCAGCTTGAGAGACCGACATAACCATGCAATTAGCAAATGGATGGATAGCTTCTTAATAGTAAATAACTTGCTTACTTATCCCAATGAAAGTATCAAATGTGACTGCCCTAATTCAGGGTTTCTTGTATAAGATTTTAAAATTAAATTGATGGCTATGCAAGAAAGTAGATTTGCCCCTGAATTTCACTTCTGTGTTTCTTGTATCCCTTAAAGTGCATCCTTAGACCTCTACTAAATAGTTCCCCCCACCCCCCATAGAGTTGCAAGGGTTGTACATATTTGGGAATGACTGTTTTCACATTTTAATCTTTCCTCTGTAGGAAAGTCTTTCCGATAATTCTTCACACTATTATCCAATTACTCCTGATAACAATTCCCCACTGATAAAACCATTTTCTTACACATCACCACCCTTCTCTGCTGAAAAACCTTATTCCCACCCTTCTCTACATGCAGGTGGAACTGACAGCCACTAAGGAAAGCCTTTTAAATTTCACTGCCAGCCTGATGTCGGTGGTGACATTTATTTCTTTCAAAAGGTTGTGTGTGTGTTCCTCCCCATGCATGCTGAGGATTCCACAGATTAGTACTTTTATTAATCCTTGTTTTATCTTTTGATGTTGCCTTTTATTTTGTATTCTGTATATTTTGTATTCTGTATTTTTTACAACTATACGGACTATATGGACCTTTGTTGGCAAGACATCACCTGCCAACAAAGGTCCGTATAGTAAAAGCTATGGTTTTCCCAGTAGTGATGTATGGAAGTGAGAGCTGGACCATAAAGAAGGCTGATCGCCGAAGAATTGACGCTTTTGAACTATGGTGCTGGAGGAGACTCTTGAGAGTCCCATGGACTGCAAGAAGATCAAACCTATCCATTCTGAAGGAAATCAGACCTGAGTGCTCACTGGAAGGACAGATCGTGAAGCTGAGACTCCAATACTTTGGCCACCTCATGAGAAGAGAAGACTCCCTGGAAAAGACCCTGATGTTGGGAAAGATAGAGGGCACAAGGAGAAGGGGACGACAGAGGACGAGATGGTTGGACAGTCTTCTCGAAGCTACCAGCATGAGTTTGACCAAACTGCGGGAGGCAGTGGAAGACAGAAGTGCCTGGCGTGCTCTGGTCCATGGGGTCACGAAGAGTCGGACACGACTAAACGACTAAACAACAACAACATATTTTACAATTGTCAGTTGCTTTGAGATATTTTCTGCAGAAAGTGGAGAATACATACAATAAATAATAATGCAGGGTACAGGACAGAAGCCCCCCCACAGGGACTCCTCTCCAGAGGATATCTGCCAGATATCGGCACAGGCCTAGCCCAGGTGCATGTTGCCAGGACAGAAGTGTGTGACCCTAATCATCATGTGAACCTTCTTCACGTATGTAATGTATGAAAGGGTCTTATGTGCATCAGATATTCATTACCTGTCTGGTGAACAGACACCTTGGGAAAGCAGGCGTGATCAACCTTCTCTTTGTAGCACCTTGTATTTAATTTGTCAACTGGGAAAATTATTTGTTTATTAAATTTGTATTCCACCCTTTCTCCCAAAGGAGCCCAGGGTGGCAAACACAATAGTGATGAAACAAAAAATAAAAATAAAGAACAATTTAAGGACATACATAAAGCACTTAAAAACCATTAAAAACATGCAGCCACCAATCACATAACAGGGCGCAATGATCAGAGCCGTTGAGATTGTCAAAAGAGCTCAGTAGGGGAAGCAGCATCACTATGGTCTCCTCTTTATCGCAGAAACAAAATTGTATTGGGTATACATTGGTTATACATATAGTTGTGGGTTATACCTGTATTTGGCTGATGACTGGGAAGAAATGGGTATGCTAAGAAAAAAAATCCAGCGTATATTGTGCACATAGCTGGAGGTGAAAGGTAACTCTTTAAACAGCAACATAGAAACCCTGCCAATCTTGAATTAGCCAATCCCCAAGTTCTTCTAGGTTGCATTAAGAGTGGAGTAGCAGAATATTTGATTAAAATAATAAAACTGGGTTCTAGTCCTGGAAAAGTTGGAGGCTACAGCATATGAAACCTGGGTATATATTGCAGTCATGTCATGTTATCCTTACAGCTAGACAAAAAGTCAAAGGATGTATCACACATCTCTTACACAGAGTTTCCAGAGCAGACTTGAGTCCATGGAAATGTAAGTAATAATGATATGTGTTAGTCTTTAGGTGACACAAGATTATTTGTTGCAAAACAGACATTCCTGTGCTGGAATTCACAAAGCCCATGTGTAGAGGAACATTTGGTCCTCCAGATGTTGCTGAACTACAACTCCCATCAACCCTGGCCATTAGCCCACAGTTGCTGGGACTGATGGGAGTAATCACGAGTGTGTGTTAAGTCTGTGTTCATAAAATGTATATAGGTATATAGGTCAGGAAGTTCCCCAGATCTTCCCAGTGTGCATATATAGACTGAAAGTGAAGCAACATCACAAATGAATCCATCATGTTGCAATCTAAAAACAGGTTTCATAATCAGTCCTGCATTCTTTCAGTGAAGGTGCTCTGAAATGCATTTAGCAGCACCTAAATGAGAAACTAGTTACTTTGAACTATGTGTTGCCAATAAGCCATAGTTTTTCTTTATATCTTGAAATCAATTTCTACTGAAAACTTCATTTTTAACCACAACAGGATTACAAAAAGTCTTCATTTGCTGTCCTTTTATTAAACTTGCTGTAAAGCCATTGCAAATATTTATTGTGTGTTCATGTCCTGACCCTTAACACTGCCATCTGTGGGGTCAGGTAAATCCCCAAGGAGAAATAGCAAATTGTATTAAAAGGAAATAATAAACTGGGGCTTCTTCCAAGCAAGGGTTTCATGTGCAGTAACTTTTCAGCACTGCCAAAGGTACAGAAAGCAGTTCATTTCAGAACATTAAGTTGTTTCTCTCACAACAGGATATATATATATATATATATATATATATGCGCTACATCTTGTTCAGCTTAGGAAAAATTTGCTGTATCTGGGCATTCAGCATTCTAGGCAAGCAAAATGCTCAGACCAGGCATGTTTGACCCAGTTTCCTGCTTTTTTTTAATCCTAAAATTCTAACTTAAGCTATTCATGAAATATTCATAAAATCCTGCTGTTTCAGAATATCTCTGACCTGTTTGAAAGTAGTATGCTTATGTTAGCACTATTCCCAGGCACAATCCAGAGTTCTTAGAACAGAGCATCAGCAAAAATCTCTTCCAAAGCAGGAGAGCAATGTGTGTGTGTGTGTGTGTGTGTGCGTGTCTCAGAGAGAAAGAAAGAAAATATGCACATGCATGTGAATGAATTTCTATATATTATAATATATATGTAGTAGACAGGCAAGTATAGTGGCATGCTAGATTTGTCACTGTTGGGTTCTGCTTGTTAGAGACAGTAATGGCATGTGTGCATGCATTTAGGAACTGAACTCATTCTCAACTGAATAAAATCTGAAAGTCAAACTCTAAAAATATTCAGAACAGAGACTATGGCTTTCAATTTTTATGCAAATGAAAATACATCCCAAACAATGCAGATTGTATATTTTGTTTTATGGAGAAACTACTGTATTAGAAATCTTGCTTATTTATGCTCACTGGGGCCACTTCCATGTGGATATCAAAGACGGGTATGTAATCCAGCGGCTTAAGTTCCACAAAAAAGATGTAATAAGCATAACAGACATTTCTGTTTCTATGAGAAGTGCCATGGAAGTAGGTGGACATCTTGAAGCATGCTAAATTTCTGGAAATGCTTGCTACATTTTTATGTAACTTTAGGGCTCTGTAGTCTAAGTGTACTTAGCAATAAAAATTCCACAGTGCAGTATATAATCATCTTAAGTCCAAAGTGCTTTATATAAAGAACAGGAGGGGGAGAAGGGTCAAAAATGGAAAGAGCAATGGCGCAACACACCTGCAGCTGGTGCTAGAAAGTACTGATTCATAATTTCTATAAACAAGTTAAGATCTTCCTTTGATCTTACATAAATGCACACACTTAGAAACAATTCAGTTCAGCACTACACACAGAGAGAAGAGAGCACATCACAGCACATCCTGCCAATATAATCTAAACCCCATGGCCTTCATATCAAGGTTGTGGAAAATAGATATTCAACAACAACCCAGAAATTGAGTCTGTTTTTTAAAATTATTATTTTTTGCATTTCGGGCTGTGAAGATCTCCAGGGGATTCCCTTAAAGGGACATGATTGCACCTTTAAGAAGTTCCCAATGCAACTCTACAGGGCAACTCAGTTAGCACAGCCCATGACAGGGAGCCGCTGTTATCACCAAGGCCTAATGAAGAGCTCTTGGAGCTCATGGGCTTCAATAGCCCTGAGAGGAGAAAGGCTGGCTTGCTGGAGAAGGAAAGAGAGAGCCAGAGAGCCAAGGAATCTCCATCTCTTGGCTTCTTCCCCTGGCAGCAGGGAGGTACAGGGCGCACTGATAAGAGGCTTCCCTCACCACTGCAGCCTGGGGAGAGGATACTGTGAGACTGGGATACTGTGTGGCCTTAGAATGCCCTAAGAAAATGCCAGCATAACTGCTGGAGCTACCATTGTTCAAATATAATAATAATAATAATAGTAATAATAATTTATTATTTATACCCAACAAAAGATTAAAAATACATTAAAACATCAGTCATTTAAAACTTCCCTAAACAGGGCTGCCTTCAGATGTTCTTCTAAACGTCAGATAGTTGTTTATTTCTCAACATCTGGTGGGAGGCATTCCACAGAGCGAGTGCCACTACCGAGAAGGCCCTCTGCCTGGTTCCCTGTAACTTCGCTTCTCGCAGTGAGGGAACCGCCAGAAGGCCCTCAGCGCTGGGCCTCAATGTCCGGGCTGAATGATGGGGGCCGCGACTGTTTAGGGCTTTAAAGGTCAGCACCAAGACTTTGAATTGTGCTCAGAAATGTACGGGGAGACATTGTAAGAAAGCCAAAGAGTACTGGGAGATGATATACTCAGAATTAAAAAAGATGTTAAGGGGCTCGTTTCCCAAGAAACCAGAGATGTTCTTATTGAGTATAGTAGAGGGGGAAATACCCAAGAAAGTATTTAGTCTTTTCCTTTATGCAATAACAGCAGTGAGAATAATTTATGCCCCGAAGTGGAAGGACAAAAATAGATTGGCAGAATAAGCTAATAGAATATGTGGAGCTAGCAATGTTGACTGAAAAGATAACAAATCAGGATGAGTCCAATATAAAAGAAGCATGGGAATACTTTTGCGAATATTTAAAGAAATATAACAATCAGATAAACTTCCAAGTGGGGTTAGATATATGAGCAGCAGTTAAAAATAAGCAGAAGATGGGTGGCAATTAAGGAGATGCAGCTTAACAAGGACTAAATAAGACCCCACTGAGGGATGTGTATGGAAGTCAAGTGTGTGGAGTGTAAGATTAACGATGACAATTGTATAACTGATGTACTAAGATATGTAAGCTACATACTGTATTTTCCGTCTATAAGATGCCCCCATGTATAAAACGCCCCTATTTTGGGTGACTCAGATTAAGAAAATGGGAGGAGATGTATCCATGTATAAGACGCTCCCTAATTTTTGCCTTTTTCTAAAGGGAAAAACCTAGTCTTATACATGGAAAAATATGGTAATTATTAGTTGTTGTTTTTTTAAAAAAGCTTGCATTTCCCTGCCCTGTTTTCAATGGTGGCTCACATTTGAGCATATTCCTCCATGGACCAAGAAGCATTCAACGTGTCACTCCCTCAGGGGCTCTGCTAGGAAAGGGGCTATTAGATGAATATTAAACCCCAATATCTGCATGGAAACTTCCTGCAACAACCTTGGATCCTGGTGTTCATTATTTAATCTACACTTCTAGTACGTGCAATTACAAACTCCTTAATACTTGTTTAAATCAGGTCAATTTGAAAGGACACGATCTTTGTTAAAATTCCAGTATGCCAAGATTATCACTGAGGTACCCTTTCAATTTTGAATTACCCCTTCTGATTGGAAAAAAAACTGGTAAGGCAAAATGTTTTGTTTCTCTTTCATCAGTGCCAATCTATAAGTAAGTTCCTGTATTCTACTGTTTAAAGTTCTGCTTTACTATTTTCTTCAAACATCCAGCTCCAAATACATAGCTTGTGACTGTGTTAAAAATTAATTACCTAGCTCCAGATTCTGAAGCAGGAGTGTACAGCTCTACTCATTTATTCAGGACTTGTACAAGTTTTTCAGGGGGGAAAGGTGCCCTTTCATCCACAGCCTGCTGTCATAAAGCAACTTGAATAGAATAGTACATTTAACATGAATGGGAATTCATGATTTACAGGTGGAAGCGTTGTATGACTTTTCCCTGTATTTATAGAAGGCTAAGGAAAAACCCCAGATGCCTACTCAGTTCCTATTTCACATGCATTTGTGGGCTTTCTGAATAATACAACCCTAAATGCAGAGCTATATGACAGAAGACTACATGGCAATGTGTATAGGATCTAAATGCTCTGATTCTGCTTATATTTTACATAACCCATTTAATTTATGTGGCTTCATCACAGTTTGATGAAGACTTAAATTATACTAAGCATGCATAGCCGGCAGAAGATTGTACCAGTATCTTAAATTTAAGTAATACCTTAAGTGTTCTGTGGGTGGGCTTTGTTGGTTTTTATCCAGCCATATAAAACTTGAAAGACTAGTCTGAGTTGCCACCTTTCTTAATTTAATGTACTGATCAGACTATTAAACACAGCATGATTAAAAGGAACACAGCATAGGAAATGCAGCATGAGGCAAATTGCTGGCACACACCAGCTCTTCTGTTAAGGAATTAAGCAGCCATTTGCACAGTCTGTAGCAGAAGGAGCAGTACAAAGCTGGCCAGGTGGAAGAAGTCCTGGAACCAGAAATGTTCAGTATGCAAAGCAGAGACACAGAAGGCAGCATGATGAATTGTTGAGAGATGCTTTTTTGGGTCACTGCATCATAATGAAAACATATCACAGTGCTGCGGTCTCCACTATTACCAAAGATAGTTGGATGTGTGTGCATCTATAAAATTATATATGCAAACATATAAATACACACACCAAACCTTTTGGATCATTTAGTCCAACCCCCTGCAACGAAGGAATCCTTCACCCAACATGGGGCTCAAACCCACAACCCTGAGAGTCTCATGCTCTACTGGCTGAGTTATCCCTTAGGCAATATTTGTATGTATGTATAAGAAGAAACATACATTTAATAAATTAATAAATAAATCTCCATCAATGGATAGTAAGCAAACAATGAAAAAGAACCCCTCCGAAACAAAAATTGTATGATTGGTTTCTCAGATGATTACAAATCGACAAAATCTCCATACGATGGAGGCACAGATCTTTTTCCTAGCCAAAGTCACCAGCAACTTTGCAAAAGGATGGCACTGCTGAGGTGAGAGCAAGCTTAAAGACATAAATGATGACAGTTTTGCCAGGCATCTAAAATGGCAGCTTTGGCTTCACCTGAAGTTTGACAGTCATTTGAAAAAATGTTTAATTTAAAAAACCCAAGCAGGTGCCATGTGCTGTTTTCCAAGAAGAATATGAAAATAGCTGAGTAGTAATACATTAAACTTGGTCCATAAGCTACAGAATTTGCTTTATTTTTAACAAAAAACTATCCTATTAGTTTTGAACCAAAGTCCCTCTTACTCATGAGCTTTAAACTGTGCTAACATGCAGTTGCGTTTTCTTAAGCCATATGTGGCATTGCACAACTGTCATATATAGTATTGCAGCCTATCAATTATCTGATAAATATATGCAAAAACCTGGGGTGTATCAAACACCAGTCAGGCCATAATATTTGGCTAGCATGCTGCATATAATCCAGGAGGAGGAAATTTGACAAACTTGTCTGTTTACTAGAAGTTCTCTGGAAGCACTGGACATTTCAGAGCAAGGTTATATACAGGAATGCACTGTTCAACCAGTAAACATGAAGGGCTAAAGACTGGTTCACCAGTGCAAGTACATGGCTTCATTTCCCATTTTTTGTGAACTGCTTTGAGGGTTTTTACAATCAAGCAGTTTATAACTTTTATAAACTTTTATACATCCATCCCCGACAGATGACTCCTCACCTGAGAAGAATCTGTCTTAGGGTGATTTAGAGCCCACAGAAGCTCAGGAATGGCTCACAACAACAGTCAAGGAAGAAAAAGGGGGCCTTTGGGTGAGACCGGCAGGCATACCACCCCCCAGAAAGGAAGCTCAGCTTCTGAAGCAGAGACAGAACCATCCCTGAAATCCTGGGAATGATGGCACCTCAAGAGGCAGACCAAGTAGAATGCTTGAGTGCAGAAGAGGACTCCTTGTAAGCTGTGACTTAGGACTCCTCCTTAGGAGAAGGATTCTCTGTAGAAGATTCTAGGGGGCTGCTGATCTGCTGCTGGACCAACATCTTGCTACTAGCCCTGGGTCTTGTATCTGATCCTTGGCCTTGGCTTACCTGCACCTTGGAATGCCCCTCGACTTGCCTCTTGCCTGAGCCCTTGTTGGAACCTCTGATTGCCTGGAATTGGACTTTGGGTTGCCTGTTGCTGCTGTCTATGCCCACAACAGCCTTGGTTGTTTGGAAGATCCCCTGGAACACGGCTGGGCAGGACACATTTCCTCATGACTCCCGGAAGAAGAGTAAGTCCAGCAACTCAGTTGAGTGGCACTTTCAACTCGCACTGACAGTGAGTGAAAAGGAAGTTCTATCTGTGCCGACCCATTGAATATTCAAATTGTCATCTGATGTTGCAACATCAAGAAATGAAGAAGCAGCTGTAAGTGCCTGTGCAAATAACTGGGAAATTGTTTGGCATGTAACTACTACAGTTGCCTTTAAAGCCTATTACAGTATTAACAACCATTAACCAGCAGAGGCCATATATAAAGGGTTGCGAAACTTTACCTTGTGTGTTTTGCTGGAACATCCTATTGAGATCTAAGGAGGATGCTCTGGAATGTGATTTCTGTGGCCTTGGTGGGGGGGTTGGTGGTTCTCCCCCCTTTTTCATTGCATCTTCTATAGATGTGCTTGAATAAGATCTTGGTTAAAAAAAAGACAAGATTAAAAGGGGAAAGCTACTGGGGTTTTTATGCCTACTGCAAAGGTTGTAAAAAACAGACACTGGAAGAATGTATTCATTAAATATGACATACCCCCTGACTTTATGTTTAGGGACGGTGCTTTACAGCCACATGGTGGAGCCAGCTTGAGTCCACTCCGCAATAATATTTAATGTGAACTGTGTGTGTCATACAGGCAGAATTCTGATTCGTATTAAGCATTATTGTGGTGTCAGTGGAAAGGATGTAATTACCTACCATGTGAAACTTCTCTACCGTATGAGGATTGTAACACCTCCTTCAAACACACACAAGTCATAGTACTGTGCCAGGATGTTCTTTGGGTAGAACTAGGATAAGCGCCTCATAGTTATCTGATGACTTGGCTCCTCGCCTTTAGCTATCATCGGCAGAAATCACACTTAAATGCACTTTATTTAAGGATAATATATGGTAAACCTATATATGGATGGAAATGTGTACATAAAACATCGGAAACAGATCATTCCAGGGATTACATACTGAAGGATTTTGAATACGATACAGGCAAGTGTACACAACACATATAGTGTGTGCAATTCTTTATAGTAAGGAGTCTTACGTATAACTGACATTCTAAAAACTGTGGCTTTTAGAGATGGGTAGTTTTTGAAAACTCCTTAGTTGTATATATTACATTGCAAGACCAAGGCATGGAATGCTGCAGAGCTAGACTTTTTTGTTTTTAACCTAAGGGCCACATTCCCTCATGAACAAACTTCTGGGGCCTTAATCCTAGGCTGGGCCAGACGCAAAAAGTGAGGAGCAACTGTTGTGACTCTTACCTTTGTACAACAGGCCCATGCAAGGGGGCGGGGGAGCAGCTGGGTACCCTTGCCCTGGGCCTCGGAGGCCAAAGCAAAAAAATTAGGGACAGACTGGGGGTTTTGTTGGAGTTTATTATTTATTAAATTTGTATACCGCCCTACACACAGGTCTCAGGGCAGTTCACAAGATAAAATCACAATATATAAACACAAAATACATAATCAAAATAACCCCCCCAAGCACATTTTAAAAGGGCAATAAAATTATAACTTTATTCCAACAAGACTCTTGTCCCAGGCCTCTGATAAGCTCTGCACAAGCCTGATAGGCTACACTGAAGCTCTGCAAGTATCAAAGGTTTCTACACTACCCCTACCCACACACAAGTATCCTCCATTCAGGCAAATAACAGAAATCATCACAGTTAAGAACGCAACAGCCTGTTGGATTAGGCCAAAGTTCTATCTACTCCTGCAAAAGGTCCTCGTAGTGGCCAACCACTGCAAGCAGAACCTGAGCACAACAACGAACTCTCATCCACATGCACCTTGGGCAACTTTCTTAGCAACTGAGTGGTTGCAAATGAGGCACAGGGAAGTCTTGGGGATGTGCAGAACTCTACACATAGGTCTTTGGATCTAAGCCAATAACTGTTTTCAGTGCTGACTAGAATATAGTTGATGTTTGTTACCGTTTCATTAAAAATGGAAACAAAACACTAAGATCATTATGAATTTTCATGAGGATTCTTAAACAGTGCAGAGTTACACATGCTTAAACTTCTGTTTTAGGCATGCCTAAATCTGAGTTAGATTTAGGCATCATTGTGAGCCTTTACCCAACCAATTATATTTACATCTACTTCACTCAATTCAAATCATTTCACTTCATCTAGATAAATTCCCCTACCTGTAGCTGTCTTTTTCACTGCCAAGGGATTCAGATGGATTTCCTGAACGTTTTCTAACAGGAATTTCCATTATTTTGCTCTGCACGATTAAGAAATCAATCTCTTCAATTTTAGTTCACTCTCCCATCATATGCGAATAGTTTATATATATTATGCGATTAAGCATACAAATGCACTAGCTATCACTTGTAGTTCTTACTTTTACCCTGCCAAGAATTGCTAACTGGTTAATGATTCATAGCAAGCAAGCCTCCATTTTTTATATAATGATGGGTTTTTTTCTTTGCAAGGGGGGAGGGGAAATCATCAAGTTATTTTCACACCTGGATGCATAGACTGCGAACCTGTAGAAGGTAGCAGGCAAGAACAGGTGCACACAGAAAGAAATGAGTTATTCTTTGTTCTTGCCTTTGCTTACCTGGATCTTGGTCTTGCTTTAAGTGTGTTGGATTCCTGAGCAACTGTAACAAAGGATCACTTGTTAGGAATATTTTCAGGAAGTCAGATTCCCCTAATTATCAGTGATGCTTCAAGATGGATCACTGTAAACATGTGGTGCCTAACAGCACTACTGAGCACTTGGATATAAGGCATTTCACATTTTAAAAAAATCCTTGACTGTATTCTGAGGTCTGAACAAGCAGACTCCATTTGAACAATCATCTCTCAGTGTATTAAGATGAGATATGAGCAAGCTTTGTGCTCCCACATGTGAGCTAAGAAACAAGCAGGGAAGTTTTTGGTTCATCCAAACTGGAAACCTCTGGTTACTGACTTCCAAACAAGCCAAGTTACTAAGCCATGGTAAAAAGTTGGCTTGCTAACCTGACTTGTTTGGAAGTCAGTAACCTTAGGTTCCCTGGTTCAGACATAATGAGAAACTATACTCTATTTATTTAGCAAAATGTATATACCACTTACTGGACAGAAAACCTGTTTGTTTGTTTGTTTGCCACCCATCTGACTGGGTTTTCCCAGCCACTCTGAATGGACAGCTTGTTCCTGGCCCAATAAAACCATCATTTATTGAACTAAGATTTTTTTATCTGCACTGGGCCATTAGCAGTATGACATGTGAACCTCTCATGCTATAGCAATAATATACAAATTGGCCTGTGCAGCTATATTCTATACATTATTATACTGCTGTACCTGTTACAAGTTTTCATTGTATAACCACATAAAATTGCAGCCATGGGAGGAGAACTCAAAGATGGTTCAATTGGCCATGACAAGCAATGATCTATTGATTGTTCGAAAAACAAAGAACATAGAAAACTTACAGAACAGGAAGATACCTAAGATATACTATTTCTTCCTGAGATACTAACTTTTCATATATAGAGTGGTTTGGTTTTAACATGCAGGACCATTCAGACATATACATCTCCTTTCAAGTGGTACATTTTTCTGTATGTTTATATGAACTATAAGGAGGCAGTATTATACTAAACGAAAGTGACAGTCAATAAAGTTCAGGAAGATAAGTAAATTTTACTAAGTGGCTCATCACTTTAGCTCATGTGTAAGTTCAGGACTTTTTGCATAAGGAAGATTGGATAGTTATTAATTCATTAATGACAATCCTCTTATGTAGGAGACAGAACTTCAGCAGCAGGTCTCAGCGACCCAATTTTGCTAGGTGTGTTTTGGATTATTTCTTTTTTGAAACAGTTTTAAAAATGTTAATAAGATAGCTTTTATAGAGAGATCAAAATAAAGTATATCTTTTTCTAACAATGTGAGAAAAAACAAGTGCTATTAAATTCTAATGATTATGCATAAGATTGAAGTTTAAATGTAACAAGGAATAAGCTTCTTTTCATTTTTCTTCCTTCATTCACTAGACCAACAAATACACAAGTCTTACAAAAGCTTCTCTAATACTTCACACAGTGAAGAGGAAAAATATTCCAAGGTAGAGCCAATTAGTTATAATAGGCAGACAGCTATGTATGCACAAGATTCTGGTCAATACTTTATATATACTGGAAACCCTTGAAGCCATTTTCTTTATACTGCCGATAGCTAATAACCCAATAATAAATATATTTTATGCTGAAGCAAGCACCAATGTAAGTAAACTTAGAGATTCCACATTAAAACAAACCTGCTTCTGTGTTATATAGGAATTTTTCCATACCTGTTTTGACAGCCAAGTGCTGAGATGCTTTGACTTCCTTCTGTATTGTCTGGGAAGAAGCACTAACTTTCAGACCTTAGTAAAAACAAAAACCGGAATGTTACTTGTTATTAATTATTCCACAGAGGAAAAAAGGTTATTCCAGTTACCACTTCTAACTCTTATATGTCCCTATAAATGTCCTTGTCACACGCTAAGAAGAATTCAGCTCACACAGAGAGTTATCAGGGCTATCTAAGACCAACGCTGAAGTTACATAATATAGATAAGCTTCAAGATACATTTAACTTCAATAATGTTTGTTGTTTCCTGCATAGACTTCCCAACAGTAAACTACCCTTATGAGTTTTTAGTTGAGATGTAAACCATTGGAAGCCCAGGATAAAGTATGCAGAAGCTTAGGAAAAACATTTAGTAGCTAAATGGATAAGAATAGTACATATATCATGCATAACCTTACCAGAGCTTAGCCTTAGTTCTTATAACATTACTATAATGTTGTTCCACAGATGGTTGTGTGAGAAATCAATACTGTCTGAGGCAGTTATGCAGAAGCATCAATCTTGATTACGAAATACAAGCACTGAGCTTTTTCAGTAGGTAAGAGGACGGGGCTGGGGGGGGGAGCCCTCATTGACAGGAGCCACATGCCTTGCCAAAGATGCCCAGTTTCATTTCATTTTCTTAACCAAGAAGAACTGTATAAATTATCCATTTTCAGCTGAAACCTAATTAATTAAAAGACAGCAGTTTGCTATTGTACCTTGTTTGTCATCATTAACTGTGTCCTGTGTCAGGGCAACTTTATCAGACATCTCTTCAAGTGAAGTCTCCTTATAAAAGAGAGGAAAAGTAAGCTTGTAATTTAAAAAAGAAAAAGAAATAGAGAAGGGCAACCTGCAAATCATTTTAGAGGTTACAGGCTGACAGAAACCTGTAGGTCTGGAGAGACCTCAGGAGAAGACCTTAGAAGAAGAGTACAATCAGGACAAATTTAATTTCCTATATTATATAATCTAGTTTTGAAGCTAAACTATGCGTCACAAAGCAAGCTGGTGGGCTGAATTTGAAAGGAAGTGAAACAGCAAAGGAATTGCTTCACAAATGTGATATAAACGGCAATTCTACATACAATTATTCAGTAGTAAGCTCCATTGTGTTCAGTGACTTATTTACAAGAAACTGTGTTCCATATTGCAGCCAAAGTCTTGTTCTCTTCTTTTACTACATCTAACACAGTACATTGCAGCAAGAGTTCTGTCCACAGTGAAAACCTGAAACTTATGCTTGTAACCCAACAATCATATGATGACTGCATTGCAATCACAATCAGCCTGTTGGTTCATCTCATATTTCAATCATTTTTCAGGGTCATGTGAACAGGTCCTATTGTATGAGAATTGTCCAAATGCAATTTGTTAACAGGTTATAGTTCCAGCATTGTATTTGCCAGGAAATTATCCAATGAAGTAACCTCTCTTTCTCCTACTATTTCACAGTCATCTTTTTTAAATGCACATGCAGTAATAATTTTTCAGCAAGGATACAAAAGGGTATATAAGTAAAATCAAAACTGAGGGAGGTTACTGGTTTTTTCTGTTTGTTCGTTTGTTTTGGGTGTGCTATATCTTTTGTGTTTTCATTTTGTACTTTTATGCTGTAAATTACTCTGTGGATCTTTGGATGAAGGGCTGTTTATAAATTTAATTAATAAATAAATAAATGCAATTCTACACAGCGACTAATGCAATAAATATAAAGAAATGGTCACCAACTGGGTCAGTGGAAGTTGCCTCAAAGAGAATCAATGGTTCCGAGTTGCTTGGATCTTCACGAACAGTTTCAAGCTGGTTATTTTTAAAATTGAGGGATAAAATAAATGAGAGAGAGAAGCATAGATCATCCTCTGTAGTGTGAAAAAGCACATCAGTATAAATTCTAAGACTAGAAGCTTTCACAAACAGTTATATAGCAGTGACAATTGAATAATTCTTGTTCAGTTTTGAAAGAAACTTTTAACAACAAATCTATTGCTGAAGCCAGGCAACCAAAGTTTCCCAGTCTCGTATTTATTGTAGCTTATAGTGAGAAATTGTTTCTAGAGTAAGAATAAAATTATGTATGGGCAGACCATATATAGGTGGTATAAAGAATTGAAACATGGCCTCATACTAGAATTGAAGCTCCACCCTCATACTGAAGCTCAACCAGGTTGGGCATTGCCTGTGTGAATATTGGGGGCTCATTGGCAGCTCCATACTACTGGCTGTCCAAAGTCTGGCGCTGACCTTGTCTTTCTGGGTTTCTCCTTGTTATCTGTACTATCACTCAACACATTCTACAGCTGATCCCAGATGTGGGGAACCTTTGGCCCTCATCTCTGGTCATCAAATATGCTTCCTTTGGCTGATGGTAGTTGTAGTTCAGCAACATCCAGAGCACCAAAGGTTGCCCACACTACACATTTCTCTATAACCACTTATAGTCCATTATGCATAGAAGGTCTAGCCAGGAGCACAGAGAGTAACCTGCTAAAGGTAAACTAAGCATGGAGTGTTGATTATCCAACGGTTAAATCAGTCTCATACAGGATACAAAGTCTCTCTCTCTCTCTCTCAACCGTTTGTTTTAAAAATTTAAAATTAAAGTTAAATTAAATTTAAAAGAAGTGACAAGCAAAACAGAGGTGCGTTTTTAAAAAACACACCAGCAGGTGAGTTTTTCTTACTTCAGTCCTACTGAAGTCCCTTGTTTGTTGACTTGCTGCCAATGATTCTGAATAAGAATTCAAGACACGGTCACTTTTAGGCTGAAGAGGAGCTAAATCGAAAAGATAGAAAAACAAATAAGTCCTTGCATTAACCTTTATGTGAACTGTGAACATTTTCTGTGAACTGCACAACTGTATTAATGTTCTTCCTTAATATATTGTGTACTATTATCTGACAAGTACTTTTTATTTTAAAATGCTCTTTTATTCTATTCCAGGGCTATGGACATGCCATTTTTATGGAGGAAAAACTATTGATTTTTATTTGGGGCCACTGGGGGACCTGTGGCCCTCTGGATGTTTCTGAGCTCCAACTCCTAATACCCACTGGTCACGCTTGCTGGGGCTGATGGGAGTTGGAGTCCAACAACTTTTGGAGGGCTACAGATTTCTTCACCCCACTATGTGCTGCTGGGGGGACAACTCCACTAAAGTTAGTTTCATATTCTAGGGTTCCTGGTTTGTTGTTATGTGCAAATAAAGGACTGTGTTCTTAGAACAAACTCTGGATGTTTAAACAGTGCCATTTCATAACTCACTGATTAGTTTTGAAATTGACTGGGAAATCTGGTTTCTATGTAATGCCAGAAATATTGGAAACTGAAAATAACTTTCTTCTCTTTCTCCCCCCCCCCTTTAGTTTTCCATTAGTATCTGCTGCTCTGGGCCGTAACTGGAGTCCAAGGGTTACACACATGTGAAGGTGGTAGATAGTTTGTGTTAAGGACTCTGAGTGAGAGGCAGGGAAGGGAAGACTTCCCAGGGTGAGAGCTGGGAGGGTCCACCACTTTCTGTGTGAGACAAGGGTTAAGAGCTACCTTCAAGAGAGGACTCTGCGTTTTATCTTCTCTGTCTCTGGTTTTGTTTGTGTTTAGAATAGTTTCTTTTCTCTTATTACATTATGAAAAAGTTTTAATAAAAATTTTATTTTAAAGAAAGAAAGAAAGAAATTAATTCTGGTGAAGATATCCTCCTTGTAGTGTAAGAGGAGGAGTGAGATGAGTGCTATGTTCATACACATAGCACTAAACCATGGTTTAGTGCACAATCATCAATGCATATCATCAATGTGTTAGTCAAGCCAAGCACATCTTTTATGCTGGTGTTAATTCTGCTAAGCTGGTTCCTTCAGCTCTGTCATTTAGATGCAATTTAGAGCCCATCTTTTCCCAGAATTGTACCTCAAAATAGACATTGGTTAAAATGCCATTTTAATCCACAGATATTTTTTTTTAAAAAAAACCCCACAAATACTAAAGCTTCACCTGCTTGAAAACAGTCAGGCAGCAGAGTCTCTGGCAAGGTGTCCGGCAAAAGATAACCATTTTTCCGAGCAACAACAAGGTGAAAGGCGGCACAAAACTCTGGTAACGTCAGTGCTCCGTCACAGTCTACATCACTTAGCTCCCTGTGAATAAGATAGCTGAGTGCATTATTGAAATAAAAATCTTTGTTTGCATGCACAATATATATAATTGTGGGGAACGCTGCTTTTGAGTTATAGATTTGTTTTATTTTGACATTTAAGATGTTTTTCTTTAAAATTTATTTCATTAAACCATTGTAATTTTTCTTTAATACATTCCTTTTCTGAATATTTTAATCTCTCTCTCTCTCTCTCTCTATATATATATATATATGCCAATGCTCCTCCTTACAAGTTTAGAAATTTAATAGGATTCATATAAAACTGAAGTTGCAATGGGCCATATGCAATGTCAGCTAGATAGATTTCTTTAAAAAAACAACAGGGTAAGGCCTCATTAGTAAAGTGTTGATGAATTATGCAGCAGTACTTTTTAGATAAGTTAGGTATTAATTAGGTTTCAACTGATAAGCACAGCTAGAACTGAAGCTTATGATGTTATCTTAACTATTCTGAATGTATGTTTATCTGAATCCATTTCACAAAAATATCTGTTGAATTATTGTGCTAATTATGTTCTTTAAGATATTCTTCTAGTGTGCATTGCTGTTCAAATCTCTCCAGTCCTGCTGAGAAGGGACAGTATCTCTACAAAGATAACAAGCATAAAATAAAGATCAACATACACCCTGCTGTGCCTGGACCTCAAAGTGATTTTGATGGGAGCAATTACTGTGATTTCTTTAGAGATAAATTGTAAGAAGTATGAAGAACTTTCAGCCACAGTAGTTTCTCTCACACACAATAAAATTAATCTGAATTACAAAACAGTACTTACCATATGTGCGAAAGCTCAGGGATTGGCAGCTTAGATTTTGTGAAGAAGTTCTTAGCCACAGAGCCTGTCAACAGAAATGGCTTGTCAAACAGTGAAATAATAAGCTACTGAACAACACATTTTCCAAAGCATTTCAATATAAAGAAATTACTCAAGAGTACTGTTTACTATGCATTGCTATTTAACACTAGACATATTTGTTTGAAATATTTTGCTCCAATATCACTATTCTAATCAGAAGACATGAACATGTTGTTGGAGGAACTGGACATGGAGGAAGGGGTTAATTTCTTTTATAGGCACAGATCACTCCATGTATGAGATAAAGCCAACAGGAGAAATCTCATCTGCATGTGTGACTGGGGTTGCTTTTTTAGGTTTGTAAAATCCTGTTAAGTTTAAATTCTGGCCAAGGGTGAAAGGCATGATACAGTTTCAAATCTTCTGGAATATTCCAGAAATGCAACAACATGCCTAAAGAAAATCTCTTGGAATGGGACTAATCTTTAAAATTAATAGCACAGCACAAAAGCTCAGCTTCTTATTCAGCTGATATTTTTTGCTCTAAATTGAACTAAATTGCTCAGAATCGGGAGTGCTCAAACCCCAATTTCCTAGTTCCAGCATCACAACAAACTGATTTTTTTAAAAACAGGAAATATGCAATAAAATCAGGTGTGTGAAGTAGGGATGGAAAGGGAAACCCCTCAAGGGTGGGTTGTTGGAATGAAAATGCAATGTCTGAAACACATGCAAGGAGGGGAGGTCAGGACGGAGACATACACATACACACACAGAGACAGAGAGAGAGACTGCTGTTACTGCTTGCTCATCCCTTAAGTTGCAACTTGTTTTTCTTGCCAGAAAAAAAGAAGACAAGACATAATTGTCTACTTCAGAGACAGCTTCGGAAATGGCCTAGAGATGCATGGTCACTATATTACTGTTTTCATGCAAGGAGATAAACTCCCTGAAGAAATTACAAGTTTAATGTGATGTGTAAAGTCCCAACTGAGTATTTTTTTTAATCACAACTACATTTATAAGACATAATTAAAATGCAAGTTAGTCTAATAAGGCTACAATAGTGAATAATTTTAAACTCTTATTAAATAAAAACATACAAGGAGTAAAAAACCAAATGGCAATTGTACCATAACATATCTCATGTGAAAACATTCTTCACCTATGATTGAATCTCTTCTACTGATCGCAGTGGAATTTTAAAGCATTTAACTTTGTCTGGAACATGCACAGTATATTGTTAAAATATTTTTTAAAAAACAAACAAACAAGAACACAGTAACTCACTTGTGGCATTAAAAAACGGAAACAAGGGTCTGTGCGCATTACCATACATACAACACACCCAAAACACTTGTAAAAAATCCAAGAGGTTTGCACTTCGCCTGTGTCAGTTCCTTGCCCTTTTACTCTAGCCTTCCTTGCTGTGCATACAATGAACATTACCTGAAATGAAAGAGGTCAGGTCAGGTTGTAGGGACTTGAACTGATTGGTGTAATATTCTCGTTGCTCCTCAGTTATTCTCCAGGGGTCATCTGAGTAATTACTACTCCCGTCCTGTGGTTCTCTCTCTACTGAAAGAGACTTCAGGGGGAGAAAGGGCAAAGCATCATTTTGAAAGGTAGAGAAAATGCTGAGATGTCTGAAGTTTCAAAGTATTGAAGTTGCTTTGTTCTTACTGTGTAGTTCTTTTTAAAAGAAATTGATGGGGAAGGCCTGATTTCAATAATAGTCCTGTTGGGTTTACAATAAATGCCTTTATTCATAGGACTATAGGAAATCTTACATACATCAAACTAAGTCTGTATGAATATAAACATTGGACTGACTCGAATGAAACACCAAACAATGGTTCAGTATTATGAGAATTAGCCTAGTTGTGCCTTGGATTCATGCGGTTCTGCCCTCTTCATTCAGCACAATCATAAGGAGATTGGATGCTTTTGCTTCCATTTTTGATTAGGAAAAGCTTGCCTTGAACCCAAGAAACTGTGATTAATCGTAAGTATGGTTGTTGAAATCAGACTTCTTCAAACTCATTAAATTCTAGTCCCATCAATACAATATGAAACTCAATCCATATAACTGCTCATGCTGTATTTCATTAGTAAGAAGTCCTCACTTTACCTTTGATACATTGAAGTCACACATAAAAAACAGAATCTAGAGTTCACACATTTCATTGTGAGTTTGTTTCAACTGAGCCCCTTCTCTACTTTAAATGCTTTCTAGGAGTCAAATTATTCTTTTTCCACAGGGAAAAAATGGCGCTGCCCATTATATTATAATATTGTGTATCCATTTGACTGATTTTATCATATGCTGCATGTGCCTTGAGAAAGGCAGCTAACAAGATTGCGAAACAAACTACTGAAAGTTTAGTTTTACATCCATATTAGCCTGTGGTAGTTTTCTAGTGAATACCATAGTTTGAGCTATAGGGTAGATCTGTTTGTGGCTACATTCAAGATTATTTCAAACATTATTGATCATAAAATCATGTTGATTCTCAATAATTATTTCAAGCAACATTGCTGTTTTCATTTTAAACATCTTACATCCTAAGTAGTTCATTACCCGAATGAGAGTTGAATGTGGTGGAACTGATTTAGACCCATAATTCCCTGCAGTTGGTCCATCTTGTTGGACAGCAGTATGTCTAACTTCGTATGAACCTATGGAAGATTAAGGGGAAAATAAAAACTGAATACTTGCTAATGTTGTGCAAAATCAAAGATGACAAAACATATATCATCCTTCAGTCTCAAAAAAATAAAATAAAAACAGAATCACACCTCCTATGAAAGGTCACTTTATCACCCAAATCCTTCACTTATGTTAAAGCCTGATTCTCAAAATGCTACTGCTCATGCTGTTGACTATTGACCAAATACTCACTTAACGTGTTGATTTTTTTAATCCACACTAAAAGCATAACATCTGACTTTTTGCCTAAGTATCCTATTGCAAAGAAGGAAGCAAGTGCTCTTTCATAAGACATGCTAACATCAAGAAAAACATCAATGAACAAGGATTCATTGATGGCAGCATAAGAGTTTGATTCAAAACAACTAAATTCAGTGTTAGCCAAGAGTAAACACTGGTATTTGCCAACTAGGGAGAACTACACACCATTTTGGAGGCATCTTTCACTGAAACCACTAAAGCTTGCATCCAAATATTGATTCTGAACATTCAACAGTCTGTTATGTCTTATGCAAGTAAAGAATGAGACCTAGAATTTAAACGGAACTGTAGTTCATTAAATCACTTAAAACTGGAACCCTCTTGAATGGAATGGGCCCTTCAAGAGGAACAAGGCATTGAAAAGAATAGAAGCTCTGCTCATGGAAGGGGACTCTGCCTGATTTTCAGCCATTTCTGCTTTCCTCTCCACCCCACAGCCCAGAAAAGGTTTTGCAGTGGCTGAGATGCTGCTGGGGAGGGCATGTAGGGGTGTTACCTGCTGCCCATTCTTCAGGATCTGGATCCACCTTCCAGCCACTTATCTGGATCCTAGCTTGAATTCTACCAAGCTTTATCAAGACACCAACAAAAATAGGCAGAACAACTGGTGTGCATGTATGCAGAATCCATGACAGAGCAAGTGTCACATCTAATGCTGTGCCAGCCGGCTGAGGCCAAGTTACGAGGTGTGTGTGATGTGCCTCCGCACTTCTATTTCTTCTTCTTTTTTTAAAAAAAATCCTTATTCCACTGGAAGGCCATTACTACACCCGGAAGACTGCACTCAGTGGTGAAGTTGTTCTCAATTCTATCCACCATAACTTTAACATGGGTTGATTTACTAAAGTATATAAAGAAACTGGCACATCCTTCCTCCCAATCCCTCCTCCTCCCTGAGATTTCTCATTACCTGTACTTAGGTAAGTATCAATCCCTTATTCATTTGGATGTTCACATAGTGTACCGTATCCTATATTTATCTTAACAGATTTACCCAAAGTTGTCCATGTGTTGCCAGCAGGACATTCATTATTTAACTTTTGAATAAATTCAATAAAGTACTGCTTTTGTTCAACAAAATCTATGGCTACAATAACCCCCACCACACCCTACATTGAAAAGGGTTGAGAATATAAATCTGTAAACAGATGCTTGTTCTAATTTAAACTGATTCTCAGGAAGAGGAAGACAAGACCGAATAATGAGAAAGCACACAAATCAAGTCAGTTTCTTTTAAAAGAGATGTAATTAATTTATGAAATTGCTGGGCTGCTTCCGTGCTTTTATGATTTGATTACTCCAAAGCAGACCTCATCTTACCTCCATGCTGCTGCTCAAGCCCACTTCTCAGGACACCATACCCATAACTCAAGGGAATCCTCTGGTAGGTTGATGGAGAAGCAGGAGGTGAATCAATGGGAGACATAGGGGGAGACTTTGCTTCTTGCTTCAAAATAATTTTTTAGAAAAGAATAAGGACTTTGAATGCTGGCTGTTCCATAGTCAAAGTGATTTCATCTAACCACAGTAGAATAATAAATTGTAAAAATAAATAAATATGCCCACATAAATCCTCCTCTGCAATTTTTGATATTGCTAAACACTCAAAATTTCATGTCAATACCTGAGATTCATTGTTACATGATTTCATGATCTGATATTTGACAGATGACTTACAACAGTATGATCATATTTGACTGTACTTGACACTTGACATGGAACAGTATTTATTACCTGATATGACTTGATAGCCAATAGGGCCTATCTATCAAGTGAAAAACTACTGACTATCAAAGAATGTCAGTTTCAAGCAGAGATAAAACTTTGAAATCATTAGTTTTTGAATTTGAAATTTGAGTGCATTGGACAGTCTCCTGTTTGGTTTTTGTTATCATATGAAATAAATTAACATATACCACATAGGAGACTTTCTAAAGTACTTGTTTAAAATTCAAAATCTAAATTTTGATGATTTCAAAGTCTTCTTTCTTGTCTGTCTGAAATTGGCACATCACATATTCACTCTTGCCCAGTTCATAGTTCAAGAAAGCACAGGGATGACCATTAGCAAAATTAATGTGTTGAAAGACCTCAGCGTGGAAAGGTGTTGATACAGCTAGCCTACTTTTTATTTTTTATAAAAAAAAAATGGCCTGCTTTTTATCCATTAAAGGAGCTGGCAAAAATGGGATCAAGTGCTCTGTTCTGACTTCCCTTAGCCCTCATATGAGTAAGATATAAAAGGGGGGGGGCGGAATACAGGGCAAGTAGTAACTTTCAATGGCAAATTTGCTAGGTGGCTACAGCTTTTGTGTCACTGTATTCCACTGGCCTTATAAGCAATTGGCAAAACACATACATTGGACCTGGAAGAAAAGTCTGTAGCATTGACATTCCATAGAATAAATTGTATTCCATTCTAATGGCTGAGCAATTTCACTTTTTCGTCTCAGTTAACACATCTGGACCATTAAAGACTATCTGCAGTTCAAAGAGGCAGCAATCAATTGTAAAAGCCAAATAATCATGCTGATAAATATAGTGTACTTTAATGAGAAATCTCAACAGTCAGTGTGTATAGAAAATAAAAATAATCTAGTGCCTTATAGTTAGTTGTGCACCAAAATTTCTACTTTGCAAAGGGCCTTTACCTGCTTTTCTCCTCCATCCAATCTTCTGAAGCAATTTTTTTCAAGTACTGCATGTGGAATCTGAAATTTAGTTCCATGAGCTTCTGCTGGATGACTGTACCTTACATCACTATCAGTTTTCAGTGCCATAAATCGAGGCAAGGGCAATTCTTAAATAAATATCAGAAATAAAGACAAAATAAAATTTCATGGAACTATGCATATTGAAACAAAACTCCCCACCACAAAAGTCAATTTAACACTAAGCAGTGTTAAAAGAGAACAGAATTCCTATCCAAAAGTATACTCATACTCAAAACACAGTCTATAGCCTCATTGACTGACCAGGAAACGTATCTCACAATATAATAATTTCTAATGGGGTACTTGTACATGATATATAAAAATGAAATTTGGTATACATGGCGATTCAGTGAGTAGAAAAGTGCAAAAGAGTGGACATTTTTGCATTTAGCAACTTAACGGAGGATTTCACGTTTGCCTAGAGACTGGTTTGTGGAGTACTACAACCCTTGTTGCCATGAAAAGGATTCTCCCTAGTAAGTGTGAGTAAATATGCATAGGGCTGCACTGTTAATCATGAAGTTAATCTGTCTAGTGCAGGTATAACTCTCAGCAAGGTTAATGAAAACTATTGTTTGCAATCCTTTTCAAAGCATGGCTTTACAGCTGGGATAATAGTCCATATTTAAGCATAGTCTAGATATATGAGCATAACACTTAACAGTGGTTAAGTATAGGAGAACAGCTTTAAAATCATGTAGCATTTTCCCATTCATTATACAATACATCCTACACATTCACTGAATTTACACATTTTGTAATTTATAGTTACCATCTCAAATGGGGTTTTGGAATAAACACCAAGGAAGACAACTAGGGTTTGAAGTTCAGGGAAGTTTTTAATGTGTGACATCTTAGTGTATTTTTGGTCTTTGTGAAAGCCGCCCAGAGTGGCTGGGGAAACCCAGCCAGATGGGTGGGGTACAAATAATAAATTATTATTATTATTATTATTATTATTATTATTATTATTATTATTATTATTAGAAAACAGTTACCATTCTGAATGCTTTCGATCCGTACTGGGAGGCCAGACTGCACAGCAGCGATTAGCTTCAGAGCAGCATAAAACTGAGCACGCCCAAAATAGCCAACACGTTTAGCACCACACAATTCTGTAATCTGAAAGGAGAGAAAGGGGTGAAGAGTGATTGGAAACAGAGTTCAAATAATTAAAACACTTAATGCTTTCAATATAAAAATTAGTTGGAGATGAAACTGTAAAGATGCAAACTACTGAAGAAAAGCTGGAATTGTGCTTGCAAAGAGACAAACTTCTGGTGCAGGCATCTGACCTACATTTGACACCCCAAAAGGCTAACATTCCATTGCAGAGGCAGTTTGCCCATATCCTCCCATTCACCCATTACAAATATACCTTCCCTGACTAGAGACTGTGCTACACATAATCTATCTTCACACAACTCAGCTCTTTTGCCCATCATTAGGGGGAACAGTAATCCTTGTGTGGAATACCTGAATATTGTATATAACCAGTGGGAAGCATGTAGAAAAGTTCCTTCTTTTTTAAGGAAGAAAAACAGATGTTGAGCTACAGAAATTTCCCTCTCACTCAATTTAGTCAGGAAGAAAATGTTTCCTCAAGAACAGGAAAAAAAATGTTTCATTGGATGATTTCAAAAAAATTACTGTCCCCCAGTATTAGGAGTCCTTTGGCTGTCAAAATAGTGGGTCCAATCGTTAAGAAAGAGGTTTCTGCATGTGCTGTTGAGGGAAATGAGGGACAAATGGGGCTCATCAACCTGGGAAGGTAGCTCATCTAGGAAAAGTAAAACTCTGATGCCACTGCCTTTTGGCTACACTCATTAGTGAGAAAAGCTTCAGGAGTAAACCTTGAGGTACAACCCATACCTGTTGCCTTGTGCAACATTTTTAGGAAAAGAAAATGCTAAGGAGCAAACCCTGCACAAATCCAGAGTGGAGTCCCTAAGACAGTTGGATGGTGCCTTGTACGCTTCCTTCCAGCAACTCCTGCGGCCAAGCTGGTGCTAAATGTATTTCTCTGATTTCCTTTGGACAGCATCAGTGAGGCTGAAGGGGGGTATTGTCACCTGAGCAGCCCAGGACAAACCTCCATATACACTGTCCAGGCTTCCACCATGGAGAGATCACTTTGGCGCTGCAAACACAGCAAAAATTAACATGGGATGCTGTCAAAGGGACTCCTCTTGAAGGAAGGGAACCTTTGGAAACAACCCATTATCTTCTAAAGCAGGGATTGCCAACATGGTGCATGTGGGTGCAATGATGACCTCTATGCCACTCGCCCCACTCACTATCCCCTTGGTCATGAGGTGTTATGGGGTGGTTACTTTATTCTACTGTTAGAAAAGTTGACACTCTCTCCCACTTCCTTCTCCAGATCTATGCACTTTTCAAAGCTCAGATTAATTCTACTGGACATCACTTTTACCCTGATCCCTTGGGAAAGCAAAGTGTGTTTGTGCATGCACTTTATTTTTGTTTGTCTTGATGGGGGCAGGGCAACCTCTGTTCTGTCAAGTGCACAACTAGCAGCACCATAAAGGGGAACAGCTCCTCCTTAGATTCTTCAAGATTCCACCATTCAAAATTCATCAGAGTAAAAGCTGATGAATCCTGCCAATCCTAGCCAGATCAGACTGGCTAATCACGTAGGTGAGAGGAACAAAAGCAACCATTTCCTGACATTATCCTTCTCAGTTTCTTTTAATAATAGTTTTTCATCAATTACAAGACAACTTAAAAACTCACTCTAATTTTTATTATACAGTCTCATGACTTAAAAAGTTAACACCTCCAACAGATTTTTTGCTATATCATCACTTTGCCATAAAGACTTCTAACCTTGCTGAGCGCAATAGAGCAACAACAGCTGTGGTGAAAAGATATAATCACAGAACAGGATAAATGCTTATATTTTTATAAAATAAAAAGGGTGTATGATCTCTACTCTAAAAGGCCAACATCTGATAAATACTTTCAGAAATGCAGTAAAACTTTTCCTGTTTGAGCTGGCAATCAACACAAATACAAAAACACATATCCAATTTTACTCTAATTGGGTATTGTGCTTTATTTTTAACTGTTACCCTTCCTGTGCACAGAAACAGAACTAAAACATTTTCAGGTGTGTCATAACTAGTTTCATTATGGAATTTGTGGACTACTATGGAGAACAATCTTGTAGAAGCTTTGACGCCTGTTGCTGTTGTCCTGTTTTTCGCTTGCTAGGAAACAAATGACAGAGTGAATTTGTTCACATCCAAAATGTTTTTGGCTTCTGCAGTATTATTTTTTTTAAGCTTGTACTAATCCTGTCACAAGTAGCAGAGTACTTCATTAACAAATGTACTTGGGATTTGGTAAGCAAGTTAAAGCATTCTTAAAAACAACTACTTTGAAGAGAGAGAAAAAGCTAGTGGTCTTTTTCTTTAAGTTTTACAACTGCCAGTGTAAACACTCCTGCGATAAATAGTCCAAAGTGCTTTGTCCCAAAACACAAGGTTCCAATTCTGGTGCATCAATCAAATTATTAACTTGACAATTCTAAGTGGGTTGACTGCTTTAAGGTCCCAAACAGAAAACAGGATGTGTTGCTGGGCTCTTGTGAGCCATTCTTTTTCATCTCACTAACCCTGCTTCAGCTACAACCTTGTCTAAAATAAACTCTGAAAATATTGTCACCTTTACATCTACAGAACTACTTGAGTGGCAGGTCAACAGAAACTGATGGGCTATTACTGCCTATAAATACTAGCCTTGGAGGATTCTCTTTCTCTGCTAGGCCACTCTGGTGAGTCCAATCCAGAACCCTTCCTTTTCCCTCTAGAGCAGCGGTAGTCAACCTTTTTATATCTACCGCCCACTAATGCATCTTTCTGGATGGTAAAATTTCCTTACCGCCCACCAGTGCTCAATGGAAGGAGGATTCAGCTTGTGCTGTAGAACCCCCTACCGCCCACCTAGAATCCTGAAACGCCCAGTAGTGGGTGGCAGGGACCAGGTTGACAGCCCCTGCTCTAGAGCTAGAGACACGTGGGGTGGGGGGAAGGGGAGATTGTTCAGGAATGTACAACATCAGAATGGAAGTGCTGGGCTGGCATGAGAAATAACTAGATCACAGATATGCTCTGAAAAAATCTTTCTATCAACCCTCAGGACCTTCTAAAAACAATATAAGAGCATTAGTCGAATCCTCTGCTGAGAACAGCATACATTTCAGATTGCTGCTGGAGATTAATGTGGTGTGATAATACCATGATACACATCACATGGTATTTTCTACTAGAAAATATTTCAGACACATCATTTTCAAGTGGTAAAATATTTCCACTCTGACAGCATTTGAGTATTTTATTTTGACACCTAAGGGATTACTGTAGTCCTTTTTTTTAATGTATTTATATTTTTGTGCCAATGTTATTCTTTCTGATGTGATACTGCATTTCATTGTTTGATTTGTGTTGTGCACCACCTAGAGGACTAGATAATTAATAAATGTAAACAAATGAAATATCACTGATAAGAGAAAGTGAGAGCAGCTTAAAAAAAAGAAAAGCATTTGAAGCATCAGCTCACTAGGCAACTTTCACCACCACAGCCTGAAATTACACTGCATCCACAACAAGAGTGACGTGTATCCTGTGGCCCTCCAGAGGTTGTTAAGACCCCAACTCCCATTATCCCTATCCATTTGCTACTGGGAATCCAATAATTTCTAGAGGGCCACAGCCCATCCACCCCTATCCTATGGTCTCCAAACCCCCAATAAATGTTCATACTGGTATCTGACTACACTGAACCACTTAACATCCTAGGAAAATGCACACTATAAATGTCTAGAATTTAACATGATCTTAGAATGCAGGCTTGTGAATTTATCTTCCTGAGATAAACAAGAGGCTAACATGAAAACCAGAAACTGTAATTAGGAGAGATTCAGCTGAGCTTGCTCTATTACTAGTCCAAGCCCAAGGGAGTGAAAGGAAGAGAAAGAAACTCTTGTTTTGGGAAAAACATTGTTAAGGCATCCTCCTCAATTTTCCTGTTTCATTTTTGTATTTGGCCAAGTAGCTCCTTCCTGCCTAACTTCTAAGAACACACCAAATATAAAGTAGATATTACATATATGTTCTTCAGATACATTTTGGTGTAGGATTGTAGGAAATGGAAACCAATGTACACATGAGAAGCAGCTTTTGGATAAGAAATAGCTTCTCTGTTGTTGTTGTTAGTTACCACTACTAGCTGGTGATCTGGCTGGGTTTGCTTTTAAAAGAAAAAACACTCAGCCTTAACCTAAGGCTAATTGCATTTTTATAGACACAAACATTTAACTATATAACAGCACAATGTCAACATGTCAACTCACAATAGCTTCCGTTGATTTCAGTGAGGCTTAGACTGCATAAGCATTACTAGATTAAAACGCAGCTAGGTTGCTCTTTTTTCAATTTGGATCCATGCTGGTTTGGAAAAACACATCAAAGTAAAGCATTTCATTTTTTTAAAAAAAGGAAACAGGATAGATGTAGATTGTGGTTAACGTTGTGTGTACACAACTTCATGAACCTGTGGTGGGAGTGCACTGGATGCAGAGTAAACAGGAGTGTGTGCACAGTATTAGCCATATAAATAGGTACAGGACTGCAGCCTAAGTGCTGACTGAACAGGACTGACTCACGAGTCACAGAACATATTAGCTCAAATGTCTTTGTGAAGCAGACATCCTCATCCCATTTCTCATCATGGCACAGTATCCAATCAAATCTCCCCACTCCTGCTGACTGAAGTTTATGTGGGAGGAAAAGACAACAATATTCTTACTCTTTCGTATTTTCAAGGCATCCACTCAAGGAAATACTCATCAATACCTATCAAGTAAACGGAATGGGTGATAATATTTATGATCATAGGGGTCCAGTGCTTAGGTATTGCGTCCGATAAATGTATATATATATATATATCTGCATTCAATGTTGTTTCTTTATTTCCACCCCCACTAATTTCCCCTTACTCCACAGGATCTTGATAGGCTGTCTGGGGGCTAAGTGTTCTTTAAAATGGAGGGTGGGAATCTAGAAATGCAGTAGAAATAAGATATAGGTTTTTCAGAGCACATTTATGAGCCCTGTGGCTTAGTAAGAGCATGTTTTAAGTTGAGGATGAAAAGATATGTCATTAGCACACACTACAGTGGTACCTCAGGCTACGAACAACCTAGCCAACGAACTTTTTGGATTAGGAACACTTCAAAATCGGAAATGAGTGTTCCGGTTTGCGTATTTATTTGTTTTTTGGATTGCAAACGTACTCCGTTTGGGGCTGCACTTCCGCTTGCTCCGCTCCCTCAGCATGCTCCGCTCTCCCAGCCTCGAGAGGTGCACCTTCCCCCGCTGGGCACAAAGCACCAGCTTGGGAGCGAGCGTGGAGCTCAGCCCGGCAGCAGCGGTGAATGAGGGAAGCCGCCTCCAGGCCAGAGCAGTGCACCGCAAGCCCCACACTTCACCTACTGCTTCCTCCATATCGCCCCGGTTTCCAGAACCGGGCTCCCCGCTCACTCTTTCCATAGCTATCTTCCCACTGGCAGAGCGATCCCAGACTCTCAGCAGAACAGAGGCGAGGAGAGGAGAGGCAAGCAGCAGTTGGCGCCAGCAAGGATGGCCCTCCAAGCGGCTGCCTCACTCTCTGCTTCTGGGTCTCTCTGCCGTGGAAGCGCTGATTGCAGGGCAAACGGAATGGCAGGCGTGTGGCTCTTTGGGCTCCCTGGCTCCAGCTGCCTGTCTGCGTTGCCGCACCAGGCCCGCTCTGGGAAGGAGGGAGGCGGGTGAAGCAGGGTTTTCTCCTGCCTCCATCGCAGCCTGACGGAGAGAGAGATCAGGGAGGGCAAGCCTGACTGACCCTGGAGACAGGTGGAAAGGTGACCATGGGATGCGCAGGATGGCGTGAGCAGGATGCTGGTGCTGCCGCTGCAGTAAGGATTTTTATACAGTGGTACCTCTGGTTACATACTTAATTTGTTCCGGAGGTCCGTTCTTAACCTGAAACTGTTCTTAACTTGAAGCACCACTTTAGCTAATGGGGCCTCCTGCTGCTGCCGCGCCGCCGGAGCACGATTTCTGTTCTCATCCTGAAGCAAATAACCTGAAGTGTATGTAACCTGAAGCGTATGTAACCCGAGGTACCACTGTACTGGATAGTAGATTGCAGCCTGGTCTAATGCTTTCGTTTTATGGATCAATGGCTTTGTTAGATAGTAAAATTCATGTTAAAATGTTTTAGGGGTTGTTTTTCATCATCTGGAACGGATTAATCCATTTTCCATTACTTTCTATGGGAAAGCACACCTTGGTTTAAGAACGCCTTGGTTTAAGAGCACTTTGGTTTAAGAACAGACTTCCTGAACGGATTAAGTTTGTAAACCAAGATACCACTGTACACTGCATTTGTTAAAAATCCCTCTTTCACAGGAAGGAGCAAGTCCAAAGGCTCCATCCATGAGTAACTTTAACAGAGAATAGCCTGACAAACAGGTCGGGACACGATACATAGAAATATTTTAACTATGAGACTTGTTCCACCTGTTACTCCACATTTATGATCCTGTGAGACAAATCTTGAATACATTTTTTAAAGCTCTTCAATTTTTGCATGCATACACAAAACCAATTCTCAGATGAGAAATAGTTTTTTAAAATGTTTTTGCTTAATGAGTAACTTTGTCATTTATGAAGTACCCAGGTCTCATATGCATTTTTTTTAAAGTCAGCAACACTACAAACTGAGATATATGAATCATCAAAGTTATTAATTTAGCTGTTGTGTCCCCTTGGCTGCTGAAAGACCCCAAACAGTTCTGGGTACAACTATTCCCATACTGCTGGGCAGAAATACCTCAGCAGAATACCTTTTCAAAAGTATCCCATGTGCCTCACTCAAAGTCAGGAAATAAAATGGGAGGAACTATCTGCCCGCATCCCAAGACATATGTAGATTAAGTAAAGATCAGATCTTAGTAATGCAGTAGTTTATTCCCCACTGTAATAATGGTGCAAATTATAGAAGTGAAGTAATTGATATTGAACACACTGCTGCACTTTGAAAAGCTATTTGCAAGAATACTCCCTCACAAGCTATCTCCAATATCAACCTGCCCATGCTTTAAAATCAGCAGATGAGGCCCTCCTGGTGGTCCCCATGTAGGATGAGGTACATGGTGAATGTGCCAGGAAAACTGTGGGGTTTTTTAAGTGGGTATAGGATTTGGGCCAGACTTTATATAAATTATTCTCAAAAATAAGTGTTCTAACTAAATTTTGAAATTTTGGAATAGAATGGATAGAAAATGAAGTGAATTATTTAAGTCCCAATCTCCTTCTAAAAGCAGAACTTGCAAAAGTGGAATGCCAACATTTCTTATCTTCCTTGTCTTGAGTGCATATAATTAGAAGAAGAAGAGAAGAAGAGTTTGGATTTGATATCCTGCCTTTCACTCCCTTTAAGGAGTCTCAAAGCGGCTAACATTCTCCTTTCCCTTCCTCCCCCACAACAAACACTCTGTGAGGTGAGTGGGGTTGAGAGACTTCAAAGAAGTGTGACTGGCCCAAGGTCACCCAGCAGCTGCATGTGGAGGAGCGGAGACACGAACCCGGTTCCCCAGATTACAAGGCTACCGCTCTTAACCACTACACCACACTGGCTCTCCATAATTTTAAAATCTCTAATTAGTAAATGGAATAGACAAGATGGCAGGAAAGCAGGGACAAGAGTCTGATCTTCTCTAGCAAAGATAAGAGTTCCTCACACATACAGTATGCCCCTCTAGATTTAATAGAATTTAACAGGACTGGATTTAATAGAACTTATTACAGGATGATTCCAAGGTCTCCTTAAAGATTAAACCATTTGTGTGCAGCCTCATCAAAATGTGTCAAGATTTGTGAATCTCTGGTGATGCTGTGAGCTTTCCTGTTTTCCTTTTTATCTTCTTCTGCTGGCTTCATGCTGTAAGCATTTTTATATCTAATTGTTTTAACTTCTATTGTAAGCTGCACAGAGAACCTGTGCTAATGGGCAGCATATAAATGTACTTTAAAAATAATTTAGTTATTTATTTGGGCCAAACCACATAACTTAAATACAACTCTTTAAGGTGAGTCAAGTTGCCTACTACTGGTTCTGCAGCACTGAAAAACACTGAAAAACAAAAACTCCCTTATGTTTAAAATCACATTATATGATGTTAAGACCAAAGCTAGCAGATGTTAGCCCTTTTCACATTGTTTATAATTTATTCAGTATCAAGGTGTGTTATGCTTCAGCTCTTCTTAATTTTAAAATCCTGTTGGGTCTATTTGTGAAATGCTGCATTTTAGAGAGCTCAAAACCTTTGGTTCCAAAAGGACACTACAATGAAGGGGACGAGGGAGAAGGAAAACATCCTATCCAACACAATGCATATCTCCCTCACATTTTCAGAGAAAACATACAGACACACAGTGAAACCCAGTTGGCTTCATTTTGGTCAGAAATTCAAGAGCAAGAATGAATTTGCACCCCAGAAGACCTTATACCACCGCGAAAGTGCATTGGGAACATTTCCAAACCAAACTGACCTCAAAAACTTTGACACCATGCAGAGGAAATTGATTTTCTACAAAAGCTATGAAAAGGATTAGTCTCAGATTTAGGCCAGTAAGAGATTTATATTCCATTTGGGCCCAGATATATAACATGATGCAGAAATGAGGGCAGTATGGAGGAATATTTTCAATAGCTTTCAGCATATAAGAAATTAAACTCTTGAGAGCAGAGATTTATAAAATAAAATTGGTAATATAAAGCACAACAATATTATTGGGGCTTTCCTTTACAGTTATTCCTTTAAACATAACATGAAAATGTAATTTTCACAACCACAGTCCAATCTGCAGCTACAGAAAGCAACCTTTTCACAGGCGAGTTATATCATCCAATTAGTTTTTCAAAGTGACTGAGAAACTTCCACCCTTCAAAAATAAAGAAAACGGATTGGTACTCCATTCCATCATGGATGATTCCATTTCAGTGCAAAATATCTCCAACTTTTTCTTTTTCTTTTACTATAGTTCTTTTAAACTTGGGCTATGATAATAAAGTCAGGAGTATTGCTTCTGGATGGCAGCCAAGGTTGGCTTTAGGGGCAAGCAGCATGTGACTACAGGAGAGAACGGCTGGAAACAGCCACGATCCTTTCCTCAATTGGGAAGAAAAACAAACCTGGAAACACTTACCAGATGTTCCATTGTTTTGTTGGAAATATGTGACATATTACAAGTTAAAATGTGAAAAGGTTGAAGCCAAAGGATAGCATTATTTATTTTAAAATGTGAGGCGCTATACAGTACCTGGATATTGAGCACATATTTCTAAAGTTATGCAGCAACATCTTTTATATACTGTAACAATGAAGACAGACATAATATTTTAAGTCATGGTAGAGATTGCCCTGGAAACACATTCATTATTTTATCTTGGAGTAAGCTCTGTAGATAAATGTTTCGGCACATTTCCAAAGGGTTGTAGAAAAGTCAACTGAATATTGGCTAGCAACAGTATCAGCACACTGCCCTACAATTCCTGACCAGCTTTAATAACTGATTTTAAAAGAGTTTTATTTTAGTTTAGTAATATGAAGAATGAACTTACATGCTACTTTAACATGGCTTCTTAACAGGACCATCACCCACATGAAACAGGGAGATGCAAGACTAACATGCTAAGCCAATGCATAGATTTTTTTTTAAAAAATGTATGTAAGCTTAAGCATTTGATTGGTCCCCAAAAAATATTTTGATCACTCGACCAATAAAAATAATAGTCAGTTATTTTCTAAACATTCATACTATAAAAACTAATAAGATAATCAAACACAAGTTTCATAATTATGCCAACTACAAAACAAAACAAATTAACTGTTGTTATGAAACAATGGATTGGATCCAAAAATGACTTTCCAGTAGTGGAAAGGGATTTGATCCAGTGGAGACTCTGGCAAATGTCAGAAAGGAAGGGCAACATAATCCAAGAGCCTAGGACTGCAGATGCAGCCACAGGATTATCTCTTTATGGAAGGGTGGCCAGACTATCAGATAGACAAGAGACTTCATCTGTTGTGGGTTGTCACCAGGAAATGACACAAAACATTGCAGCAACTCGGAAGGATAAGTAGAACTAATGTCTTCACAGCCCAGAAAGAATCACATTTTCTCCGCCCTGTCAGTAGGTCTTCTGTATTCACTCCAAAGTTACACTCCAGAAGGTAAATGTAATGATGTTATTTTGGAAAGTTATCTGTCCTGCAATAATCCTACAAAACGTTGTAACTTGTATTGTAATCCTACAAAATGTTGTAACGTTGTAAGTATACAAGATACAGAGAAATAAGACTATAGTGGTGGTGGTGTTTTTAAATCCCAAGTAATACCTGTACTACTTCCAACAATTTTAATGCAACTGATTTGTCTACCTTTGATATACAATTTTAATCTCAAAAATAAAAATTTGTGCTCCTCAAACAGATAAAGAGGGGGGGGGTTGTACGTGTGTGTGTGTGTGTGTGTGTGTGTTTGTGTGTACATACCCCTAACCATAGGGAAACATAATTAACATTTAGTGGTCAGCGACTCTAATATAACCTGATTACCGTATTTTTCGCCCTATAGGATGCACCGGCCCATAGGACGCACCTAGTTTTTTGGGGGGGAAATCAAGGGGAAAAAATTTATTTCCCCCCCAGGTTTGCGCAGCCATCCCCAAGCTAGAAGAGGGAGACGGAGCACTCTGTCTCCCTCTCCTGCCTTCAGGGACAGCCTCCCTAGCCTCTGTGGGGCAGCGCACTCTGCTGCCCTGCAGAGGCTTTGCGCAGCCATCCCCAAGCTAGAAGAGGGAGACGGAGCGCTCTGTCTCCCTCTTCTGCCTTCAGGGACAGCCTCTCTAGCTTGCCCCGCTGTCCCCTGAGCTTGTGGGGCTGGCGATGGGGAGAAGCAAGCTTGCTTCTCCCCCCCCCCGGCCAGCCTCCAGATCAGGTCGGGGAATAGCGGGGTGGCAGCGCTCTGCCTCCCCACTATCCCCCGAGCTTGTGGGGCTGGCGGGGGGGGGGAGCAAGCTTGCTTCTCCCCCCTGCCAGCCTCCAGATCAGGTCCGGGAATAGCGGGGTGGCGGCGCTGCGCCTCCCCGCTGTCCCCCGAGCTTGTGGGCTGCAGGCTGCTGCCCGCAAGCCTTGCGAGCCCGCAGGTCCTCCCGCCGGGCGCGCAAGGCTTGCGGATAGCTTCCTGAAGCCTGGGGAGCGAGAGGGGTCGGTGCGCACTGACCCCTCTCGCTCTCCAGGCTTCAGCGAAAGCCTGCATTCGCCCCATAGGACGCACACACATTTCCCCTTCATTTTTGTAGGGGAAAATGTGCGTCCTATAGGGCGAAAAATACGGTATGTGTGTAAAGTCTTCTCAAGTATATACACAGATATACGTATTCATTATTTAAATGGTCTTACATCCTCGGTTTACTAGGATACATGAGAAAATTGTATTGTAGAAATATCTAATTTCTTTTGTGGCAGTACGTGAATCATAGTTACTCCTTAGCCTTTTAGACATATAAACCCAATGAATAAAAAGTAAATAATACTTATGCCCTCTACATCTGTGTATGCAACAAACATTTGTAGAAGCAAAAGTCACTTGCTAGGTTTAATGCTGGGTCACTTATCAGGCCCATAAAGGCTAAATGAGCTTGCCTTGCATTACATCAGATCAGTTAAGAGCGCTGTGATTCTGGCAGGACTCCAAGCAACCTTTCCTTGTTGTTTATTTAACCCAGTGAAGAGGAAAACATACTGGTTCCTTTCAGATGTTAATAGGAATGTGCCATGGGGCCACAGATTTCCTCCCTTCTCAATTCTGGTTCCCTTCTCTTTCCTGGCTTGCCTAACCATCATTCGCTTACTTCAAACATAGCTGCAAACTATAGTTAAGACTGTCTCCAAATCATAGTTTTGATTTTAATTAAGATATGGTCAAAAGTTTGGCCACAGTTTCAGTTGTTGGGGAGCGGGTTGTTTTCATGCTGTGAAAAACAAGAGATTTTGTTTATTTTTATTCTTTACTGCAAATTGTAAGACACTAGTCCTGAAAACGTGTGCTCCGCAACTATACAGTGGTACCTCGCAAGACGAAATTAATTCATTCCGCGAGTCTTTCCGTCTTGCGAGTTTTCCGTCTTGCGAAGCACGGTCAAGTCGCAACTGCACCTCTTCAAGCGGTTTTAAGAAAAAGGAAACAAACTCGCAAGACATTTCGTCTTGCGAAGCAAGCCCATAGGGAAATTCGTTTTGCGAAGCAACTCAAAAAAACGAAAAACTCTTTCGTCTTGAGAGTTTTTCGTCTTCCGAGGCATTTGTCTTGCGAGGTACCACTGTAGAGTACTTACTATGAGATGGCAACAACTTTATCAGGGAGTCAGCTTGTGTGGCCAAGCCCCCAGGCTGCTTTCTAAAGAATGAAAAGACCCTTTAGAATATAGAAGTCTGTTATACATATATAGTTCGTCTAAAATGCTGTAATCTGTTTAGCCTATATGTTTAGTCTATATATTATCGTAGTGCTCTAAAACTGTCATCATGAGCCAATAAAATGGTAGAAGTCATCCATTCAGTTGCAAGCATTTTGCAGGGTACAGCCGCAGATAAAGAAGAACTTCCCTTACCAACCTGATGCACATTTTTAGTCAATTAGGATAGATGACTTTATGATAAAGGCTGCTAGCAAAGAGCCATATCAAAGGGAAATGGATCTCTACAGTACAAAATAAGACTAGAGGGGCTGAGCACAGCAAGGGTAAGGATGAGAAACAGCTGCACATCAGGCATGGCCAGCCCAAGACATTTTGGCACCTGAGACGAACCATGTACCCCAGCCTAGCTGCCAGGGAAAAAGAGCTGAGTGAAGCTCTACAGTAGGAACAAGGCGGGAATAAAGATCTACATCAGGATCTGCTGCCCCTGTGGATCATGCTGCCTGAGGCAGTTGTCTCACCATGCCTTATGGGTGGGGTGGGCCATGTCATGGGAGGCCCTGACTCCCAAAGAAAAGGGGGAAATGTAATGATTAGCTTAGTTGAGAGGATATCAGGTCATGGCTGTGAGAAAAAGAGGAATATCCATTTGGTTTGGTGACTACAAAGCAAGAAGAGTTAAAGAAGAACTGTCAAGTACAGGAATTTGAAAATCCAATGGAAAAGAATATATTTTAATGTTTCTCTGCAGGGGATGTGTGAACTGACTATTAAAAAGTTCTGTCTGTGCTATGTGACCTGTGATGCTCATTGAATCATATAAGTTACTGCTTGATGCTGTAGTCATCAAGGGAAGAACCACCCTTAATGGCAAAATGCCAGTCTTGAAAATAAATACTGCTGGTCACTCTTTCAGAGACGGATAATCTCACTAACCAAGTAAATAGCAACTTCTGTGTAACTGCAAAGGGATTGAACTATATTACTCATGCTGACCATTCCAACCTTAGGATCTTAGTTGGTAGAGCATTAGACTCTTAATCTCAGGGTTGCGGGTTCGAGCCTCACCTTGGGTAAAATATTCCTGTATTGCAGGGGGTTGGACTAGAAGACTCTCATGATCTCTTCCAATTCTAGGATTCTATAATTCTTCAAGTGTGCTGTAAATATGACATCTCTAGGTCTTAGTTTGTCAGAATTACCAGAAACTGTGTTTTGTGTGCAAGCTTGCCTATGGTTCAAGTGAAAATGTGCTTCTGCATATACAGTATGCAGAAAATCTCTTAGGGTCAAACCAGAGGTTTCATTTGTTGCATGAAAGCAACTACCATGCTTTTAACAAAGTAAACGGGAACACCTGTGCGGAAGCAGGACCGTAGTGTGTGGGAAATGAGTTAATACTTCTTCCCACCATGGTTCCAACAAACTCCCCTTCCCAGCTACTATTAGCACTATGATTTTATGAAAATGGGGCACGGAGGGAATGATAATTTAATCTCGCTCCCAGAAGCTATTTGAGTTAAAAATAACAATGTTATTTCACTTTACACAACCAGAATGCCTAAATGAACGAAACCTGAAAAGGAGACTCTTGAGTTTGCATATTACTCAGTATACCCTATGAAAGTACTTCTCTTTTCCTAAGAACATGACGAAATAAAGCTCTTTCCTCAGATTTTCCCCCCACATTGAAAAAAGTTTCATACTTGTGCTTAATTAACTGGCAGCACAACCCTATCCTCAACTCATGCTGGCTGGCCAAATCCCAGTGGAGCCCAAAGATATGCCAGCATCAGGGGGACGACATAGCACCACACTTATAATGGCACAAGTGCAATGCTTACACAAACCCTAAAAACAGGCAGCAACAGAGCCACAGTGGAGAAGGAATTGAATTTAGTCACAATCCTATGCTCACCTACAGATGGGTTTGACCACTGGTGACTATAACACAGGGTTGCCATATTTTAAAAAGCCTTTTGGGCAAAGTTGTTGAGCTTTTCCTTAGGAAAATCGGCAAAATCAACACTGCCGACATTGGTTGCCATACAGATTTTCCTGCGCATTTAGCTGATTTCCACCCAGACACTCTTTTCGGATACAATATTTCAGGTATGTCTGAGAAATTCCAGACATATGGCAATCCTATATAACATTATGTCATCAAAAGAGGTAGTAGAAGTTAAAAACAGTGCCATTATAGTGCAGAGACAAGAGTCATGGTTCAGATAAGGGCCATTCCCAGTCTAATCTGCAAATGCCAGAGACTGAATCTGGAGCCTTCTGCATGGAAAGGAGGTGCTCTACTACTTAAAGTTGTTTTTTTTAAAAAAAATCTTTCTAATCTGCAATGTAGCAAATATAGACTTGGATATCATGAATATTTCCAATGTAGTTTTCAACACTTAAGCTGCTGACCACCTCTGTCATGACACACCTGCTTCCATCTGTTTGTGAACAACTAGATTGGAAATAATTAACTGGACAAGAAACTCAAGCTTTCAAAATGCTATAGCAGCTCACATTCAAGACTGACTTAAGAAAAGTGCGAGCGAAAGATCAAAAGATTGTGAGGGGAAAACTGAAAAATTCGAGAGATTGGTTTAAAAATATTTTAAATGAGAGCCAGAATTGCAAAACCTCAAAGCATATTCTGCCCTTTATGTTCTTATATGGCTTATTTCTCAATATAAATTGAATCTTCAATGCTCTGTCATATGTGCACTTGAGCTGAAAAACTATGAATTGAAGGGAAAATCCAGCCACTTGCTACAACAGATTACTGCTGCTAAAAGATATTGCTCTCAATATGGAGTGGGCCAGCTCTAAGTGAGGCACTGCATAGAAAATCTGGAGCTAGTTAGGAAGAACAAGGGTTTTCGTGAACCCATCACCAATTTTTTTCCTTTTGAACAGCCAGTTACCATTCCAGGACAGAATGTGCTTTAAGTCCCTCTTCTACATTCCAGAAAATACTTTGCCCTGATTTTCATTTTGATCTTTGTGGAGTTTTGCCCCAGATTTTTTGTTCTGCACTTACCATCCTTATCAACCCCCAGCTGTACAATATTTGCCAGCGGTTCCATTGAATGGGGTAAAACCTTATTGGAGCATACCGACATTAAACAAAACCAGAACACACACACTCACAGGTGGGCAAGCAGAATTACATTCATAGTTTTTGGAACAGAGCCTAGTTGCTGTTGCTATTCCTTCCACCTTTCTGCTACCATCTGTAAATATAAGCAGGTGCCATTTTCTGGGGGCCACGTCAGCATTTTTCACAGATATGAACAAACATTGTGGCCCACTGCAGATGCTTTCAATGCTCATGTGATTAATGACTGTGATTGGACAAAGGCACAAATTCTATGTTCCAGCACCACCACGTGGGGCAGGGAAAGCATGCCCCCTTGCAATTTGCACAATTACAACAGCTCAAAAACAGGTCCTTACAACTGCAACACTGTGTGCCTATTGACATTGTGAAGACATTATATCATACAGTTTAATTTATGCCCTTGCATATAAGTCTGTGTAGTTCATGATAAAAACAAGTTACATAATCGAACCCTGGGATATTTGAAAATTAAAAAATAAAAATTTAAAAAACATTGTCCTTAATAAAACACTTTCCTATACATGAATAAAAGCTCTTTACTCTAAACATGGGGGAGTTTATGTTTATAAAAACAACAAGTATTTTTTTTAAATTAAATTTATATACCGCCCCTCATTCAAAGCTCTCAGTGCGGTTCACAAGATAGATAGCTAAAACTAAAGCAAAACATAACAATAACCCGCTCTCCCACAAACACATTTAAAAGGCTGTAGAATATTAATCAGCCAAAGGCCTGGTGCGCTACTTGAGGTTTAACTTAGAATTATGTCTGAGCCTGGACTCATGGATTATCTTCCCCAGCCAAAAGCAAACTTTGATTACACCTTGTGGTTTGCCTTGACAAACAACAAGTTCAGGTTCAAATGCAATGCTAAGCCAAACTATCATTTAGCCCTTGGGTAGCACAGCACAGAAGGACAAAGGAGAAGTGCAGTGGCTGTGATCTTCATGCGATTGCCCATTTGGCTTAGTGTGACAGGTAATCTGGGTCATGGAGTATGAATACAGAAAGCTGCCTTACCCAGAATCAGCCTAGGCCATCTAGTACAGCATTGTTTAATTCTGAAAGAAAGTCAAAACTCCAAGGTCTTAGACAAGGATCTTTATCTGTCATGCTACTGGGAAACTGATAATCTGGGGCATCAAGGATTTGAGGTCTACTATTTGGCAATGGTCCTTCCCTTTGTTCAGCAAGATCACAAAGCAAAATCAGCCCCTGCATCCATATCTCACAATATTATCAAGATGTTGGATTAGGTGTTGGACTATAAAACAATATCAAATGTTGGAAAAGGCATCTCTATCCACTGTATTAAGCGAATAGTTATTCACTTTACAACATGCTGTATCCCCACAGAAAATAATGGTATAGGAGCATTTTTCCATGACAACACTGTACAGTTTGGAATAAGGAAAATACCAGCAAACATCCCATCACAGCAATAACTATTCTGAGAATCTAGCATCAATTAGCAACCCAGTATTTCAAACATAGGGTTATAGCCAATGTTAGTCCTCCTCATAATAAAGCCTTTGAAACTGATGAACATAGCAATTCCAATTTCTCCTCCAAAGAAAACCTGGTTGGATATGATCCATTATTTTTACTTCTTGTTCCCCATATGAAGATTTTAAAAATTATTAATGTCTTTGCTAGAATAGTTTCAGCAGATGTTTCATAACACTGCAAACACAAAATTTGGGTAGGAATTATACACATGTCCTTCCAAGGCTATATTCCTGGATTATAGTATGACAACAGCAGATACACTACTTACTTGCAGTCCCTTTAAAGTCAGGTCACACATGATTGGCCATAAAAGAAAGTGATGTTGCTACAACAACAGTAGCCACCTATTGAGCAGCAATTTCGTATCAGCATCTCATTAAGTTCCAACAAGCATAAACCTGATAGTATCAAGTTGATGCAGGTGACAGACTTGTTCCACAGGTATACAGCTTTACAAAAATTCATAGTTCAGGTTTCCTGGAGAGGTTCCATCAGATCAAATTAGGTTAGCATTCCATCTAAAACACTACCTTCAGATGCTTCAGATGAAATTCTGAGACATGTACTGTGGGCGATAATAAAATAATGTATTTGCGATGTGCATTTTCTCCAGCATTCAGATCTGAATACTGTCTGGCTAATAATGGTCTGTAGTAATTTTGCATTTCAAATTATAGCTACTAGCTATTAACTCATTGCTGCATGAGATTAATCACGTCCTAAACTTGTAAGTGTGATGTAACCTCATGGTAGACATTTGGACTTTTAGACATTTGGACTTATTGCTTCTTCCATAGTGCTTTGAGATAGCAACTTGATAAAATTAAAACCACTTTCATAGTGGTATTTAAAGCAATATAAAGCCTATTTCCTGTGGGTGTTATGCCTATGTGAAAAACAGGAATTCGGTTTTAAAATATGCTTGTATCAGATTTGTAAATAGACATACAGGAAGTAGATACATAATCTAATTTCACCTTTCCTGAACTGTACATCACCCACAAACAGATGGATTCTATGTGAAGCACAATTCCTTCACCCATCAATTTTTCCATAGACTTGTACACATTTGGGAATGGCCTTTTTTCACAGCTGACCTCACCTTCCTTAACTTTATTTATTTATTTATTTATTTATTTATTTATTTAGTATACCGCCCTATATCTGCAGGTCTCAGGGAAGTTCACAGGATAAAATCACAACATAAAAACACAGAATACATAATCAAAATAAAAACAAGAACAACCCAATCACACACAACCCACTTTTTTTAAGGGCACTGAATGTCAGGCATTGAACATCAGAAAAGTATGTCTTTGTACATTATTAGCAGATGTTTCCTTTCTTGGTTCATCTCTTTTTCTGTGAATGTGGATATCTCCAAAACTTCCATTTCCTTCCCCCATCTCCTTGCCCTTCTGTTTTCCAGTGAAATTGGCAAGGTCAAGAGAAAAAACTTGATTTTTATTTCTTATCACAGCACCATTGCACTTTTTTTAAAAGAAAAAGAAAAGCCGGCCATGTTTCCATAAAATTGACAAAACCTTCCCCCTAAACTTGTTAGTCTCACTGAAGATTGGAGTGGCAATGGTGAAGGAAATGAAAGAAAAATCTAATGCAGAAAGATGCACATTATCAGAGTTACAGCCAAGGTTTTTTTTTCAGGCAGAGGTCACCAGAGCTCAGCTCCAGTACCTCTCAGGTAGACACCATTTCCATTCTAAGAGAACAAGGGAGAAGTTCACGGTGAGCTCCAGGACCTCTTTTTCCAGAAAAATAGCATGGTTACAGCCACATAATGACAGTAATCCTGCACTGTAAACTTACCAAAATCTTACAGTGTTCTGATGACAAAACATTGAAAGACCACCCGGCAAGACAACAGCAGAGACTTCAAACTTGATTACGTATTACTATAGTCTCTCAAAGATCACCTGTACTCCAAAATTAAGCCAGGGCATCTAAACATAGGTATCCTGCATGCAAATTTCAAACAGCTCTAAGATTTCTTCAGATGCTAGGTACTAATGAGGAAACATTTTAACACTCAGTAACTTCAACTGACAGATTCATTTCAAAATACATAAGCTATCTATTAAATGCAGTTGAAAGTCTTTTCCTGAAATGGGTGCTTCCTCCTGCCATCAGCAGCAAAGCTAACATACAAAATTGTCACTTCATATTCCTAGCACATTTTTAAAGCATTTATTTCCTAATGGTTAAAAAAGAAAGTTTTGTTTGTCTTAGAGCAAACTGATAAAAAGAAATGTTGAATAATGAAATCATATATAGCAAAAACAAAAAAATTTTTTTCCTTCCAGTAGCACCTTAAAGACCAACTAAGTTAGTTCTTGGTATGAGCTTTCGTGTGCATGCACACTTCTTCAGATACACTTCATATATAGCAGTTCATATGATTAGCACATAAATTAACACACACACACCCAAATTCTATGGTATCAATGAATTACTTAATGCTATAGCTGAGCATTTTAAGCATAACTTAGAAAATTAAGAACAAAAAACAGAAGACTGTAATGTTCTACACAGAAAAATAAAAACCTGAAAAGCTTTCTTATCACAAATATGTTTTTAAAAGATGCATAAAAAGAACCTAATATGTTGCTGAGAAAGCCCAAGATGGTATTACACTAAGCAATGAACTACTACTAATTCACAAAAAGCCAAATACAATACAACACAACACAATACTCCATGTTGGTCTATAAGGAAAAAATCTAACATCAACTGTCAGGCAACCTACGCTATTAACAAAATAGTGGGCAAGCTTTCAAGTTTTTCAGAGCTATTCATCAGGCTGGATGTTTGGATGTTAAGCAAAGTGGTATGGCTGTGTGCGTGACAGAGAAAAGAAACCAGTTTGAAGTTGAAGCTACAAAGTCTGCATTTTTAGTCAAAGTCATATGATGGAGTGTAAGAGGAGATAGCAGGCTTAAAGGGATTAGTCTCTACCAGGTGCTATGCAGGCTTCAAATTACACCTATGAAACAGACGGTAGCTGATCCCCCATTTTTAATAATATAACATCCAGCAGCTCTGCCTCCAGCTTTAAGTGAAACAGACAGGTTCCTTGTTAGGTTGAGAACTCAAGCAAAACAAAGAACAAAAAAATGGCAGTTTCTATATTACCAAAGCTGGAGCTTAACTTTATGTTGAGTACTAAGTAATAGGAGTCATTATTACCCAAACTGGGTAACGTTACCTACTGACTGTAGAATGCTACCCTCAAATACTCTACAAAATCATCCAACCAACAGAGGCCAGCCTTGCCGTTCAGTTCCATAAGCACTGCTTTCATCAGGGCTAGCACAAGGATTCAGGGGGCCATCTGCATGTCCTGCTGATGCCTGCTGTCCGTCCCCTCTATAGGTCTATAGATAGGGTTTTAAAGATTATAATGTACCTCAAATGCAGGGCATTGTATTTGAGATACATTATGATAGTGGGCAGCCAACCACAGATGGAACCCAAGCTTCACTCTCATTCATAGCTGCTGGCCACTGAAACAGTTATGTAGGGGCCCAGAGGCGAAAGGAGTGATGAGATGGCTTGCACAGGCTGGTAAGGAAGTCTTCTGAGCACCAAGAGCCCTTGGCCAGTACCTGACCTTGCTGACTACTGGTGCCAGGTCTAGCTTTGTGCTCTAGCTGCCTGAACTGCTACAACCTTTAGGACTCATCTAACCTGGAGAACATTTGAGGCTTGAATTACAATAGTATTCAGTGTTCATCCAACTTTTACAAGTCTGCATACCTCAAATCTGACCTGCTTCCATCTGCACTACTAGAAGGATCATTACAATGTAAGGGTGACAACTTTTCCCCATAATGACATTCCTTCTTATCTCTCATTTTTTAAAAAGGACTTAGGACAAGCACTGTGCATTTTTGCAAGTGTCAAAAACTAATGAAGATTTTATGTATGGCTAGTTCAAACCATATTCTTTACCTAGGTCTGAGAATTTTTTTTAAAAATCTACCACTTCTGTATAGATAACATCAAGCAACAATGCAAGAACCAAAACTGGCATGTTCAAAGATAAGCTTTTCTTTACATCATAAACCACAGGAAGAGGTTTGCAAAGGAAAAATGTATTTCTGTGCACTGGATCAGGGCCACTATTCGCTCTCCTGAAAGGTGATTAGCACAATGCAGAGGAACAATGTTTGGTGGAATAATTTATAGATAACATTTTATGCAAATGACATCTCAGAATGACATCTCAAAAACTTAACACAGAACCACTTGAAAGAGTAACAAGTGCCCATATTGGTACAGCAGCAAGCAACAAACAACAGACAGTTTCTAGGGAAACAGGAGACAATTATTAGTGCCTTTAAGGCCTGGCTAGCTTTACCTGCATCCTAACCTAGATTTTAAAATACTTCTTGCTATATGATTTACAACAAGTGTTTTGAAGTTATATTCTTATATATGAACTACAGCCTGTGTGTTCCTCTACCTTTTCACATACTATTAGAAGCTTTGTGATAATGAATCAATACTGCCTGGTTCCACAGGCAAAAAACAATAAAACCCCAGGGAGGTTGGTGCCCAAATTGTTGCAGATATGCAATCAGTTTAAAATACAGTTGTGTCTATTGAAATGGGTAGAAATGTAGATCCAATTGAGAAATATCATTAATAAATCTGGGGGTATATCAGGCTTTCCAACCCCCACCCCTATCCCCAAGAACATTCTGTTCTAATCCACTAACAAAAATGAGAACAGGAACATATGACTATGTCCGGATCTGCACAGTATGGACGCAGAAGGCAGCTGCTGTGGGGTGGGCGTGGGGTAGAGAACTATAGAATCCATTAACTGGCTTTTGTGTAAACTTTACTCTTTGGCTACAATCCTGAACTTACTTGATCAGAAATAAAACCAACTTCAATCAATAGAAGTTGTCTGTGTATGACTGATGCCAGAAGAACACTGTCTGTTGCATCCACTTTTTTATTTTATTTTTTTGATGTCTACTTATCCTCTTGGTTCAGTGGATTGGGAATGGGGAAATTAAATGCTGTTTGGGCACATTCCTTTTCTTCCTTTGACAGTTCTAATTATTTCCAAGTTAGGTTACAGTGGGCTGGAGGTCTCGAAATGTGGAAACAGCAGTGGGTGTACAGTTCTCTACTGTATTCGGTGTTCTTTGGATCAAGCAAACAACTTTGATTCTCAAAGGCAACTAAAAACTCAAGTTCTTCTACTCTATCTTGTAACTGGAGTGGTATGCATGAGTAACGTTTCATTTGTATCCCAAAGGATCTCAACCTTTAATTCATCCCAAAATAACACAAATGGATACCACAAGTGTCTATCTTCCACTACTAGCAAAAATATTAGCCCCTTGAAGGTGAAATAGCATCTATTGTTAGTGCAATGTTTTTAAATTAATATTTAAAGTAACAATGTTAAACTCAGGAGCAAAATTTTCAGAGGCTACTGCTTGCCAAAAAATATTTTTTTTAAAAAAAAAGCAACAGGAAATGTCTATTATATAAAGACAGCTGCAACATTTTTGCAGCTGGTAGAGGAGGAGGTATATATCAAACAATAACAAACAGTGTATGCCTTTACAGCTGCAAGTTACTACAGTTTTCATTTGTTTTCACCTCCCTTTGTGGACTTCTGAGGAAATAAAGGAAGTGGGATGATGAGACAGCATAAAACTAAGGCTCCCTTCCATTGCAATCTACAATCTGACTCCCAGTGTGAAAAATTAGCAATTACAATACATGTGAACTACATGACCGAATGAACAGCATTCTGGAATCAAACACCAAGCACCAATAGGTGCAATAGGTAACAAAATTCAAAAACAATTTGGAAGTGAGATAGGAGCTGTAATGAGATCTACTCTTGTGTGGGTTTTGTTAGGATTACTTCTTGCAAAGATCAAACCAAGAATCTGTATACAGGGCAATGAGAACTAAAGGGTGAATTTGCTTATTCTATCCTCAAGATGTTCTTGAGTATAAAATAAACAGCAGTTCACTTTTACAAGCTAACAGCACCCATATTTTCTACAACTTTGTACTGAAAAGGTTTGTCTACCTATACTCTGCAATCTGACAGGAGCCACAGTTTAAACACCACTCCCTGTACTCAAAGGCATGTGTGTACCTTACTAACGAAAGGAGACAGAAGAAACAAAACAAGAGCGTACAAAAAACCAAAACAAAAAAACGTTGACACAGAGAAAGACAACAGAAACAGATGTTTCTGTTCTTGCACCACATATCAAGGTTTGCAAAGGGGGCGCGGGAAAGAAGATCGCCTTCTTTTCCAAAACCGCACAACTGGACTCGTCATGAGGCTGGGGGCACATCAGACAGGCGAATCACACAACCTCGTGGGAGAAAGTCACAGCATCTCTCTATTTTTAGGCACAACCAGAGTGCAACTCTCCGACCTGGGGGAAAAACCTCACCCGCTAATAGTTAGGATGAAGGCACTCTGCACATGCCCAGAAGACACTCTGCACGTGTGTGTGTGTGTGCGCGCCCCTCCTACTACTTTACCTGATGAAGCGTCTCGGCAGGCAGCTGCGACGCCCGGAACAACTCCGCCACTTTGCTCCCTTCGGCGGCGGCGGCGGCGGCGGCTGGGGTCGCTCCCGCCGGTCCCCCCGCCTCGGGCGCAGCTTGGCCGCCGCCGCAAAGCGAGAACAGCTCGGAGTAGCCCTGCTGCTCGCTCGCAGCCAGGAAGAGCGCCGCGGCTCCGGCGGCGGCTGCCGGCCCAGCAGCGGCGGCTGCTGCTGCTCCAGGCTCCATGGCAGCGGGGAATCAGGCAGGGGGCGGCGCGACTCCCGAGGCCGGGAGAGAAACTCCTGGCGGCGGGCGAGAGGGGCGAGCGAGGAGCCTCTGCAGCAGCCCCGGCTGAGCCTCGTCCTCCGTCCGGCGGCGGCCTCCCCCGCCTCCTCCTCCTCCCCAGTGCGGAGCGGAGCTGCCTCTGCAGTGCTGCCCGAGGGGGGAGGCGGAGGAGGAGGAGGCGGGAGACGGAGAGAAGCTTTCTTCTTCTTCGCGCCTTCTTCTTCTGCTTCCCTCAGAGGTTTTCCTCAGAAAGCCGAGAGCGGGAAGCGGCGGCGGCTGCAGCTGCTCGGGAAAGGGAAGGGGAGGGAAGGGGAAGAAAAAAAGCTTCCTCAGGGCACGTGCCCAAAACGGCGTTCCCGCTCCGCAGCCTCCACACGCCGGGCTGGAGCAGGAGGCAACCGCTGCCGCCGCCTCCGTGGGGTGAGGGGGGTGAGAGCCACACTCGGAGGAGAAACGCTAGACGCCCACATGGCCACCTCAGGGACGGGCTTGCTTGACCCTGACGCCCTGCTCTTCGAAGAATGGCGCAGTAGGGCTGCGCATCTGAGCATGTGCAGAGAGCCCTCCCCCCCCCCCATGAAAAAAGCAGCCCCACAGCGTTTAAATCTCTCTGGCATCTGGGCACCAAGGTGTGCCCAGCAGAGGCCACCTGGGGTTATCTGTGGAATTTCCTCTCACCTGAAGACTTAACTCGAAGCCCAGTTCAGAGGATGGGTGTAGGTGACCGTGGGGTAAAAGTCTTAGCAAAATGGATACTTCTTGGCCAGTGCTGTTTTTCTAGGGGGAGAAAGGAGGTGCCGGAACTCACCAGGGACACCTCTCTCTTAGAATAGCAATGGCACCCACCTGAGATGTTATGGAACTGAGTTCCGGCGAGTACCCCCGAAAAAAGCCCTGGTCTTGGCAAGGGTGCCCACTTGAATGAAATATTGGGGGGGGGGTCCAAAGAGACCCCACGTCGCATAATTGATCACAAGATGCGGCGCACGCACACCATTTGAATGGCAATGCCTATCAATATGGGGTGGGCACCCCCTCATATTTTATTGGGGAGGCCAAAGGGATATCAGCCCCCAGGAGTTGCGTCTTGGAGACCAACATGGTTTTCCAGAAGTAGTGCAAAAACCCTTGTGCTCAAGCTTTTATTTTGGTGGGCCAGGGAAAGGTGACCAACAGGGCAAGAAGATTTTGCAGTTAACATAACTACCTCAGGTACTTGGAGTGGGATATAAATAGACATGCAGTTTAAAACTGGTTTGATGACATTGGGTTGCTTTGAGTTTTTGACTTGCTTTGAAAACTGCTTTAGAGAACCCTATCTTTAGAAAAGTGATTATTAAATAAATAACAGGGAAGAGAGAATGGCCTGCAGTGAAGTTTTCAGACAAACACCTGCTGTCTTCCCGGTTAAAACCTACTATGCTCCTGTTTGCCTTTTAAAAACAACCTGCTGGGTGTGCAGTGCATTCCACTGCAAAGATGGCAGATTTGCAGGGATAGACCATTTTCCCAGTTATGTTATTTTGCCTTTACTATACGTAGACCTCAAATAACCCACCCTACTGACATAAGAAACCATTCAAGTTTAACAGATGGAGGATTATATTTTAATAGGAATTGTTCTTGAACTACAGAAGAGTTATTAACAGACAGACATAAAATGAAACATATTTTAATACTTGTTTATGCTTCGATTCTCCACATACCTGACAATCAGAATGGAGATGAGAAGAAAAAAGAAGATGTAAGGAGAAACAGTGTTTGGGTTAGTTTCAATGGTATAGAAAACTGAGGAAATGTTTAGTTGATATTGCATCCTTTTATTAACCTTCTGTTGCAGGCATTTGTGCCTTAGGCCAAATGAAAACAGAGACACAGCCAACTGCATATTTAAGTAAGGCCACAGCTGTAGAAAGTTAAATATGTGCTTATGGCTCCAGCCTCAGCTAATAAATGTGCATAAAAACAAAATAATCAGTCTTATTTGGCAATGAATCACATTTGGTGGAATACTATCATGGATAAATTAAACAGTTCTATCAGACATTTCTTTAAGATCATAGTTGAGCAAATGTGTGAACCAATATTGCCACCACACATGAATTTGAACAAGTTAATTTTTAGCTAGCCGTTCATCACCAAATTAGATCCTAAACAATCCAGAAACTATTCAGTCCAATTTCACAAAATGTAAGACTGGTAAATATGTCAATAATGATTGACAGGAAGTTGATAAACTCAGCACTCATATTAGCGATTTTGTTCCTTGTTAAATTGTCAGCTAATGTAAAGTCAATTTTAAAAACATTTTCTACTGTACTTTTCAGTGTTTTACATTTATTCTAACCACAACCTTTCTCAAGGCCACCACATATGTTCTATGAAGATACAAGCCTCGATTTAGTCAACAGGTTGTCATCCACTGCAGCATATTAGTCACCAGTTTTGAAATTGTCACACTTCGTCACCAGCAGTTAGTTGCCTTTCCAAATTACCCATTTCCAAATTATTACAACTATGACCATCTATTTCACATTTATAATAAAAATGAGTTTATTTCAAGTTTTAGATGACTTACACTGAATAATGAAATGGCAAGGTAATATGCTATGCCAAGTATATTCAATGGCTTTGTTATTTTCTGCAATAATTCCTGCAGTTTCACACAGTGGAAATGGCATGATCTCAATCCCATACATTCACATTGTCCAAACACATATTAGAAAAGGGGTACTATCCTAAGTTTCATTTATAGGTCTATAAAAAGGTAAATACTTAAGCAGGGGCAGGTACAGCAAAGACACCTGGTAATCCAGGCACAACAAAATCTGGGTTTGCAAGTAAAGCTCAATACAAATAGAAAATATGCAAGCCGTTCCTATGCAAATATTCATCCAAGGAGCATGTGAGTTTTATACTGGATTAGAGCCATATTGGTCCTGCTGATGTTAACAGAATGTCTTTATGGCTGCTTTATACAATTACTAGGAGGATAGCACACCAAGTATACGGCAGCTGCGAATAATATGAATTCCATTTTTGTATCGTTAAGGAAGGAATCAATCAATCAAACAAACAAACAAACAAACAAACAAACATACAACTGCTAATATGCTATTACAGAAAATCTGGAAAGAGACTAAGAATATTTTGTTCAGTTCTGGTCTCCACACCTCAAGAAGGATATTGTAGAGCTGGAAACCGTGCATTAAGGTCAACCAAAATGATCAAGGGGCTGTAGCAACTCCCTTACAAGGAATGGCTTTTGATCTTCCCGTAATCTTGAGTGTGCATGTCAAGATTATTTAGAGTGTTACTTAACACCTGTTTTTTTCCTTTCATTGAAAAGGATACCGCCAGAAGGCCACCCAAGCTGTGTTTTATTTTAGTGGGTGTTCTGCAATTGCCTCTCCCAACTCTTACATTCAAGATGAATAGTTAAATGTCTTCTAAAGCTAAACAAAAACAGCTAGAAGTAGATGTAAAACCCAGGATGTGAAAGAGGGAGCAAAGGCTTTGATTTAAAAATGTATTACCTCCTGTAAGGATTTGTGAACACAAAAAGCAACAAACTATTGAAGCTCTATCTAACCTTACTTTGCAAGCAATAAATATGTCATGGCAGAAATAATTTCCAGGGAACCAGATCTTGCAGAATATTTGACTTTGGAACAGCACCAGCCGATAAAGCAGCCGTACACAAATTCTTAAATTATTTAAACCACTTGGCTTTATTTCCATATTACCCTAGTCAAGTTTGAAAGGGAGGTTGGGAGCAGCAGTTCATATAACTTAAAAGTCTGTACAGTAGTTGGTTCTGCATGGACAGCTTCCTGAGAGAAAGTGATTATAGCATCAACTGCCTTTGTTAATTCTTGGTGAATTTCCTGAAGTATAAGTGAATAATGCAAATAATGTTACTGCATCTCTGGGAGGACACCTGACCCTTGTTTCCAAGGATGACCTATTATGAAGATATGAAAAACAATAAAAACAAGGAGGCAGGCTAAGGTACATTATGCCTCATTATGGTTCAAAGTATGCTTGGAATTTACTATACTTCTCATATGTAAGAATTTAATAAGTAAACAGTGCCTGAGCACAAGAGACATTCCTTCATATTTGCTCCATTCTTCAAATCCCTTTCTGAATGGTCAGTGATATATATTTATGTAAGGCATAAAGCAGTTAATGAGCCTTGTGGAGCTTGTTTCACAACCTTCATGCTCTGCTCTAACATGGAAAGAGTGTGGATTTATTTTATCATATGTGTAAATCGGGTGGGGAACCTACAGCCCATGGGCCAATGTTGGCCTACCAGTGGATCCAATGCAGCCAGTGAGGCCATTTCCCCCCAAACCTTGTCCATTGGCTGACATCACTGGGCAATTTGGGGTGATGGGTGGAGTTCAATTCTGTGTTGGCTGCTCCTGCTGGTTCTGCAAAAGGAACTGGCATGTGCAGTCAAAGCAGCAGGATTTAACGCCTACTCACCAGCTGAAATATAACAACTGAATGCCCTCATATTTGTGCATACTATAGCTAAATACTGATCAACATGCAGACAAAGCAGAAGGAAGAAACTTTGCATATTTAAAGTTCTTCAGACAGTAATGTAAACCTGATAGCATTCTTCTCACCTTAGACTTTAATATTGAGGTTTTCTGCCCCTTGAGAATCCACAAAAGGAGACTTTTCAAGTAGAGAAGGCATTTTTTAAAACAACCCAATTATTAAAAATGTCTTTCTGAAATACAGGTTGGTATTAGTTAACAAATGTAATGTCTTTTTTAAAATGTGGCAAATTTTTTGTAGGGCTTTCAATTCTATTAGAATGGCATTTTGAGAAAATAATTGAAGAAACAAAAGATAATGAATTAATCCAGTACAAAAAGAAACTTGTTTTTGTGCAATAGATTTGTTCATTTTAAAGAACTAGAGGAAACTGATGGATTAACAATAGCGATTAACAAGATTTAGCATTATAATCCTGGTTCAAGGGTACTTGAACTACCCAATTCATCTTCACTTAGCAAAACACTTATAGCAGAGCTAGGGAGCTATGCCTTTGAGTAAGAATATTTCGGATTCCAAAGCACCAGCAAGCTACTGAGTTAACTGACTGTTCTCCCATACGATATACACGATATATCTTTATTGTCATTGTCCCATGCAGGACAATGAAATTGCAAAACTACATAAAACTACATTAAAACTACATAAAACTACCACAAAACTACATAAAACTACTACAAAACTACACAAAACATTCAAAAACCCCTAAAAACTCTAAAACCCTATTTTAAAATACACTATACTGTAGAAACCCCTTATGCTGCGTTTAGACCAACTCCTGTGCTTGGGGAAAAGACATAGGATCAAACCCATTTCCCCCTACGTAGCATAATTATCTGGTCAGCCGGGTCATCTATTTCAAGTTGTCAGCTTTGAACTTTGTATGCCAAAGAAAGCTTGGGAGTCTAGCAAGCTAGAAATCCCCAAAGGGGCAACCTTCCCCCCATTGTGGGTAATTTAATCATTTTGTACTAGCAGCGTGCTATCACCCTCTTGATTAAAACGCTCAGGGAGATCTTGAGATGAAGAATGAAATCAAGGAAGCACCCAAAAGAGGAGACATTAGAGTAATGGGTGACTTCAACTGCCCTACATATGGCTTTAAAAGAGGATTAGACAAATTCATGGAGGTGAGGGCTATTGATGGCTACTCTGCTGTTGGAGGCAGTAATATCAGTAATATCAGTTTCTACCACAGGAAGCTGGAGTGCTCTTGTGCTCAAATTCTGCTTGCGAACTTCCAAAAGGCCTCTGGTCTGCCACTGTGAGAGAAGGATGCTTCGCTAGATGGGTCACTGTCCTGATCCAGCAGGCTCTTCTTATGTTTTTAACTATGAAAACCCAGCTGCATAGACCCCACAAGCCCAGAGAGATCACCTCGCACCTTTCATCATGAAAAGAAAACAGAAGACAACACACTTGACACTTTCTGGGTTTTCAATTGACTGAAGACACTATTTGCTAACGTTTCCATAGTCACCTTTAACTGTCCAGGGGTCATTTATCTGTACCTTACCATAGAATTTACCTTTTGTGGCTTGAACTAGAACAATGTGAAGCAAGGTCATGCTTCTTGTGGAAGAGCTGTCCCTAATTGTCAGACTTTGTAGCTCTTTTCGTGACATAAAGAGTTGGAAGGGACCCAAGGGCTATCTAGTCCAACCCCCAGCACTACAGGAATCTTAGCTAAAACATCCGTGACAGATGGCCATCCAACCTCTGCTTAAAAACCTCAAAGGAAGGAGAGTCCATCACCTCTTGTGGGAGTCTGTTCCACTGCTGAACAGGAAGTTTTTTCGAACATTTAGTCAGAAACTTTAAGCCATTGTTTCGAGTCCTACCCTCCAGAGCAGGAGAAAACAAACATGTTCCCTCTTCCATGTGACAGCCGTTGGGATATTTGAAGATGGCTATCATATCTTCTCTCAGGCATGCCTAACAGCAGTGTGATTGGGATACTTTCTCATAAGGTCACTTAGCTAAACAGGTATTTCCAAACCACCAGCTGCACATTAATGTAGAGAGAGAGAAAAAAATATTTTATTTTTCGTAATCGTGAAAAAAGCACAACTTGGGGTGGGGGCTGCGAAAATACACATTAGGCATCTTAATACGAAGCACTGTTTGGTTCATTAAATCAAATTGCTCCCTGTAAAGGACAGAGGGAAAACTATTGGGCAAAATACTGCTTGTTCACACTGTAGCCAGTGACAGTGAGTGGTAAAACAAAAATGAATGTTAGAATGACATCCTGACACTTTCTATCCTTAACTTCTTCCTTCCTACGGGACCGCCTCTCCTGGTATGCCCCACAGAGAAACTTACGGTCTTCAAATAAAAACATCTTGAAGGTCCCAGGCCACAGAGAAGTTAGGCTGGCCTCAACTAGAGCCAGGGCTTTTTCGGCTGTGGCTCCGACCTGGTGGAACACTCTGTCACAAGAGACTAGGGCCGTGCGGGACTTGACATCTTTCCGCAGGGCCTGCAAGACAGAGCTGTTCCGCCAGGCCTTTGGCCAGGGCACAGCCTGACTCCCTCCCTCGGCAATCTTCGCGGAGCTCTGGCCCAGTGGTGGCCAGTGGCTTGAATTTAATTAATTTTATAATGAATGATTTTAGAGTGTTGTTTGTGTTGTACTTTTGTACTGTTTTATTGTTGTTAGCCGCCCTGAGCCCGGCTTCGGCTGGGGAGGGCGGGATATAAATAAAATTTATTATTATTATTATTATTATTGATTTATAAAAAGAGAATATTGCTTCAATTTATTAGTTGAGATGGAAGAAATAGTACAGACCACAAGTTCGATAGATAATTTAAAGGGATTGTTGTCCTCAGTTTTGTGTAAGACATACACCCATAATAGATGCTCGTTAAGACTCTGTCTTTTGCCACTAGATGGTGCTGGTAAACTCTTTTGATGCACTACTGACGAAAATCGAATGGAGTTTTCCATCCCATTATTAAAGGAATGTTTAAGACAGCTATGGTGTTTTAACATTTAGATATACTGATGGAAGGGCTTTGTTTTAAATTCTGAATCCTTAGGATAGCTATGGAAGTGCAAAATTGCATGTTTACAGTTCACTTAATAATACGTACAGTGAACACCATACATCTATGGACAATACCTACAGCCAGAAAAGTGACATTTAGTTGAGAACTCTTAAAAAAAATAAGACACATAGCCTAGTATATTAAGCACACATATTTACTTAATTTATACAGAACTGAGTAGATAAAATTTCAGATTCACATTAGTGAAAAATCTCTACAAAATGTTCTTGAAAAGCAAAAACAAGACTGGCTATTTTATTCAGCATTTCTTTTTCATGAAAGCAGGTATGGGTTGTAAAAATAAAGCAGAGTGTTCAGCACAAACTAAATATCTGCATCACTTTTCACAGTTATTTCCATCTACAGTCTGAAGAGGTAGATTTTCTGCAACACCTGAGAACTGAACGGTAACATAACCAGGTGTAATAGAGAGAGGAGAACGGATTGGAAAGATACAGCCCCCAAGCATGTATGCAAATACACTTAAGAATTACAAATGAAAAAGAGTGTTGGCTTTGAGGGCCCTGTGTGAGAATAGTTTAAGATTCTAGGGCTTAATCGGCAGATTAACTGTGCATTTGAACCACCGGTTATGCAATAGGAAAAACAGTGCACTCCCCCCCCCCAACACTGTACGCATCATTGCAAAAGGTATAAAGAGATGGACGGTACAAGCAACAGCCTTAAATTTAGCACATGATTACTGGAATTTGCACATTGAAGCAGCTGCCAGTGGTAAGCATGGGTTGTACAGGTGGAAGTACACTGGAAAAAAGAGCTGGAGAACAGCAGTGCAATTCCAGATCAGACAAGGACTGCGCTTATCCCATGCTGGCCCTCTCACTGGTCAATGTATGGAATGTCTTAAGATTTCAGGAAACAAAATTTAGTTCTACACTTAGAAAAGACAGGAACCAGAAAGAATAGTCAATTCAATTCAATTACTTTTAAGTATTAGTGGCCACAATCCTTAGGGTGTTTTTAGCTATAACGTGGAAGCAATTTTTAATGTCTACTCAAAGTCTACTCTTCTCTAAAGAGAGCAAACGTTACACCAATCCTGGCTACAGGCAAGGCAACCACATACATTGGGTTGGTGGGGTGGGATGGTTCAGATACACTGCAGTTTGATCCTTCAAAATCGCATTCGGTTTCAAATTACTTACTATGATGTCTTTGCTTACACATATATGCTTTAAAGTATTGGACAAGGTTTTTTGTTTTGTTTTTTAAAGGAAACATCAGGAAATTTCCCTCCGGAATCAATTACAATCCAATGGTTATGACTGACAAAGCTCATTCTACCCTTCCTCACTATAAAACCTCCCACCAGCTTTGCTTTCTTTTACTGTACTTGAAATGCATACCAAAAAAGAAAAGAAAAAAACTGCAAATGCACCTTATAAGGAATATTAACTGGCCAGTTTCCAAATTAGGTCACTGCAGATGCCAATTTGATTTTGCTCAATGGTATTAGGTAACATTCAGTAGGTGTGATCCAACCTTTATTTCCTTTCAAGACATCTATTTCCATTCTGTACATTTCATCAGGAAAAGGGTAGCACATAGCAACATAGCCTGAACATTCAAGTAATCTGCAACTCAGAGAGAATGGGTAGGCAAGGAGAGAACCTGCCAACAATTATGTGCTTGAGTCAGAAATCTCTTAAAAATGAAAACCAAATTAAATACCAGAAATAGGAGTATTTGTATTTTTTCAAAACAAGCAGCAACTAGAAAGCTACTAACTGCAAGGCAGAGTTAAACAGCAGCTTCTGACCTAGTAGCACTCTGCCTAACATTAACAAAGAAAACACTATTGGTCCCTGTCTTTTAAATAAATAAAAGAAACACAAGTCCAAATTATGGGGGTATCTGGGCTTTTCCAGGTCAATCTACATTCACAACACTAACCACAAACGCAACAGAAATAAAGTGGAGCCTCGCTTGCTGTATATTAGTTAACTGATGTGCCAAATTTACCAGGTAACCTATAGATACCAGAAGGCACTTTTGCTTACAGGTATGTTTTATCTAGTCATACATTTTTATTTTACAAAAAGCAATAGTTGAGAAAACAGATCAGAGTATTCCCCCTCCATCCCTAGACGACAAACTGTATTATCTATACTCTGACCTATCCTTGTTAAATAGGCAAGTAAGTTTTCATGGGAACATGTTTCCAGTCAAATATGTGCATTATGGTCTGCTGTACTGTCTATTAAAGGGACCAAGAGGTGGAGTGTTATTGGTCATTACACCCATTTTCAGTGATGAACACCTTTGTAGCTGTTCATTATTTCATGGTAATTAGGCACCAAACCTAGTGAAGAAATAATGGCAGAAAAAAGTACTTTTGCCTAGCACCCACAAACCAAAAACCCATTGCATTTTGTTTTTATCAGACAAGCCGCAACTACACACATGCATTTGTAGGCAGTAGGTTTTAACTATTAAGGTTTTATCTCCAGGATGATGCAAAACTGTGCTCAAAATGCATCTGAGTCTTGGTCGGTGGTTAATTGGACAAACTTTTAAGCGCCCGTTTTCTTCCCTTGTTTCTTCACTTTTAACAGGTCAGGCAACAGTCACTCCGTCTATGAATTGACTGTGCAGGACAATCCTGAGAAATATGTGAGTTGTACACCCTGTTTTCCAGTTGCAAAATTATATAGATTTCAAAGCTGTAGGCAAGACTGCAGCTACACTAAACCCTGTACGAGTTTTTAGTTTTGTTCATATATGAATCCAGTAATGAGCTTCCACTGGCCATCACATCTCCAATTATAGTTCACTGTAGTATTTGGTCATTACAATTCAATACTAAGCCTTAATTCACTTAATAGAAGCAACGATTCCCTCCCCCTCCCCCAAACCCGAGTCTGCGACACTCTGGCCACAGTTGTTCCCCTGACATGATGTTAAATCTGTACACGAGTCTTAGATGACATGGTGATGTGTGCTATGGGGTCAGAAGGAAGGAATCTGCATGCATCCTTTATGAGTTCTGTTTTAAAAAAACGAGGCAGATGTGCAACACAGTTGTGGAAAATTTATAGATAAGCTATTCAATAGCCGCTATGCAGCTTCCTGTACCAGGCAAGTTCTGTTCTAAGAAAATACAGATATGGTAGAAAAAGTAAGAAAATTTTCACCACAAAACTAAGAGTTACCACCACCAGTTAAAGTTATACACAAAATATATCTCTCAATACAGTGTTTACACTTTTAGTCAACAAAATCTGCAGTAGGAATGGAAGCCAGGCAAACAGTTTTTTCAGAGCCTTCATTTGCCACCGATGATTCAGGATCTGGCTGAATTCCTTCTTGCGCTCCATTGGTAGAACTCCCCAGTTCCTCGTGCGAATTGAGTGTGCATGACTGCAACACATGCACAGCTAGATCAACATCTGTTTCTCTTAAAGAAACCTGTTCCTTAAGAACTTCCACCTTCTCATTCAGCTCATTCCTTTCTGTTTGAAGAGCCCTGCACAGCTTTTCCAAACGCTCCAGTTTTATTTGGAAGCCTTTGTATTCTTTGTCCTTCACTGTTTTCTGCAGAAAACAAGCAAGAGATTGCACATGATGACATTTGTGTGACCTGTTTCTGATTATTCCTCTTGTTGCTGCGGATCCTGTAATATTATTTGCTCTTTTTATTTTAGGATTGCATGTTTGGTTGGTTTTCATTTATATATTGTTGTACCCTGCATTACAATGAAGAGCATGCTAGAAATACTTGAAATGTTCAGAAACAAGATAATAAATTATATGTTTAGAAGCATTAAGCAGGGCCCTCCCTTGTTTAACCAGAAGATGCTAATAAAAGTGATTTGTATAAAAATAACTGGTAACTATTTCACAAGAGAAAAAGAAAGACAACAGGCAGTACAGAACAAAGAGCTTCTGCTAGTGCAAGGACTTTTGGCTGTGAATCAGAACTTCGCCTCCCGCTGTGCACCCCCTAAATCTGTTCTGGGGTCCCACCAACCCTTTGGAGCAGATTTGGGAAGGGTGCAGGGGGTACATAGGGAAGGCAAGTTAAACTGCACTAGTGAAATCACTTAGCAGCATACACTGCCCAATGTATTTAGAATATGATTGAAGACATCTATTCAAAATAAATTTGTTCACCAAGACAGCCAAGTTATTTGTATGGATCATGACATCAACAAGCTTATCCACAAACATAATAAAATCTAAAGCCTTTCTCAGCTGCTTTTGTACAGTCTGCTTTCCAATGACGGGTTGGAGACCTGGTAGTTTTGATTCAACTTCACATTCTGCAAAGCTATACAAAACAGGCTACCTGCATAATATATAAGGCACATTGGATTTTTAATCATGAAACCTAATACTCACTTCTTCAGCCATTTGCAAGAGAGCTTTGTTGTTGTTTTCCCATTTTGTGCGCCAAACTATTATTTCTTTTTCCAGTTTTTTTATCTTCTTGGTCATCTGAAACGTTAAAGTTATTGATTTCTTTTAAGCAAAAACATTTCACTACTTAAAACCAGGATGACTAATCTTTTGGTGATCACTAACTCCCATGAGCCTCAGCCAGCTGGTGTCTGAGGCCTAAGATTAGCCAATCCTACCTTTTAACTCTCAATGCCTCTTTATTCTTAAGTTACTCAAGCTCACTGTTTAAAATGAGATGTTAAACTGACATTACGGGAGGAATTCAACACAGTGCTAAGGTGAATTTTCCATCAGTAGGAGGATTTTCCCTTGTGCAATGGAACCTTCTCCCCTCTCCTCCCCCAGTACTCCCTAAATGTTTCATTTAAAGGTTTTTGTTTTTGTTTTAAGTGCACTATACTATCTCCCACAAGAAAAGCATACCAAGATCACTCAGTTATTGGCATTTTAGTAATTAAAATCATTAATAACTTTAATGGTGATGATTTCAATAATTAAGATGTGCACAGGCTGGCTAGGTCCTTCACAGTGCAATTCTCTTCCTCTTTTCTCAGAAATTAAGTTTCACTGAATTCAATGGGACTTACTCATGGGTGAATGTATATAGGATTCGGCCACTGGGAGTGGGAGGGCGGACCGTAGCAAGAGTCTATGGCAGGTGGAACCAACTCATTCTAGTTTTGTGTCTATCCACCTGCCTCCTGCATTCCACGAGGGCAAAACCGAGGCTAAGGTGGGGGATTCTGACAGGAAATGCCAACCCTGGAGGCAGGCCGGTAGCTGGGAGCTGGATAAGGGGAGAGTCAGGTTGGTGGGGCACTGTCCCATTCACCCTAATGGACCAGCCTCCACTGAAAAGGCTGTAGTCTTACTACGATCTCCCCACTGTAAATGAATGAATGAGGCAGATCAGAAAACAATACATGTAAACAAAGTACCTTTTCCATCTCTTGCCTGAATGTTGTGAAAAGTTCGTTGCTCTTTGCCATTGTTGTCTGGAATTCTTCAAATTTATCCATGTAGAGAGAAAGCTGAAGGAGACAATGCTTAAGTCCTCTATACATGTGCAATATTTAGAGTTACACATAAAATGCAGTAGCTACACAAGGGAAATTCCACTATTTGGTAAACAGTGAAATACGTGATTTCAAAAGACTGAACTTCACTTATGTGACAATTACCTAAGGATGAGGTGGCTTTCAAAGCAGAACAGCATGCTAAAGGAGTTAAAAATAATGAGAATAAAGGATTCTTTGTTTTGCTGGGTTGTAGTCAACTAAGTCCTACTCATGAGTAGTCCCACTGAAGTGAACTGCTTTGAGCCCATTTCCCCCTCTGAAGAACTTTTATCTAAGCTCTATTCACTCAAGTTTTAAACTCAACCACCACCTATGCACATGCCCTAGGAAAAATCTTGCAAACTAACCATTCGTTCTCCCACTCCTCTCTTAGAACCAACAGATTAAGGATGCAATGCTACACACAGGTACCTGGGAGAAAGTTGCACTGAACTTAATGGTGCTTTCTCCTGAGTAGACGTGTGTAGGATTGCACTGTAGGATACCTAACCCATATTAAAAGAATACAAATTCTTTTATTTGCATAGTATGCAATAATGACGCAAAACTTGAGGTGGAAGGGAAGGTACTACAGGAATAACAAGTTCGTGAGTGGTTGAGCTGTCAAGGGTGAACATATCTCATCAGTCCTCCACAAAATGTGAAATGTAAATCCATTACAAACCTTTCAGGACACCACACAAGACATGTTTTTGCCAAAATCATTCTAGAAACTAAATTCCCAATCGAACTGCTTATTTGTGCCACTACTGACCAAGATCTCTTTTACTTTAAGCTGCAGAATAAGGCATAGAACAAAAAAGCCAAGCCACTGGGTGCACAAAAATGGTTTTAATATTGTTAAGTCATTGCCAATATTATAGGTTAGTATGCAATTTGTTTCAGCACTGAGTTTCTCAGGGGTACTTTCCCATGCACTATTAGTAAGCATTGGAAAAACGAAGTAAATCCAGCAGCATTTAGATTTAGGCAGGGCACTACCAAACCAAGAACCAAGGCATTAGAACTTTTTGCCACAAGGTAGAACTTTTCCACGTGGCATCATGCAGTGGAGGTTCATATTAAAATCTATTCTTGTTAGTGGGATCATCATACACTAGGAAAGTCTGATTTTTGAGACTTACCTAGCATGACATAAGAGCAGCCACTTAAAGTGATAAACCCACTCACAAGAATGGTTTCACAAGTACCTGCATTATGGCCCAAAAACAGCCACCTTGGGGAAAAATAATAGTCCTGTGAATTTGCCAGAGACCAGCCAAAACGTACCCAGCACCATCAGAACAAGAAATGAGTTAATATACTGTTTTATAACAATAACAATAATAATGGGCTCAAGCTAGTGCAAGGATTTCCCCTTGTGCAATAGAACTACTCCCTCTCCTCTCATGTGCCCCTCCCCAAATCTAGCCAGAAAAGTTGAGGGGAACACCAGAACAGATTTAGGGGGCTAGGTGAGCAGGAAGCTACTCATTATCTCAAGAGTTCACCAATCTTCCAAGGGGGGTGGAATTTCCCAACTGTTTTATCTTCCCTTTCCCAGGGGCTTCTTGTGGGTTTCCAACTTGTTTCACTGATTTGCTAGTTTCTGAAAATGTTTTAGAAATTCTAAGAGAACAAATAATTTTCTCAACCAAGTTTGTAACTAAGTGATCCTTAATGCAGCAAATGTTTAAATTAGTTTACCTGCTGTTTTAATTGAGCTTCTTGCTGTTTCATCTGTTCACACTTGTGTCTAGACTCAGTAGCCTCTTTTAGCAGCTGAAGAGGAAGAAAAATTGTATTGTCTCTACATTACCTTTAAACCAAAGAAAGCACATCATCTACATTTTGCTAAGCCTTTATTCTTCCTATTTTATGTAAGAGATTTTAAACAAAGTTATTTATTGGCAGAAGATGAAGAAACTTACCTGCCTGCATTCAAATTTAGAGCCATTTTTTCAAAGTCAATTAGAACAAATGTCTTTGTTTTTTTAAGGTCAATTAAAGTGGTGATACATGAAAAACTAAAGAGAGACAAATTTACAAATAAATTCAAAAATATGAACATATTTAGCCAGTCTTACTGTATTTGGTTTTGTTTAGCAGTTCCTATTAACACTAGTGGAGATTTCCACTCCTATATAGGATATAGTATCACTGGTTACTATATCCTAACTACTGGAGATTCTACAACACTACTGTAGATTTTTCTCTGCAAAGGCAAAGGTTTTGTTTTGGATGAACATCACTGGAAAGATGTTCTGAGTTTAAGTGCACTGAAGAATTTAATGCACCATGGATCACGCAATGTGATGATCTGGTTTTCCGAAACATACTTTAATTGTTCACTAAAAATACACAGCTTTTGTTGAGTAACTACAGAATATCTGTTCAAAATATTTTGAATTTATAGAATTATAAATATGTTAATCTAAAGATTTTCTTGTAGCAGGTTTTTTTTAATGCTCTCATAAAACTGCTAGACATCCCAGCCATCAAAAATCAACACATCTGTATTTCTTCCGAGCAGAAGAAAAAATAATGGCATGTAGAAATGCATTACAGTGGTACCAGCAAGAAACAAAGCTGCATATATATGTACACCTGAAAGAGCATCTCCACCTCCATCGTTCAGCCCGGAGAGATCCAGCACCGAGGGCCTTCTGGCAGTTCCCACACTGCAATAAGTGAAGCTACAGGGAACTAGGCAGAGGGCCTTCTCGGTAGTGGTGCCCACCCTGTGGAATGCCCTCCCATCAGATGTTAAGGAGATGAGTAATTATATAACATTTAGGAAACATCTGAAGGCAGCCCTGCATAGGGAAGCCTTTTAAGGTTTAAGGTCTTACTGTGTTTTTATATGTGCTGGAGGCTGCCCAGAGTGGCTGGGGCAACCCAGTCAGATGGGTGGGCTACAAATACATGCATACATAATTTTTATTATTTATATATTATACATTTTACTGCTACAAATTTACTCCATGCCAGTGAACTGTGCAGAAGTTGCCAAACTGCCCATTCTAGAGGACTTATGACCTATACAGATTACTGATAAGTTTGCTAACATACAGTAAGCACGAGACAGAACATTCAAATGGAGCAGTTTACCATTTGTTCTAGTTATAGGTTCAGGCCTAAAACGCATTACTGTACCAAGTTACTACCAGAGGGAAAATTCAGGCATATCCAAATACTTTTCTTGCAATCAGAAATACTTACAAACTCCCTCTCTCTCTGATGCTTCTCTTCTGCTTCTTTTATTAGCTGAGTTGTCTGCTGAAGCTTGGCATCCACCAGCTGCTGTTGCAGTTCTTTATGCTTGAAGACTTTGTCCATGTGCTAGAAGAAAGCATGAATGTTGGTACCATCAATAGTAAACCTTATCAAAAGATTCAAAACTGAATTTTCATTTCAGACTTTTTTTATTTTTAACTTTAAAGTTACCCTCATGTTCATCAAGGCTCTTACCTGGTTTAACTAACTGGCCACCACCACATACGGAAAGCCATGCTTAACCTGGAAAACACCTGCTAGCAGTTTCGACACCATCATAAAACCCTTGAAATCGAAGTGACGACCACAAACGTACAACTGACAAAACACATGCAGGCTGTAATCCTATGCACACTTAGTAACCCCGCTTAACAGAGTAGGCTTACTTCTGAGTAAACATGCACAGGATTACACCATTAAGCAACAGGTGCTGCACATACACCCCACAAACATAAATTCTGATTCTAACACAGAATATAGTAATCTGTGGCACTTCAAAAACAAGTAAGCAGAAGCAAGCTTGAGGAAATGTTTAACAGCTTGACTTATAGTAGAGGCTTTTTTATTTTATTAAGGAGCAGGATCAAAGACTGAGAAGTACAGCCATCGAGATGAAACGTAGATAACCAGAAGCTGATTTCAAACAGTATTGTTTAGCAGCATTAACTCTGTAAGACACACTATACAGTGGATTATTCAATACTAAATAGAACAAGCAGTAACTGAAGTTTGGAGAGGGTGGTAAAGAAAATAAAAATTGTTATTATTATGATGATGCCATTCAGAGTTTCTATTTAGTTAACTGGTGCAATTTAAACACTGTGAAATTTCAATAAGAGAGTCTTATGGATCCCTGAAGGAATGCAACAGCATTTTAAAAATGTAAAATGGAGAACATCTGTATGTGTTCACTCTTAAGGTAATTCTTGGACTGGTACTTTCTCTCAACCCAATTTACCATGTGTACCACCCCCTTGCTTCCAGGAGGAAAGGCAGGACAACAAGACAGGGTTTGATGTAGAGCTGCACCGAGCAAAACATGGGACAATACTATGGAAGAAAGCAACATTTGTGAATTCTTCCTTCCCCTGAGACCTGCTGAAAATCTGACTGGAGGGCAGGGTAATGGACCCTCCATCACAGAGTTAAGAGATGACATGGGGTGCTGCGGGTGGAGTCAGTGAAAATAATGGCCCTCCTTGTTCCTTCAGCAGAGCTTCCACTGGAGCTCTGCCCTCTCTGTAAATTGAAGGAACTACCGTATTTTTCGCTCTATAACACGCACCAGACCATAACACGCACATAGTTTTTAGAGGAGGAAAACAAGAAAAAAAAATTCTGAATGAAACAGTGGATGTATCATTTTTGTGCTTCATGCTGCGGCCACAGACATGTGATTTGACGGTGAGTTTGGGGTAGCCCAATGCAAAGATCCTGAGGATCCATGTGGATCCATGCTTTGTAACCACGTTTTTGCACCATTGCAGCCCCAGGCAACAGTGGGTGCGTGATTTTTTTGGTGCAGGCTGTAGCCATGGACATGCTATGTGATCTGATGGTGAATTTGGGGTGACCCAATGCAAAGATCCTGAGGATCCATGTGGATCCATGCTTTGTAACCACGTTTTTGCACCATTGCAGCCCCAGGCAACAGTGGGTGCGTGATTTTTTTGGTGCAGGCTGTAGCCATGGACATGCTATGTGATCTGATGGTGAATTTGGGGTGACCCAATGCAAAGATCCTGAGGATCCATGTGGATCCATGCTTTGTAACCACGTTTTTGTACCATTGCAGCCCCAGGCAACAGTGGGTGCGTGATTTTTTTGGTGCAGGCTGTAGCCATGGACATGCTATGTGATCTGATGGTGAATTTGGGGTGACCCATTGCAAAGATCCTGAGGATCCATGTGGATCCGTGCTTTGTAACCATGTTTTTGCACCATTGCAGCCCTGTTTTTGCATCAGATCATTGCTATGTGATCTGATGGTGAATTTGGGGTGACTCAATGCAAAGATCCTGAGGATCCATGTGGATCCGTGATTGGAACCACGTTTTAAGTAGGGAGGGAAGGAAAAACATAGAAGCGACAAGGAGAGGGGTGTGCAGAGAAGCAGCTGGCTAAGAATGCAGGAGAGGGGTTTTACCGGAGGGAGGAAAGGCAGGCAAAAGTCGTCGTCCCCCCCCACAAGCCAGCCAGCTCTCTCTCTTTCTCTCCCCCCCACCCAACCTGCATGTTGCCTTTGAGTCCCAGACGCACGGAGAGGAATTAGACGCTCTGCTTGCCTGGAGGGGAGGGGTTTTCTCTGCTCTTTGTTCCGTTTGAGCAAACACAGTAAGGAAACAGAAGCGGGTGGGCAGTAAGACCCTGAGGCAGAATGCAGGAAAGCAGCAGCTTTCCTCCCTTCTCCGGACGATTTGATATTTGCCTGATTTTTGCCTTCACTCGCGTTTGTCAGCTCCAGAGACCACACATTCGCTCAATAACACGCACAGACATTTCCCCTTACTTTTTAGGAGAAAAAATCTGCGTGTAATAGAGGGAAAAATACGGTATTCCATTCGTTGAAAGGCAACTCTGGATGCAACCCAGAGTGTCTGAAAGAGCCAGAACCTGTGGCCTTCCAGATATTGCTGGACTGCAACTCTCATCAGCCCCAGTCAGCATGACCAATGGACAGGGATTATAGAGTCAAGAGCACAGGTGGAGGACCACAGGTTCCCCACATGGCTATACAGAAACATTGTATAGATCAAACATTTGCTCCTAAGTTAAGGTAAGTAGAATTTGTTTTCCTTTCTGTATTTCTTTATAGTGTGCAAGTACTGCATCTTATGAAATCAAGCTTTAAATGACGTCTCCTTCCTTCTACTTGTAACCTTTGATTATTAATTACTTTGTCAAATGCATTTCCTGCAGTCAGAAGCCACTGCATCACATTCAAACCTAAGAGTAAATATGTTCATGTGAGATAATTTACCATCAAGCTGTAATATTCCAAAATGAAATGCTACTGAATAACAAAGCAATGTCTAAAACAGCGAAGGACTAATAAATCCACTTACTTCTTCTCGCAGTGTATATTGTTCTACAAGTTTCTTCAACTTCTCTCCTAATTCAATATTTTCCTGGCGAAGCTTTGCATTGTGTATGCCATGCTGTTCCAGCTGCGCCTGAATTTCATTTAGTGTGATCTGGAAGTGGGCAGTAGCTTCTTTACGTCTCTCTTCCTCTTCACGGGCTTGTTGCATGTTCTCTTCCTTTTACCAAGAGAGATTAAAGCAATGTGTTTTTACTAATTATTTTGGACAAGAATAAAAAAAAATCAGGCCAATGTCCTCTTAATGGTTTAGTCCCTTGGAATGGATGCTAGCTTCCACTTCTCTGGAACAATTTGCCTATAAGACACATGAACATGCACTGTTTTGCTCTCCAACCAGTATACAGAAGCTTCTCAGTAGGTTTTGTTGCTGAGGCACAATTATTAAGTTATACCTCTTGAACTGGAGAAGTGGTGGCTATGAGCTTGAATCAGCAAAAGAAAGCAGCTTATAAATAAATTCTTTTCCACGTACCAGCAGCTACTAGCACCAGACAGTTATTGTCACTTCATTTGCAAAATAGGCTGGTTTCTACTGAAGCAAGCAAGTCTATATTTGGGGGGAACAAGGAGCTATCAACTGTTTTCCACAGCAGGGCCTTTGCCATTGTGCTTCCACACCTCTGCCTCATGAGAATCAATAGTCACCACAAGATCTACACCAACACCCAGCATGAGGTCTAACTTGCTGTTCTTGCTCCTGCCTTAAATATGCAGACAAGCTCCTGACTCCATTGAAGTACATTGAAGTACAAGCGCATAGTATGCAAAATAACTCTTTTATCTAGAACAAGGAGGTCAAACTTTGTGACTGACGGGTCTAGTAGGACACCCAAATTTTAAATTCTACTTAACTACAACTATCAACAAAAGTGAGTAGTAGCACATTTCCATGAATTAAGACCTGATCTAACTGAAGAATCAGGTTGTTTTTTCCAGAACAGTTGCATATCACTACAGCTACTTCCCTAAGTGCTAACAATATCATAGCTTCAACTTCAGGATGGAATAAGGGAAGGAGGATACAATTCACACTTGGAGTGATGCTATCTCCACAGGAGCTAGGAAAATAACAGTATTGCCTTGCCCCCCATCTCCTCCCCCACTTGATCAGAGCACAAGACCTTAGGAAACTTCCTTATGCTGAGTCCACTGGCCCATCTAAACCAGTAGCAATGAGTCCTCTGCCAGAGGGGGGTTGAACCTGGGACCTTCTGCATGCAACAATGTGCATTACAACTAGTAATAGCCTTTCCCCAATGTGCAATTTGCTAGGACTCTATGGGATACTGCATCACATAGACTAGACTTTGTAATGCAGCAGGAGGCACCAGCAGATCTCCTTAAATGGGGCTGAGGCTTAGTTACTCAGAGGCTTAGTTACTCAGAGAGCTAATCTCCCCAAAGGATGCTAGAGTGTGTCAGGGAGAGTCAAAAACTGATTTCCAGAGCTGGGAACAGGAAGGGAGGAGTGAACATTCCCCCTCTCTTTGCTCTTGTTAAGTTTTTTGATGGTGTGAGAACAGTCTTTAATGTCCTGAGAATGTTGGGAGGAGGTGAACCCCCACACACAGCTGCCTTCCTTAGTTGTGGAGGATAGTGCTGGGTGCCTTCTTTGATGTTTGACATTGTTTTGAGAAAGTGAAGCATTGGGAGGGGGTGGCTAATGGATGATCTGCACGTAATCAGTCTTGGAAGCCACAGAGGCTATCTATAAAATTGGACAGTTTGGGCAGGTTTTTTTAAAGCTCGTGCATGGAGTGATCGGCTGCAGGGCCGTGCAGACTGAGGCTACCTGGGGGAGTCGCTTTGCCGCTTCTTGAAGGCTTCCAAGTGGCAGATTGAAGTGCTTGCTTGGTGTGTATATATTGCTTGCTGTTTTGGAATAAAATCTTTAAATCTTCTCACTCGTGTATTTTGTATTGCTTCTGAATCTCATTATAAAAGAACCACCTTGCCTTTGGCATGACTATACCCCATACCACCCTTCTGTATTCTGCTTAATCATCTCAAGTGCTCTTACTACTACATCCTTGTCCCACTGTACTTGCAATAATTCATTGCATCCAATATGGGTTTAGAGCTGGACACAAATTGAGAGAAGCCCACCTGCTTTCTAGCCTCTTATCCCTGGGTCCCACTGTAAAATGTATTAACAACCTTGTTTGGAGACACATTTCCAGGGGATAACCAGAAGTCAACTTCTAGAGGATCAAGCATCTTTGCTGTAAAATAGCATCAAGGAATAAACTAAACTGGTGCTCAACAGATCGTGTTTCCATCCACTCCCAATTGTTTTCCATTTTGCTATACTATTGTTTATATATTCCAGCAGCCACCCTACTTTTAGAAAATCATATTGCTCTCAGAATCTGCTTCATGTACTGTCTTATCAAACTGACCTTTAAAGTTTTATTATGGCGTTGAAGCTCACGACAGAGAGATTCCAGTTTGCTGCGTGCTAGAATGGCCTTGCTGTGCTCACTCTGCAAATGGACCTTCTCTTTCACAACCTGTGCTTGTTTCTTCTGCAACATCTTCATTTGCCTTTGAACATTTCGGCTCTCCTCCAACTAAATGAGAAAAAGAAGAAGAGGTTAAAAAAAACCCCAACCTATTCTTTGCCATTACCCTTTAGAACTGAAGTGGTTTTCTGTAGCTACAGTCTCCAATGGATTGCATTAGTTTTTAATCAATCAGATACAGAACCAGAACCTCACAATCACAACTTGTTACAGAATCATAAAATTGTAGAAATTGAAGGGAGCCTGAGGATCATCTAGTCCAACTCCCCGCAATGCAGGAATATGCAACTGTCCCATATGGGGATCAAACCTGCAACCTTGGAGTTATCAGCACCACACACTAACCAACTGAGCTATCCACTTGGATTATCTATGTTTCATTTCACTATAAATGAGCATAATCAAATCCAGGTAAGATTGAGGACTGCTAGGGCCTCTTATCCAGAGTGGAGAGATCTATGTTAAAGAAGAGGGTCAACACCTCCCCGTTATTTTAGTTTGCAATCTTTGCTACCCTTGTAGTATAACTGGAAGCTTGGAGTGTGGTGATGGCCAGGTGTCCTTACCCCCACCAACTCAGCCACCACACAATGCATACACCTATAACCATTATGCCTGTTTACTTTGCAACGAGCTTCAGAACAGGATTCACAGTGCTAGTTTCTTTCAGAATCTTGTGACTTTGGAATCCACAATCCTTTCTTCTTTCCACATTGTCCTTCCATGAATTAAGGCAAATTTCTCAGCAAATCTTTTAGAACTTTTTGTCTGACAAGACAGTAAGTGCACATAGACAACCTCTCATATGTTGACCTTCATCTATAGAATTTTCTACTCAAGATTCGTTACATTTTAAACATTTTCTGAATTGAATACACAGCAGATCTGGGGTGTGTGCAGGGGGAAGGAGAAGAAGGGGAAGACCTGTTGCATAAGTAGAAGTCCAGTCTGCTATCACGCGGACATGCTGGATACAATCCAGGAACTAGGGGCATGATCCCACATAAACAGAAATTGCATACACTCTTTTCTTGAAGAATTATCCATTGTGCATGCGAGAGGGAACAGGCAATCTTGCAGTCAACAATACAGCTGAATGATAGCTGGTGTCTCGACTAAAAACACCTAGCCAAAACACATGTAAAAACCATTTCCTCTGTATTTATACATATTCCAATTACAGCTTGGATGTGGAACCTATGACTGTCCAGTTGCTGCTGCAAAATATTGCTTCTGAGTCACAGGTTTCCCACCCCTGAATTAGAGTCTTTGAATGAAGTAGCAATAGGGGCAACAGAAAGTATAGTTCTGCTTCCTCACCTTTATCAAAACCAAATAATGTCTTAACATGCAACCAGGAGCTTAAAAAGTTCCCGCACTTTTGAGAGGACAGTGCCAAATAACATACATAAAAAAATATTTTTTCCATGATCCCGTTATAATAAGCTTTAACCAGGGTGATATTAAGCAGTATAGAAACGGTGCAAATAACAACATTAAGATGTTTAATTGTTCTTGACATTTGACATTTCAATCTGTTTCTATTGGTTGTAGGAACATTCAAAGGAATGAAACTCCAATGCTAAGACACCTATGCATGTTTACAAAGTTAATTTGCAACCACAGAGAAAGCATGTGACTTTAATTGTAGTACATAATTACCAGATCAGCATATTTCTTGCAGAGTGCAGCCAACTTTTCTTCTGGAGTAGCAAGAGTATTTAAAGCTTGCATCAATAAGAGTACTTCTTTCCCTACAGACCAAGAAGAAAAGTATTTTAGAAGTATTACCAGAACATTTTGTGCTCTGGGTAACATATGTTGATAGTAGAAAATGGAACATTTATAATTATACCTAGAAAATGCAAAGTATTAGGCAATTATCAACAAAAAAAGCAACAAGAACTTTGGTACAATACAAGGCCAGATTACTGAAAAAGGACTTAAGAAGTTTGATACAGTAGGAATACTGGACATTTCTTAGGATCTCTACTTCAAAGACAAAGTGATGAAACAGAGCAAGGCATTCTTCAAAGGACCATAAAAAAAACACAAGAAGAGCCTTGCTGTATCAGGCAAAAGGCATATCTGGACCAGGATCCTATTCTCACATTGCGAACCAGAGGCCTATGGGAAGCCCGCAAGCAGGACTTGCTACAACGGCAATTTCCCCACTTCCGATTCCCAGCATACTACCTCCAACACTGAAGGTAGAACATAGCTTTATTCTCCAGTTATCAGAATGTCTCATCGTTTTCTAAAATTAGATTTGATAAAGCAAAGGGGGGGAAAGCAAAGAACAAGGCAGTAGAAGAACCTTTTGTTGGGTGTCCTAATCCCCTGATCTGCACTGTGAGAGGGAGTTAGGCTTGAGTGGAAGTGTCTCTCTGCCAGGTTCTGCTCGGGGGTGTGTGTGTGTACTCCACTAGCACAGAGGCCTCCACTGTGACTACCAAAAGCACAGGATGTTGAAAAGCTATTGCTGACACAAACTACCATAGGGTTCCAAAACAGGGGATAGATCAGGGACAGGGATGTATCCACCTGATCCTAAGCCAGTCATTTTATTAGAGAAGGGCCTGATCTGAGCATGTCTCCTGCACCAGACTAGAGCTGCCACAACAAAGACTCCCTCTCCCCTCATACACATCTTCTAACTGGCAGGGCTATGGAAGAGGATCCACTGCTTCACACCACCTTAGCCCCTCTTTCAATTGCTTTGCTAAGTATGTTATCAAGAAATGTAAACAAGTGTTCTATTTTTTCAATGCTGGACAACCTAACTTCAAAAGTCAAGGTGCAATTATTTATCCTGGTTCAGCACTGTCGTATACCTAAGGTTTTCTCTTTGCCCTTCTCACTTTCTGGGTCTTGCTGGCCATCAGGTGGGTCAGTGCGAGTCTCTTCTCTTCCAGGGGTCTCCTCTCGCAATTCCTGAGGGCAGAATGCTGCTCCCAACACATTTCTGTTTCTGGGAATAAAATCCTCTGCCTCCTCCAACGCACCTGCATTTTCTGCGCCATCGCAATTTGTATCTGAATGTTGCAACATTGTATTCAGCGCAGAGCACTTGCTGTTCCTCAGCTGCCGGTCCGGGCTGCTCCTTCCAAATTTACAGTTTTGCGGTTCTTCCTCAGTAAGCAGCATATGCTTTGAAAGGGAGAGAAAAGAGCTCAGGTTATCTAGGCAGAAAAGACCCATTTGTATTTCGTCCTGAGATTAACACACGCATTGACAAAACCCCATATACAGTGGTACCTCGGGTTAAGTACTTAATTCGTTCCGGAGGTCTGTTCTTAACCTGAAGCACCACTTTAGCTAATGGGGCCTCCTGCTGCCGCTGTGCCGCCGGAGCACGATTTCTGTTCTCATCCTGAAGCAAAGTTCTTAACCCGAGGTACTATTTCTGGGTTAGCGGAGTCTGTAACCTGAAGCGTTTGTAACCCGAGGTACCACTGTACTATATTACGTGTTATTTGTTTTTTACAAATGACATAGCAGCAGGCTAGGGATGCCAGAGCAAACTCTTCTAGTTAACCGCGCCTCGGTACAATCCCTCGCGGTACAGTCCACTTCTCCTGAAAAGAGCTGAGGATTGTGCGGGGCAGAAAGAGCGCGGCGGGAGATGCTACCCGCCACCCGAGAAGGTCCCTGACAAGCGAGGACCGGGAAGGGATGGCGCCGAGAGACGGGGGTCGACGACTACCGTCGCCTTTTGTCCCGATGCGCGGCTGTTGCTCAGCTGAGCGCGTGAGGAGCGCGCGGCGGGAAGCGGTTTACCTGCTCCGCCACCCGCCTCGTCCACCACCACCGAGGACCCGAGGAACCTGCGAAGCCGGAAGCTCGCTGGCGCAGGGGCTAGAAGGGCGCCAAGGGGAGGAGGAGGGATTTCCGCTCCCTGCTGCTTAAATACCCGGCTATTGCCGGCGCTCCATCGCGTGCGCCCCCGTGGGCGGGGCTTGGGCGCGCACGCGGGAGAAAGGACGTCAAAGCGGCATCTGCGGCGCCGGCTGCTGGCGAGGAAAGCGCAGGCCAAGCGGGGGCTGCTTTGGGGACAATGGAGTTCCATCCCCAAATGGGAGGGCAGCCCAGGTTGTTTTGTTTTTAAAAAAATGTGCACACACCCGCTCTCTCAGTGCCATGGGGAATTTCGAAACAAAAATTAGTTGCACGTTTATTTGAAGTTTATTTAAAAGGAAGCCTGATGCCGGGTTTGTTTTTTGGAAAGAGGCTTTCTTAATAGCTATCGGAATGTCCCGCAGGGGAAATGAATGTAACAACTGTTCAAACCCGACGGCTCAATTACTCTGCAGTTTAAAAACCTATAACAAATCAGCAATATGCAGTTTCAGCATTTGAAAGATTCCATCAGCACACTCGATGGTATGAATTGATTTGCGGGTAAGGAGAGAGATGCATGGGTTAACTGGGCTCCAGCTTTAGGAAATAAGCTACGGATTAGGTTGGGAAAGTTTATGGAATATTGGCCACAATTTTTATTGAAATAGGGTCATGAAGGGAAATTAAAGTAATAAAAATATATGATGCTCTATTTAGAAAAAGCTATTAATTTAGCCTATTGGAATCTTCGGTAAAGACTGGCCAAAAAAAAGGGAAGAATGAAAATAGCATGGGGGGAATGGGATATGATGTTATTTAGAACCTCTCTTTTCCTGACAAACTGTTGCTGCACAGGGAAAAAAAGGACAAGGAATCAACATTTTGTGACAGCAGCAAGATTTCTATATGCAAAATATTGGAGACTTCTGAGCATATCATCTTAAACAGAAAAGGTCATGTGGGAATTTTAATCTATAGTTAAATGACCTAATAAAGGGTCAAAAGAACAAATGGAGTAAGCTTGCTAAAATGTGGTCATTCTTTGATTTTTATACAGTAAAATCAATCTACAGCAAATGCACAATTATTGTTTCAATGTTATATTTATTTTGTTTTACCTAACAATATAGAGTTTGGTTATGGATTATATAGTCATTATTTGTATATTTATCCTGATGTAATTTTGCTTCCAATCCATATTTAAAAGCTATCTAACAAACTACGTATTCATACATCAAGAATAAAGGGCAAACTGTTAAAAAGGTAGGGTCTGAGCCATCGTGTTCCATCTGTATAACAAAATTTCCCCCTTCTTTTCTCTACAGCTGTGGGGGGGTCCTCTCTACAGAAGATTTTGGGTGTGTGCAAGGAGAGGAAGGGGAAGTCTCATTGCATGTCTGGAACTCTGCTTGTTGTAGGGTTAGATACAAAGTCTGTAAGAATTCAGAATTGATAGTTAACAAACCTGCATTTATATTCGGCCACTACATATGCATTGTAACTTGCTCAGCAAGAGGAACTATGGATATGCAGCAATTCAGCTATGAAAAAGTCAGCCCTTTCATTCATCTCATGTTCTCTACAGCAATGTGGATTTTCTGAAAATTTTTGAATATGCCTTGGAAAATTCAGTTTGCATCAGAAAAAAATCTGATGTCGTAGAGAGCGATCTAATTTGCCTTGTTAATTTTACTTGTATTTAATAAGCAATTTTTTAAAAAAAACTATAATATATTATTAAATATATTTGCAACCGAGAACTCAGAGCTAGTTGGTAGTTATGTCTATTTTAGATTAGGAGCAAAAGCAAAATTTATACCATACTGGAGATCGTGACTGTGCTAAGATACAAACTTTGACTATGCTAAATAATACTGGCTCTACAGGCTAGGGGCCTGTGGAAAGATATTCTAGGTAGGAGAATGATATGAAGCATGTGATTTAATGCTAAGACTGCAGCATTGGCATCAAACTGTTACAAACAGTTGCTTTTCAAAGCATGTTTTAAATACTCCCCTACTCAGCAACTGAGCAAACAGTATACAAACAACCCCTGATTTGCGCAGGGCTTGTGTTCTGCATCATCATGCATGTTGGTAGACCGCGCAGAAGCCTGACCTGCTACCTTCTGGGTTTGAAAACAGCACACTTGCTTTGAGGACACACAAAATTGTCATCCCCTGTACTTCTAAACTGCAGTGACATTTACACATATTTTAAAAGCAATTATATTAAACTACAGCTCTTCACGCAAAAGCATGGTCTCTCAAATTATTTATGGTCTGCAGTAATCTATGTTAGATGTTACCAAGATATTCCTGTCCATTATGGAAGTTCCTTATTAATATATTTCACAACAGAACAGCTAGTCCAGAACATACCTGTTGTTGTCTGGTATGAACAGGAAGAATCATCTTTAAAAACTTCACAGAATTCTTATGTGCTTAAGGACACATATTAAATTTTTTGTTTTTGACATTTTAAAGTTTTAAATTTTGCAGCCTGCTCCCTTAGGAATCTACCTTTTGAGACCTTGGATGTCTCTATGTGCCGCTACCTTCTGAACTAAGGTGGGTGGCTACAAGAGACAGAGCCTTTCTTTTGAACTTTTCCAACCTTCCTTGAGTTTTAAGAATCATTTAAAATTTTGCTTTTAACCATTTGGTGAGATTTGAAATGGCTGCTGTTACTAAAGCTCACTGTCTAGTCAGATTTAATATTAATAAATTATTCTTCTGCAGCACAATCTACTTAAAAGTCCTACCGAATTCAATGTGGTTAACTCCCCTCTAACTAGGGCGAGGACTGCAGTCTTGCTTTATTATCTGTTGCTTTTATTATATGTTGTAATCTCCCTGTTCAGTATGCAGGATTAATTCATTTTACATAAGCAGAATACTGGGAGAAGTAAAAGGTGTCTTCCCCTTTCCCATATTTTGCACACTTCACATCTCAGATACGTAGCAAAATATAGCTAAACACCCTTTTTCACATGTTACATTTTACTGGTATTTACCACCCCACATAAGCAAAATTTTCAATAGTACATAATAGATAACCAAGCAAGTACTCAAGTCTTTTTTGTTCACTGTAACAAGTGTCCCGCTGTCCTTGGACAAACTTGATTAGCAACCAGTCTTCTAACGCTAAGATTTGCTTTGGCAAGCAGGGCCATGCCATCAACCCCCCCATCTGCTCTTTTAGGCTCTGGATCAGGAAAGGCTTCCTTGGCTGCCGCACAGAGGACTCCTGAGTGACAGTGTCCAAGCCAGCATATTCCCACTTGCCTTTCATGAAGGACATGTTGTATGGATGGCTTTCTTGCCCACTGCTTGGTGAAGTGCTCAAACCAACACACACATCCCAGCCTGTTTTTCCAACGGGGGAAAATTCACAGGGGCTTTTAGTGTTGCTTTTGGACAAAGCTGTTTCAATGCCTTTGTCCATCCTTATTACCTTTCTATACTGACTTAGGGCCTTCGCAGTTGCTGCTGGGCACCAGCGTGTGAGAGAGAAGCAAAAACCAGGATCCGCATTTTTGGTTTGGCTGAAAGAGGCAGACGGGCAACCAGTGCATGCCCACACATAAACTCGCAAGCTTTCCTTCTGAACAGGTGTTTGTTAGCAACGCCTGGGAAATCCGTATGGCAAACCCATATCGATATGATTTTGTTGTATCTCCCATCCCTCGCTAGAAAGGAGGGCTGGAAAATATTAATATCACCTTGCGCACAAAATCCTATTAAGAGATATCTCTTCCTGCTGCTGCAGTCGTTACGACTTTGTGCGGCTACGCGAGAACGGCCTGCTGCCTGCCTGCCCTTTGGCGGGGAAGCCATAACGCCCCGGGAGAAAGAGAAACGCAAGAACCGGATTAGCTGAGCTGCCGTTTACCAAGCGGCCGCCACGGGCAGCCCAGCTTCGGTTCCTGTACCCCGAAACGTACTTGAAGCCCTCACCTCCCCAAGGGCCTCTGCCCCGAGTCGCCCCACACCCAAGAAGATCAGGCGCGCGCGGCGCTCCTGGGGGCACCGTGCCCCCGTTTCCTCAGGGAGCCCTTCGAGAAGCCCCTTGCCGTTTCCACTGCGCCACGGGGCAGCAGCGGCAGGGGCCGCGTGGAGAGCAGGCGCCCCTCGCCCGGGCAACGGAGAACGGACGGGCTCTTACCTCAGAGCCGCCTCCTGACGCCCGCGCCGCCGCCGCCTCCTGCCCCTCTCGCTGCTCCTGTGCAGGACTCGGTCCGGTCCCCACAGCGCGGCTGCCGTCGACACACGCTAGCTCAGCTCTGCGCGCCGCCATAGTGTGACGGTAATACCCAAACAAGCCGGCCTACGCCGGAAGCGCCTCCCCTCAGCCAATCACCAACCACCCTTTCCCGTGTCATGTGACGCAGAAGAAACGCCCACAGCTTGGGCCCGGGTAAAGAGGCGAGTGAGGGAGCGAGCCAAGAACTCGCTCGAGAAGCGGCCGTGAGAGAATCTTCGGACTACAGCTCCCAGCATGCCCTCTCGCTTTCCCTCCGCCCGCATTGCTTCGCGGGAGTTGTAGTCCAAAGCGCGCTTCCTTCTCTCGTTGGTAGCGGCGGGGTGCGCACATGTCCGCTGCGGGATGCCTTCCACTCCTGAGGCGCTTTCTCAGCAAAGCGCCCCACTCCAGGCTGGGGTGAGTCCACTTCATTTTCAGGAGTTGTTTTTGTAATCCTGGACAGGCATTCCGACGTTTCCTGAAGCTGCTAAACGTGGAATGCTGGCGGGTGAAACCCTGGTCTCTCAAGGGGTGGGACAATTCAGTGTGAACACAGTACCGCGAAACAGCCTCATTAGCCCTGCTTTATCCAGGAAGAAATGTACTTCGCATTAAAGGAGCAGCAGCAGCAAAGAGGAGGCCTGGAGGCTTATTTTTAAGATCACGGTTTCACTTCCACACTTTTAGAACAGTATGCAACTAAGTTAGAATAGATCCCGGAAATTAATGGACCCAAGGGAGTCGTGTCCATTATTTTCAGTGGATCTACTCCAGGTAAGAGTAATTTTGGATACACCCCTAGTGCCCATCTAATTTAAGCACAGTGTAGTAAGTGAACACTAACTTCAGTCCAGGATACTGTTTATACATCTAAAATAAACAAGGTTTATTGAAAGCAGGCATACAGGGACGTCAAATCCTTGTATGTATTCCTGTGTGTAAATCACACCCCTAGTAGTTGTTTCAGTAAGGGAGAAGAATAATACAACCTATAAGACATCCTACAAGACAAGTTAAGACTCAGCTTGGCTATACCTGCTAAAGGAAAAGCCCCCACCCCCATCCCAAGCCTAGTTTTGCAACCAGTGTGCCCTTTAAAGGAAAAACGTAATTAATCTAATCTGGCAGTGTGTAACAGAAAACTCAATCTGCATAGAAACATCTCTTAATAAATATTTTTGGACTTTTAACATTTGTTACATTTTCAAAAAAAATAGGGTGTCTATTTTTAAAATTGACAACACCGATTACCACCTCAGATAAATTCTCTTCTAATGCACAATATCTACTTCATTTTATATGTTTCTATTTTGTATTAGCCTTCTAGTATAGTAGTAGTGTATCAGTTTCCAAAAAACATATATTAGCATAATGATCTTCAGAAGTGCATACTTTACACAAAGCCAAATAACTTGCTCATGTATTACAGAGAACCAAGCTATTTCCTGTAGGAAAACAACAGCTTATTTATGATTCTGTGAAATCTTTATTTGGGAATTAGTAAGAAAAGATGTCTCGTGAATTCTTTACATCTGGACATCAAGCAAAGTTAACATTATGCTTTAGCAACCATCATTTCAGTTACTAGTAACCAGTTTATTCTCCAGCAGTTTGCTCAAAAAATCAAGTTCCTAGTACTTTACATTTTAAACAAAGGCAATAGAAGTAAATTACTGACCCAAAGTTAGATGCGTAGTCTCCTGCAACACTGCGAAATATAACATATTACCTTCCATTCAGTTCTGACCCTTTATCCAGCTGTAGTGTTTGTCTTGTCAGTCTAGGATGGCAGTCATATTTTGACTTCTGATTATTCACACTACAGTGTTCCTCCCACACCTTAATAAACATTTAACACTTATGAGTATAGCACTACTCAACCACACCCACAGGCCAAGCCTGAATTTCTTGCTACACTTTGGTTCTACTTTTTAACCTATGCTTCACTCTAAAGTATATTATACATTTTAGCAATTAAATGAAGAGATACTTTTATCCTAAACAGAAGAACTGAACCGTTTTTCTTCTAAAACGCTCTATTATTCTTGGAGTGAAAAAATCCCAATAAAGTAAGTGAACCCTGAGCCAGTTGATGTGCCATTTATGTATATCTTGAGCGGTCATTGTTTTATCTGTCTAGTGACTAAAGTGAGGATAATTGAATCACTGAATTTTTGATTAGCCACACTGTATCATCACTCTAAACCTTCACCGCTTTTGATGTCCAGGTGCCAAGGTTCTGCTAAGATAAAAAAAGCTATAGACAAAGCCTGATAACACTTTCTAAGAGAACATATGGTATTAAGGGACTAATACCTAGATGTATTATGAACTTATATTTATAAATGAGCCAAAGGGATCAAAATATTAACATGACTTCCTATTACTTGTAGGAATATGGTTGGAAGTTTTCAATTTTTACCCCAGTACAGAAAGCAGCTCACAAATTATTTTTAAAATTCACTTCCGATTATCCAGTTAACATTTTCCAGCAACTTTTGTTGTTTCATTAACTTTTAAAACTTGCCTCACATGTCACTGGATGATTAACAGTACTTTCAAAGAACTGTTTTTACACCCGATTACATATCACCTGGAGTCCGTTCTTTCTTTCTTTCTTTCTTTCTTTCTTTCTTTCTTTCTTTCTTTCACAAAGAGCAATTTTATGCCTTAGAAAAGTCTCTGAAGCAAGTATAAAAATGGGTTCACATCAGTTTCCAAAAAACATTTATGCAAAGTGGTTAATTTTCTCCTTGTAGCATTTCCTCTATTTCTTTGTCCCAGTTATCATCTCGTTTTTCTGACTCTGCAACTACTTCATATTCCTGAAGTTCTTGTTGTAATTCCTTTTCCCAGTCTGCAGTTTCTTCTAAAAACAAAACATATACAGGTCACAGGACTGAATAAATGTTGCACTAATTTAGTACTAATTTTGCTAGTAAGGACTAGTCTACCCACACAACAAAGTGTTGTGTACCAGTTCAAACAGCAAGTAAGGGGAAATCACAATTGTTTAAATACTTCTCTACTTTGTCAGTTTACACTCTGTTCTCTTTGGCATTCACATTTCCAAGCTTTCTTAAGCATGAACGTGTAGAAAACAAACCTGTACATCAAGAAATTACTGCTATATTTTTGACTAAAATATCTTCCAAATGTTATGCATTTGGGAATTGCTGGTGTCCCAGATTATCTAATCACATGCAAGGCATGCCAATTGAAAGAATACTCTGGAAGGGCCAGAGCTGAGCACATACAGAAATAAAACCCTTACTTGGAAGTAAGTTGTATAAAAAAGCTGATCCCAAATTAGTGACATCCAGATTTCCTTTTCAACACTGTTCTCTTCCTTGGGATATGCACTTCCTATAAACCTAGACATCCAAGTACTCTAAATCTGCAAAACCAGTTTCCTGCACATACTGCTTCAGCCACAATCCAGGAAATAAAGGATACTGCTGTTAACAATTATGGTAAGATCCTTCAAGACTTCAGAATGCAGGGAAGATGAGCAGTGTTAAGAACAGGACGCATTTCTAGCTTTGCTTATTATAAACCACCCTGTGAGCTTTGGATAAAGGGTGGTATAGAAACTTACTAAATAAATAAATAAATCAAATAAGCAAATAAAGGCATAAATCTTACTATTTCAGATAGCATATCCTCATTGGGTAAGGGGATATTTCTAAAGCTATTTTTGATTCAAATATGGAATATATTTACAAATATACCCATAAAGAGAGGGAGAAGAATTTGCAAAAAGTTTTTTTTTTACCTTCTACTATAGTTGTTTCCTTGCTCTTGTCAAGTACAAGTTGTTCAATCTCTTTCCTCAAATCTTCCCGATTCAAGCTGCATGCATCAAAAGCGTCACTCACAAATTCTGATACACCTGGGCTAGTTGAAATTTCTTCTTCCTCCTTAAATTGGAGATGAGAAAGGAAGGAAATCCTTATTTACAGGAGATGGTGAAGGAATTTAAAAGTGTGTGTGTGTGTATATATATATATATATATATATATGTGTGTGTGTGTGTGTGTGTGTATGTGTGTGTGTATATATATATATATATATATATATATATATATATCCTAATATTGTGGGCATTTCTCCTTAATGTTATGCACCGTTTCCCTATAGTGAAAGGGAAAACAATGAGGTCACATGCACAGAATCTCTACACAGAACAAAGGCCTAATAGGAATTTGTAAAATAGCTTATCTTCATGAGAATCACCATGGCAGGTAGAAGGGATAGACAAAGTCATTATGCCCTCATTTTCCTTCTGTATTTCTTAGGAGATATGCAATGCAGCAGAAAGCTTAAGTCAGATGTGGAGAATCTCTGGCCCTCCACATGTTGCTAAGCTACAACTCCATCAGTCCCAGCAGACATTGTCAGGGACAGTGGGAGCGGTTGTTGGCATCCATCTGTCTCAAGAGACAATGGAGTGTGACTCTGGGAATGAAGTCAAACCATTAGCAGCACTGAAGTGACCTCCCCAGGATGCAAGCCTGGGCAGTGTGCTTGAAGGTCCTGCAACATCTGGAGGGTCAAAGGTTCCTCATACCTGGTGCTGGCTAACATTACAAAAACAGCTACTTTTGTTTTCCAGCTGGAAAGTTCAGCACAGAGCTATGCCTTTGCACTATTCCTTTCCACTATCCCATTCCACATCTGGCATTAATGGTATAAATAAAATACTTGAATCAACCATAGTAAAGTGCAAAGTTTCCCAAAGAGAGGAAGTGCTGTGATACAGGGTTGGGGGAGGGAAAATTGCACTTTAGCTGCTCAGCTAGAACTTGCCAATCATAGGCAATCACTTGATTAAAAGGATGACCTCCTTTGCGCAGGATTCTGAAGGTCCTCAAACAGCCACCATTTTAAACCTTGCTTCAGCCAAATTCTTGATTCCTCCAGTGCATTTGTTTAAGGGCTTTTTGTGAAGCAATTTTGGAGTTGGCCAAACTAACATGCACCTAAAAAACTTAAAGTATAAAAAATGGTTATGCTGTAAATGCACATATTAATCTTAACTGGAGAATAATGTTACCTCTTGAGGCTTTAGCTGAGATTTGATCGCTACGGGTGGTGTCTTTGGTCGTACAGTTTCTAGGAAAAAAGACAGAAAGGATAGAATTTAGCAGAGCATTTAAAGCTTAAGTTGTGGCTGAGTGAACAGTGACTCAAACATAACAAGCCAAGTACAATACACTCACACACTTCCTCCCCTTCCTCTTTCTCTCTTCACACTAAGGATATTTAAAGCTTCTGGTTCTGATTTGTAACAAGCTGCAGCTTCCCTTTATGAATAGGTAAAATTGTGGTTTGTACAAGCCATGTTCTCAAGTTTGATTTTCTGGTTTGTTAACTATGGTTGAAGAAAATGTAGTTTGAAGGTTTTTGGTCAGTTTGTAATGTCTTTGCTTTCTTTTTTGTGGAAGAGAAAGTGTGTGTGTGTATACAAATTCTGTGCTTGCTGCAGCTCATATGCATATGCATGGCTTATTCACATGTCTGATTCCACAATTCTTGACTGGCCTTGATAGCTGAAATGGATTTTGTCGTTGCCAGGAGCTACCCATCTCCTTGTCCCTGGCCTTATAGTGTGCTATAATGTGAGATTAGAGATAATACTCTGCTTCCACCTGAGGCTCCAAATTTAGAGTCTTGGTAGTTTGACCTTGTGCTTTCAAGGCACTCCTTGTGTTTCAGTGCAATGGCCAAACCACTCTATCTTCCCCCTAGCCTTAGAGCCAAGGAAGGAACAATGATAATCCGCACCCCCATGTTCAGCTCCTGAGGTGAAAGGCTAGGGCTTCATCCCCACCAAAAGGCAGCAGCACAAGCTTTCATGAAGAGCAAAACTCTCTACATGAAAGTATTTTTAATTCTTAACAGAGAAAGTAATATAACTGAATATTGTGAAGAAATTGAACTATAGTCCTGAACTTGTGCTATATTGTGGAAATATGTATCTTAGATTTCTCTTCCTCGATAAGAATATCTGTGGAACTATAACGGAACTATTTTGCTTGTTCTCAAATGGTTGAAGGCTAATAATTTATGAAACTTCCACCATAAGAAATGTTTAAAAATTGACGGAGGGAGAAAGTCTGGAATGTGCATTTGTCAGCCAGGTGAGAAAGGAGTCGCCACCCAACATAGTGAAACAAATCTCTACCTGCTAGCTGTCTGTCCTCGTGGCTGCCATTCTGCTCTTTCCTCACGGCTTGCTGTTGTGCAGCCAGTGCTGTGAGCTGTGCAGACTGCTTAATCAGGGAGACACGGTAAAAGTAATTCCTCCAAAACACATCTTCTTTTACACTGGAGACAACAAAATATATGGTTTTGATAACTACGCTATATAAATATAACATGAAACATGCATGCAAGGTGGGAGTTTACTATATGCATAGTGGAGGGATGAGTGGAGCAGGAGATCTGCTTCGGTTTCTTCCCCGCAAAGCAGCTCGGAAGAGCCGTAGGACCTTCCAGAACAGTATGAGAGATGGCATGGAAAAAGGGGAAATTGACAAAAATCACTCTTCCTACTTTTCCACTGGAAGCCTCTGCTGGATTGGTATTTGGCCAGGAATAATTCCCATTGGACTAAATGGAACTGGCTTTTGAGTAGTTATGCATAAGATTGTGCTATGAGCTTACACTAAACTATTACTAGCTCTGACAAAGATAAAATAAAATTCCTCAGAGGTAGGCATAACAGTATTTGGCAAGTCAGGTTTCCAAAAAAAAAACAAAAAACAAACAAACAAAAACCCCACTGAGAAATAATTTAATGTTCAGGTTTAGACTGTGACTTAAATTTCAGAATCGAATACCATGAACTATTTATTGTCACATTTTCATGTACAAATGGAAACACAATATTAGTAAATATTGCAAGTTACACAAAGCTATTATTTTTTGTCAGACTTAAAAAATTGTTCAACAGCTTATGAAAATATAGGCAGATCACTCACTGCTTTGGAACAAGATCAAATCTCATTCTGTTCAGAAGTTCATCTTCTTGGAGCATTACCAATGCCACTGGATACATCTGATCAAAGTCAAAATTAAATTGAACCCCAGCTGGTGGGTCACGCAGGAAGTTTCTTCGGTCCTTTGCAAAAAAAAAATAATATATCTGTCAATGGTGAAAAGGTTATGCTTCTGTTTCCAAAGAGCACTTGTCAATCAATCACTTTGAAAAGTAACTTATAGCACAAGCAGCTCTGCCAGATACATGGGGAAACCTTTTTCAATAAAAGAAGTCTTTATATCATCAATTAACAAGATCTTACTAAATCCCATCAACAGTTTTATTATTCAACACATCGATGCCTCAAAATGTAAAGTCCTGTTTTAGGTAGGCAAAAAGGAGGAGGAGGAAGAACCTTAAACAGAAACAACACAACACTACTTACTGCTGATAATGCCAGTATTTGTTGCTGAATTGTTTCTTCTTCATTGCTGTCTACCCAAGGAGGCACAGCTGCTTCTGTAAGGAAAGGGGAGCATATGTATATTGCATTCAGTAGTAGAAGACATGTGAACTACAGGCATTTTTGATTGAAAAAGGCCTCTTGCCAAGATCTGCATGAAAAGTGTTCCCAACTAAATTTCATTTTTAGCTGAGGGAATTAGGATGCTCCAGGTGTCCCTCTGGCAGTGTATGTGCATGGGTCTGCTGCCACAGAGATCTCTGCTGTGCTATCTGAAAGCATAGGGGAATGCATGCTACTACTGCCAGTGTTCCCACTGGCAGAAAGAAATCACTGTTAAGGCTCCAAAACAGGACGCTGCAGTGGTAGGACAGGACCTGTGATGGACCCACTAGATCCAAAGCTGGTTCATTTCCAAAAGAGGGACCCAATCTAAATACCTGTGCTCTGCTGTGCTGTCCTGCAACAAAACCCAAAACCTTTACACCCTGGCTAGCAGGGCTGCAGATGCAGCAGGGATTCCATTGCCCTGTCTTCCCAGCCCTGGTTAAGATTACGCATTACCTGATTTCTTTGTTTGCTGCTGTTGAACAAATTTTTTCTGCTCCTTCTGAAAATCTCCTATAATTGTCTATAAGAAAAAACAAAGTTATATATAGAACAGCAATAAATTTGCCAGACTACTTGGGTTCTCACTGTTGCCAACAACTTATTTACATGTAAAACTGGAATCTATTTGTATTGCCCAAAGTCAACCAAATTCCTATCTGTAACATGTATATATCAGATTTCAATAGTACATCCAAATACTTGCACATTGTATAGTGTCTTGAATGTAACAGCCTTCAATACAAAGGTTTAGATCCCGACTATGCACAGATGCAACTCCATCCATGCAGCCCTCTTCTGGAGGAAGGTTGGGGAGGCTATTTTCATATATTTGCCCTGCTGCCACCTGAAAATCTATTCCATAGGACAGGAGTATGTCCTGGTACAGCATGGAAGATGGCACAGAGGGCTGTAGAGGGAATTGGCAAAAGAGTCTCTACCCATCTTTCTTCAGCAGGAACCTCCACTGGATCTTGATCTTGCTTTCATGAAAGGAGCTCTTCCATTCATGAAAGGTGGGTCTGGAGTCAACCTAAAGAACTTCAGGCTGAGTAGTGGGATACCTCCACATACCTTCCTCTCTTAACCTGTCAGACACTGCCCCTTTTCTTCTACCAGCATAATTATTTGTTATGATATAGGTATGAGAGGAGAGGAATAACCAATAGTATCCCATAAACATTTTTTTAAAAAAGCCTTTAAAAATGTGCAGAGTGTGTGTGCAAGCTGTGATTGAACCAACTGGGAATTTTCTATTGTATTCGACAAAAACTGCTAGAAGACCCAATGCAGTTCTTCTTCCAATCTTCTGAGCTAGCATAGGGACACCTACAGCAGTCAGTATGCAGGCTCATGTGTAACAGGTTTCAGAAACAAATAATAGTTTGAGGGCAGGTTTAACTGACTGCATAGAAGAGAAACATTATCAGATCTCTTTTGTTAATCTTTATATCTCTTAAAACTTTTTACACAAAGAAACTTGCATAATGTCGACAGTAGCTTTCAAATATAATACTCAAGCCATATATCTCTGTTTAATAAGCTAGGACAGCTTTTGCTCATCTACGCAGTTCCTTCCTGGTGTGAGGAAACCTACCAGTTTCCCATTTCATCCACGCAAGAAGCAATGGCTACCACATTTTGAATAGGTCAGGTCAGGATATTAAAACATATCTTAATATGTTTAATTTTAAACCTAGTTTAATATCCTGAGTTTCTTGGAATCTGGTAACCAAAGCTTCCTAGTTTGGATGAAATCAGAAGCTATAGTTACGGTAATTAAGAGGCCTTCTGGTTTGATTGTTTGTGCTAAAAAGGAGCTGTGTCATTGGGAAAAGGTTCACTGACATTTTGGTTTAACAAGTCAATCATAGTCAGATCCGGGTCTGTCATGTCATATTCACTAGAAATGACTACACTTATTTCTAATAAAACATCATGGAGAACCTTAACTGCTACCGCTGTGTGTAGTTTTAAAACCACAACACATCAAAGGTTCTTATTCTAGACTGGTGTTTCAAGCTTTGGTCCTGCAGACTGTACATTATAGTGTCAACAAGTTTCTAATTGCTTTCAGTCCCACATACTACCTTTGATAAACACAAACAACTGTGAAAAGGCAGTATAAATATCAAATAGTGGCCTAACACATAATATTTTTTGCAACACAAACTGATAGCTGATATATTTCTTGTAAACTGCTTACAATTGTTCCAGGATATTTCCTGTGTGTGCTTGGTTTGCCTGAATTATATCACTGCATTATTAAGTATAAAAATTTAAACGAGTGGTACTGATTAATTCTTGTGTTTAAAATATTCCTAAATTAGTTCAATGAAGTTTTTATTAGCTGCTGATCTGGCCTACATTTCAGTTTTTCTTCCTTGAGTACAGTGCTTGATCAAAACACTTTATTGGCACTAAACCCGTAATGTCAGTAGCCTTAAATATAAGTAGAACATGCAAGAGCAGATACTAAATTTATTAACAAATTATTTACAACAGAAAAGTTACCTTGTCAATTATATTTTCTATTTTTCCTTCTTCTACAGACTTCTTTATAGTTTGGGCTGTTTCAGCAACTGACTCAGATATCTTTTTTGTGGCAGTAGTGGCAAAACTGAAGAGATAACCTTTTGGAAATAAGACAATTAATTTTTTCTTTATTACAAAGTCTTTAAGATACGCTGCACAATCACCTACTAGAGCCTTACAGAGTCAGTCATTCAGTTCTTCCAATTCCTAGAACAGTGTGGTCTAATGTGCAGATCTTGAGGCATTTTTTGTAGCCCTCAGCAACAATTCACACCCCCATACCCACTTTGCCTTGTGCTGCATTACCAAAGCCAGGTGAGGGATGGGCTTTGGTAAGGTAGTGTGAGGGCTCTGACAGGGTCCTAGAGCCCTCTCCTCTCCTTCCCAAAGCCTGCTACCTTGACAGGGGTGAACTTTGGTTTTTCAAATTTCAGCAGTGCCCTATGCGAGCCCAAAATTTGGCACCCTCAGTCTTTTTGATTTTGCTCAGTTCACTACATCATAGTTGCAATACCCTGCAGTGCCAATGGCGGCTGAACCGGCCATGCTGCCCTAAATCCACCTCTGGCCTCACCCAGCTTTGGGAATGCAGCACAAGGACTTGGGGGTGTCAGATTTTTGCCTCTCCCCCCACGGGATAAGGTAGTGTGTGGCCTGTGGGTTCTGTGCCAAAGCACTCCTGCGGCCCACTTGATATGAAAAGTTGGGCCACCCTGTCCTAGAAAAACACATGATATTGATGCACAGGCCACATTAATTTCCCTCGACCTATTTGTGTGTGTGGCAGATGTGAGGAATTCTGGACTGCGCATCTTGTACAGTGGGAAAGAGCAATGTGTATTATGTAAAAATTTAAGGTAACAGTACCTTTTCCAAGATGCTGCATTTGAAGCTGTTCTAAAGTACACAGCAATAGAAAAGGAATCCATTATGAAGACAATCTGTTTTGCAGACATAAAAAGCTAACATTTATTTGTATCACTGATGACCTAATGCCTTATTTTAGCTGGATTTGTTGTTACATTAAGAAAAATCTAACTACTCCGGAATTAGTGCTTTACTGCTTACTATCCATTCCTCAGTTGTAATTTAAAGTCAATTGTGGTAGTTTCTATTAAATTCAAAGCAAATAATGACAATTTAGTAAAGCTCAAAATGTTGATAGAGAAATCTAGTTATGTTCAGAGAAGTCACATACTACTTTTAATAACTCAAGCAGTATCATTTTTGCAAATTGGAAAGGACCAACAGGGCTTGCATAAAGATACAGTACTGTTATTTCCCTTTGATAACACATCCAGAGACCATAATTTCGAAGTGTTCCTATTTTTAAGAAGAGTCATACCCCACCAAACCACAGAAAACACTAGGCACAAAGCTGACACCCCACTGTTTTTGTTAATGTCACTTATGTTTTAAGATGTATGGAACTGTAATGGAACATATCTGTTTTAAAGAAATATCCACAGCATGGCATTTCTTGAACCTTTTCTAGTGTCCCTGAAAGAGGTGAGCAATTTGCGTTTTTCTCGTGCTTAAAAGACGCAACTCTTTAAGAGATGTTGGGGTGCTCACTGAAGGAGAAGCAATAATTTCAAAAGGAAGTTTGCTCAGAAATAAGGCCCGCAGAAGTGGGTGAAGCTTACTCCCCGAGTACTCACGCATAGGACTACTTAGCTGCAACCCACAATCCAAACTAACGGAAGCCGACGCAACTTCCGCGGAGTAAAACAGGCTACAGGCTGCTGCTTTGAAAGCCGCACTTAGGTTGGCAGTAATCCCTAGCGAGCACACTCCTGCGAAGCTCCACGCTGCGCAAGTGCACGTCCAGGGGGCTTAACTCCTAGCAACTGCGAAGAGGGTACCTGAGCAGGTGGCTTGCTATATGAATAGGGCGGCTGTGGGGGTTAGTTATATGAGCTGGGCAGGCTTGAAGGGACGCGAGGAAGGCCTTTGGGGAAAGGGCGTTAAAGGGGAGCAAGGGAGACACTCACTGCCCAGCCCCTTCGCCTGGTTCAGAAGCGGGTCCGAGTCCCTCTGCAGCTCCACCTGCTCCGGGTTCCGCACTGCCGCGTCCCCTCCAGTCCCCTCTTCCCCCTCCTCGCCAGCAGCAGCAGCAGCTCCGGCTTCCCCTTCGAGGAGAGGCGGCTTCTCTTCCTCGCCTTCCCGGCTCATGCCGAACCAGCCGCTCAGGCCGCGCAGCATCCTAGCTAAGTGGCGAAACGCCGCCCCCTTCCAGCAGGTCGCCTACTAATGCAGCGCCAAAGCCCCGCACCCCTTCAACCGTTTCCAACGACTTCACGGGAACGGAGCCCCTTCCTGAGAGCAAGGCAACGTTGTTTGTTTCCGGAAAAGGGTGCTCGGCTACTTCCACTTACGTCACCCCGACGCGTCACGGCGGGCACCGACGCTCTAGGCTTCCTCTCCACTCCTCCAAATGGCTTTGGCTGGGTATAGTTATATTGTCGATCCCGCTCGTGTGCGTTTGTTCGAAAGAGCTCCTTCCTTCGACAATGTTAAGATTGTTTCTTCAAAAAGAAATTTTTGAGACGTGATATATTTATACCTTGCATTTAGTAATGTTGTAGTGGAAGTTCTCTACCCCCCAGCCTTAAATAAAATATGTTTAGGCGAGCCTACGAAGAACCAGCCTGCAGCACCTGAAAGAATGAGGCTAGCCCGCGCATAACGTGGGCACAGCACAGGGGAATTAACTTTCAAACAAACATGCAGAGGATTGCGCTGTAACATTATGATGGCATAAGCTTTCAGGAAGGGAACTGTAGCCCACAAAAGTATGCATCATAAATACAGTACGTAATGGTGCAACGCTATGCTTGTCTGCTCAGGATGCCCCAGTTAGTTCAATGGGACTTGTTCACAGGTGTGCATTGGTCTGCTGCCTTATTAGACTTGCAGCTATTACAACTCTTTTGCTTTTTTTATTGTAGCAGATTCCCTTCTGAAGGTTTTCAGCAGTGATTACTAGTAATCCTACATTAATCGTGGATTAATAAATACAGCTAATTGAACTTCAGTTCCCATCCTGAACACTGTTAAGGAGCACTAATGCTAAAGGGACTAGTCAAGGCTGTCACACTAGAGTTTTGTGCCAAAAAAAGGAGTGATTATAATAGAGCAAATAATGAAAAGCACAAATGAATAATTAGGTCCCAGAGCTTGTCAAAGAGATTTCAGGATAAACTAGCACATGATACAGCCATCTCTTCAGTCCCGTAGATTTAAAAGAATCAAATGCATGCTAGTAAAGCTGCAATCTCTATGTGCATAGTCTAAGGAGTAGCTCCTAGTAAACTTGTTCTTGGCCATATAAAACATGCAGGATTGTGTTGCGACCCTATAGCTTGGTACCAAGCATATTAACTGCCCCCAGGGCTATTAGGTGGGTGGCTGAGGGGAACTTTAGCTGTCCGCGTTGCTGGACTCCAACTCCCATATTTCCCATTGGCCAATGCTGACTGATGCTGATGGAGTCCAACAGTATCTGAATGGCTACAGGTTCCCACATCTGTCTCAAGATAATAACTGAGTGGCTGAATATTCAAAAATCATATATTTGCCTTTAGTGTAGGCCAAGGGACAATATTATAAAGCAGACATCTGCTATGGACTCCTAGGTCTTTGCAAATCATTCAGCCTCTTTTGTAAAAAATGGGCCTTAATACACTTTTCTTCCACTCCTGCTTCTTCCCTGGCGAGGAGGGGGCACCATTTTGTCATTCGCCTCATGTGCCAAAATATATTGAGCTGGCCCTACGTATTGATTTTGTGGGCTAAAAAACTCGGACACAGATGGCAGGCAGCCTGTGGCACTGGTACTCCATAAGTTGCAGGAGCAGCTGAAGACGGTCTTGGGGACCTGGTTATGGTGCGAAGCCAGCCCTCCTTCCTTGCTGCCTACTACCTATCACCTCAGTCACCCACAAAAGTGATTTTCTCATCACTCTGCATGCGAACGGTGCCCAAATCTGCCCTGTGGGCAAATCTGGCGGCTTGCATGCATGATAGTAAGCGAGTGTCATTATTAGGAAAAAAACAACGGCGCCTGGGCTTGAGAGTTTTGAGCCCCCCCCCTCTAGCGGCCGCTTGGGATAGCGCTCCTGCGAAAGCGGCCGTCTCCTTGCAACCAGCCGGCGGGGAGGGGGCTGCGACGGCCGGGGAACTTGGCTGCGACGCCGACGCCGCTTCTCGGACCGCGCCAGGCGCAGGTAAGCGGCCTCTCGGGCCTCCCCGCCAGGGCGAGCGCGCTGGCTCTCCTGAGCGACTACGGGAGGCCCCCGTGTCACCCGAGGGGCCCCGCGGCGGCGGCAGGAGGAGAAATGCCGGCCAAGTCCCTCTCCCGCTGGGTCGCAGTAGGCACCCCGTCCCGCGGCCATGGCGGCTGGCTCCTCGGGGGTTGGTTCCTAGAGCAGGCAAAGCAAAGCTTCGGGCCTCCTCCTTGCTTGGATCCCTCCTCTCCGCGACGGCGAGAACAGGTGCAGGATTCGGGTTCCGTTCCTCAGCTACCTACCGCCCGCACTCAAATTCCCGGGAAGAGGGATTCTTTTAATACGCCACACTTTATAATAGAGTCCCTTCCAGAGCGAGATTATTTATTGATTGTTTTTATTGTTCCGCGGTTCGCCCTCCAAACAACCCTGCGAGGTAGGTTGACCTGGGAGATTGTGACTGGGCCAGCCGTTGCGGTGTCCCAACAGTACAACCGCTGCACTGTTATACATGGTTGTTCAGCTTCGGCGCGTTTAATAAAAGTGCAGTGCTGTGCCACAAAACAAGTATTTATTTGTTAATAATTAATTCGTTGCAAGGGTGGATAATGAAAACTGTTGAAGGACCCATATGGAGGGCCTCATCCCTGGCATTGGCAGCTGTTCCCTAGGATGCCAGATAAGTGTTTTTCCCAGAGATGCCAGGGATTAGACCTGAGACCTTCTGCAAGCAAAGCATATGCTCCACCACTGTCCATTTAGCTCAGTATTTTGCCTTCCGCAATGCATCATGTACAAGAACAAGAGTACTGTACTGGGAGTAGACCCTTTGGAGTTCCCTTGTTTAGGGTTTTAGGGAGCCAGCCATACCTTCTTTCAGAATTCTCCATTCTGTTGCTCCCAATCAAGTTTAGCAACCTGTGGCCCCTCACCATACGTAGTCCTCATTGAACTGTTATGTTTCCCCCCACCACTTTAACGTTTATTGTTAAAAAGATTTTTTTCTACTATTGTAAGCTTTGAGGCACCCTCTCTCTTGTTTCTCATTAGCCCAGTTTTGGCTACATAGCTGTCATTAACTTAGCACCTAAATTTGTTGATTGTCGATATGATTTCTGTCATTAGAAATACTCTGAACATCACAGTTCCTTCTTGGATACTCTGCCTTGTTGCTGGTGATGTCTTTAGGCATTTCTCTGTCCTTCCTTTAACCTATTTATATTGCTGTCTTCTGGTGTCAATGAAGAATTTTAGAACAACATAAATTTCACAGGGAGTTCCATGAAAAGTGTGAAAAATACTTTTCCATATTGAAAATAGCTCCAGCTTTTCTTCTTTTTATGGGGAAATTCATAGTATTTCATAAGTTCACGTTTAACTCTTCATTTTTAGATTTCAAGCTCAAGTACCACAGTGTATCCATAATTATCCCATGAAGTACATCCTGGTAACTGGTGGTGTCATCTCAGGCATTGGTAAAGGAATTATTGCAAGCAGCATAGGCACCATCTTGAAATCATGCGGTCTACGAGTTACTGCAATCAAAATAGATCCTTACATTAACATAGATGCTGGAACCTTCTCGCCGTATGAACATGGTACGAGTGACACAAACCTCTTTCCCCTGTAAATTTGGTTGCATTCCTTTTTATTGAGAAATTGATCTCTTTTTCTTTTTTGGAATATGAAGCTGTGAAATGTCCGATATATAGAGACTTCAGTATTGTATTTATGCATGACTGTAGAAACAGAAGTCATGCTGAGTTCAATGAGGCTCCTAAAACTGCAATCCAATGCACATTTAACTACAAGTCTCATTGAACTTGGTAGGACTTATGTCTCAGTAAACACACTCATCTTGCATTTCTCTCAGTCAGCTGCCCAGTGTAATATCTACTTTAACATGTGTTAATCTTGTGTAGGATTGGTTCACATTTGTTAGGATCTAGTTCTTCTCCTGCCAGTCCTCCTACATCTTCTACACCCATCTTCTGTCCTCATGTACTGGGTTTTTCCTGAAACATCTGAACTGTCTATAGAGATTTCTGAATTGGATTTGGTCTCCTCAGAGTTTCTTGATTCATGACATATGAGAATTAGGGGAAGGGGGAGGCATTGCTCTTGCTTTATCACTAGTAACCTCTGATCCAGCCTAAGCCTGCATAACTTTTGATGTTGATGCAAACCAGTTATATATTGTCATAAATTTGGGGGGAGAGGAGAGACCCCCCCTAAACCCAATTAATGAATGAATGTCAGAATCTAGTTAATATTTGTACTACTGAATGGAAGAATTCAGGCCAGTGGAAAAATACAGGCTAAGCTTCCTTTCCAAGCAAGGGCCTCGCCTGGGCTAGAGAGGTTAACATGACAAAAGGTGTTGATGACCCACATCCAAGAGGAATCCTTGGGCCTGGGCAGACAGGAGTTGCTTAGATGACAGGGAGGGGGCAGGTTGTACTCAAAGGAAAAATGTTCCTGTAAAAAACTAGGTTTGGAATAGCAGATGGATGAGGAGGAGTTATTTGGGCAAGAGGTGTGCTGGGAAGAAAGAGAGCAAAGGCAGATCTATCTTGGTAGACTGGCTGAACGCAGGCTGGGAGAGATGCTTTGGAGTCTATTGTTGCAGTGCTGTGGGGAACAATCCCCTCTTGAGATGACCATGCTGTAAGATCTGAACTCCCTCCATCCAAATTCAGGTATAAATATGTGAATAAATCATATTCTGCCACATCTTGATTCTCAACAGAAACACAAACCCGTGGTGACCGCCTGGACCCCCCTGTAATCTTGCTACCACTCAGCAGAGTTTGGGGGTTGGCATGCCACCTATGTAACAATATAAACAGGAGTTAGATTTAAAGCACCAGAAAGGTAATGCGGTTGGGTGATTCTGAACCTTGGCCTCACTCGCCCCCAATGACTTTTTCTTTCAGCCAGGATCACTTTTACTATTTGAGCCTGTTTGGAGGAAAGGTCTCGCAGGGTTTGATGAACTTTGGGAGTAGCTGATGGGGAAAGTTCAATATCCCCCACCCATGTGTTCCTTTTGCATTATAAATCTAGTGTTTTCCACTATTGAGGCCAGTCCATATTTGAAGACAGATCTATCACAATCATGTCTAATTTGGGCCTCTGTTTTCTATGTGGTTCTAACCAGGTTTACTAGAATAACTGGGACTTGTGAGCTAATATAATCTTGTAGTTATAAGAAAAGGAAATAACTTGCAGAGAGAGGTTACAAGGACATAGCTACTAAGACGGAACAACTAATTTGTAGGATTTTTATTCTCATACATTACAGGGTAATTAATTTGAGATTTATTGTTAAGAATCTCAACAGCATAGAATCACTCAAAAGAGCTGGCTGTAAAATGTAATGCATTTTATATTAGACCTAATGTAGTAGGTGAATTTTTAACAGTAGCCTTTGGCACTGACATCTGTGACATATGATTTCTGGTAGAGGTAGCTGACCATGGTAATGCAGATCATGGAATATATTTTATGACTTAACTAATTATTTTTATTTTGTAAGAGATGATGCAAAGTGGCCTTTCTGCTGAGCTAATCATTCTTTTTGTGTTAGTTAATTTCTCCTTGACCCAAGCATACAAGAAGAAAATGTGTCAGGGCATTAAGGATATATGATAGGCCCAGAACAGAAAAACAGTGTGGGAAAATGGAAATCCCTTTTCAGCCTCATTCTAATATTTAATGAACGTTCATGTAATTTCATGGATTTGGATATTGTTACCAAATGATTTTTTTTCATAATTTTACTAAAATAGGTGGAATCTTTCCCCCCTCCACCCCGAAATGGTATTAAGATTTCTCCAAGTTGTTTACAATGCATCTGCTAGTGGAAATTAGTTTTGTTTTTAGCTTACTTTTAACCATTATACATTGCCGTTCTGCTACTAAGAAATTACCTCCATTCAACATCAATACTTTTGAAATATGCACTGTGTCTCTTAAAAGTAACTTGGCCTTCTGTCTTATTTTATGTTTTTGTGCTTCTTGTTACTTTTCTATTGACTTTGATTTTTTAATTCTTTTTTTAATGTACTTAGAGCAGACCTTTACTTCTCTGAGTACTGAAACTAGTAAAAGCTCCTGGTTCACAGTCAAATATAAAAGGAATATTCTTTAATTTGGACAAATAGAACGGATGTACTTGAAATATATCTTTGTGCATAACATTGTGAGATTGAAGAATAAATATGTATGTTTCACCAAAATATGTAAAAGCATGCTTTGTTTCTTTAGGTGAAGTTTTTGTGCTAAACGATGGTGGAGAAGTTGACCTCGACTTGGGAAACTATGAACGATTCTTGGATATTAACCTTTACAAGGATAACAACATCACCACTGGAAAGATCTATCAGCATGTCATCAATAAAGAAAGGCATGGAGATTACATGGGGAAAACAGTTCAAGGTGCTTTATCATATTGATATTCTGCCCTCCCTTCCTCCGTCTGTCGTCATCCCAATTTATCTTGTTGACAACAACCCCTGGGTGTTAGACTAGACGGAGAGATTGTGATTTGGCCAAGGCCACCCAGTGATCTTTGAGCAGAGGTTTGATCATAGGACTTCCAAATCCAAAGTCTTCAGTCATCTTCATATGGATTAGTTTAGTGTCTCATAACCAAAGTGTGGTATAATTGCCAAAAGTTAAAAAAAACACATTCTTTATTTATTAGCTTAGTGTTCAAAACACACACCTAATGTATTTGACTGATGAAATAATCTTTGCAGGGCTGGCATCCCACTGTCACCATATTTGTCTCTGCGATACTGTTTTCTTATTTAAATGCATAACCTTTCCTGGATGCCAAGTAGCAATAGAACTGTTCAAAATGTTGAAAGCAAATGACGACGATGTATGTACAGTATTTACAGAGGCATGTTTTAAAAATCTTATGCAGAAGTGTTCAAACCCACTTTACCAGTGTTTCTAATAGTATAAAACCAGCCCAAATTGGGTGAGTTCCAACATTTCACTAGCTGATACTGTGGGACTTCTCATTCCTTTTCTCCCTCCTGAATCACCCTGTTACCTTTCCCCCAGGTTGCATCAGACAGTCCCCCAACCCTCTAAGCATATTGTTTCCTCCCTCCTAAAGAGGAAATCATGTTTGTGCAAGAAGTAGTCTGTCGCACAAGTGGGATGCTACTCCTAGATATCATCCGTTGCATTTGTACTTTATTTTCACTTCATTTATTCTTTTTTACTTTGGAGTTTTTGAGGGACCTTTTCAGATTCATATATGAAAGGAATTTGCTATAGCTTTAAATGCTATCTTTTTATTCTAATTTAATTGAATTGCATCTGATTTTTACTTTGAACAGAGTTGCATCTTGTCATGCATTTTTCACCTTTTCTAGCATTACCATTTGGTTTGCCTTGCAGTTGTCCCACATATTACTGATGCTGTTCAAGAATGGGTAATGAATCAGGCAAAGGTTCCTGTGGATGCTGATAAGAAAGAACCACAGATATGTGTAATTGAGGTAAGTAAGAAATTGTGTGAAATAGTGGATAAAGACAGGGTTTGTTTTATAATGTGAATGCAGAGTATTTTTCCTCATTGGTTTTCTTCTGTCATTCTAAAGCTACTTTGAATAACTGCAAGGAAATAATTATTAAGCAATCATTATTTATTGCTATTACATATGTGGGTTGCATTACAGAAGCAGTTGTCATATCAGTCAGTAGCCACCACTCATTGACCTATGTTATTTTTGGCACTCTGGCACTTCCTTTTTTAAAAAAAGCAACACTAAACTAAAATTGAAGCATATAGAGGTGATAGAAGTCAATTTCCTTTCGTGTTGCTCAAACTAGTTGACTATAGATATTCCTTTTCAGCTGGGTGGAACTATTGGAGATATTGAAGGAATGCCTTTTGTAGAAGCTTTCCGACAATTTCAGTTTAAGGCCAAAAGAGAGAACTTCTGCAATATCCATGTCAGCCTTGTACCACAAGTAAGTCATCTTCATACTCTATTGTGCATTATTGTTTTACACATCTAAATTTTTTTGGGAAATATTCATGTAGGGTATTTTTAAGGACCATTAACAACGAGCAAATTACATTAACTTGGTGATAGATGCGCTGGTACCTGTTCATCTTATTCTCACCCTAGGTTTGGTTGCGAAAAATATAGTATCTTTTGGGGAAGGTTTGAGAAGCTAAACATTTATTTCAGCTGATGAAATAGAATAAAACCTAAACATTTTAGATGGATGGCACTGAGCCTTATAACAGATTTTAAGCAATCATTTAATATAAAATAATCCATTAGCTGTAGACACGTTACTCTGTTTGAAGATATGCTTTAGGAAGTCTGGGAGACTGTATGACTCCTTTTTAGAGAAGTTCAACATGAGTCTGTGGCTTCATACTAATGAGACAAAGTAGTGTACAACTCTTACTGTGGATGTTTGTGCTCAGGCAACCATAGAACAAATCATTAAAGCAGAGAAATAGCTACTTTAGTGGCTTCCGTGCATATTAATATAGTTGCCAATCAGATTTTAATTTTGCAATGGCAGTCAATGGCACAAAACATTTATTTTTCAGCCTAATGCTACCGGAGAACAGAAAACAAAGCCTACTCAGAATAGTGTCCGGGCTTTAAGAGGGCTTGGCCTTTCTCCTGACTTGGTGAGTTTGATAAAATTTTACAATATCATGTTAGAAAGGAAGGCCAGTATAAAGGTAGCAATATAACTCAGGCAGCAGGAGTGACTGGTTGGGGGGGGGGCAGGCATTACGACATACCTAGTCTCTCTTCAGCATCGTCACTGCACTTATCAAGAGGTGGTTTGTGAGAGACGGCAGGGAAGTTGGCACAGTGGTGGATTCAATCCACCAGCTGCTCCTGTCATGTTTGAGTAGGAATGTGTTCAATAAAATCATATAAATGTGTTCAGAATCCAAATACTTTGTTAAATACAGCAATGTATTCTTTGATGGAACAGGTAATATGCTAATGGAATGTTAAGCTGGGTGTCCAGTTGATCACACAACTTTGTTTCTTTCTGTGCCTGTTTGGTTCCCCACCTTTTATACGTCACACTTAATTCTGGGGAAGTTAAGTACCTTAAACAGACATGCATATAAGTTTTCTACTTGAAGGGCTTGCCTTAAATCTTTGGCTGTGCATATTGGTTCGGATCTGGACTTCACTCCCTTAGGCGTGTTTTGTGAGTAGAGTTCCACTAGGGTAATTCTTGTCCTGGAATGGTGAGGTGTGAGCAGTTTGCCAATTTACTCATTTGCCAATTTACTCATCGCTCTGCAGCCCCAGCAACACCTCACAGCACGTCTCCATCCACAAAATATTTCCATCCAATAGAAAGAGCTTTTCCACATGTGGAAGGCAAATTCTGGATCCAATCTGCTTTGCTTATTTATTAGTCAGTGAACCCCCTCCCCTCCAAAAAAAGGGAACACATATTATTGAATGTTCTCTGGCAAAAGTACAAGACATGCAAGCGAGGCCTCAGTATATAGACGTTTAACATGTCCATTTATTTCAATCAGAAAAGCTCTTAATATGGAGGCGATTTGTGTATCCCCTGCTCATGCAGAGCAGCTCATTGTAGGGCAGAAAAAGAAACTTATAATCGTTTAGATGCTGTTGTTTGACTGTAAGTTGTTCAATGGGAGTGTGTTTTTTTCTTCCATAGAAAACAGGACATTTAAATATTATGTTAATTATTTAAATAAATAAAAAGGAGGAAGGTGTTGGTCTTTTCACAATTTGTGCTGCTTATCTGTAGATTTGTATTTTGACAGATAGTCTGCAGAAGTACTAAACCTATAGAAATGGCTGTGAAAGAAAAGATTTCCATGTTTTGCCATGTGGAACCTGAACAGGTTTGTAAGGTCTTTAACAGTCACAGTTGTTCTAATGTCTGCAATCATTTTCTAGGTGTTTTATTTTTAATTCATGTGACTGAGTATGTGGGACATTGGAGGCGGGTTGCGGGGGACAAACAGCAGCTCATTGAGATAATCAAAAAGCAAATAGTTATTTTCAGGATTCCTTTATTCTGTAATTTATAATAGTTTATGCATTATGCTACATACAGTAATATAGGCTACAAACCTAGCTCTATTTGTCTGGGAGTAATCCTCCTTGAATTCAGCGCGATTTATGGAAGCTGTACACCGGCTCCCTTGGCCAATAAAGCGAGATGAGCGCTGCAACCCCAGAGTCAGTCACGACTGGACCTAATGGTCAGGGGTCCCTTTACCTTTACCTTTTTAATCAGGTGATTGTGCTGTTCATCACTAGGACAATCAACTTATTCAGAAATCAGACTCCCATTACATCCCAGCAGAGGTCAGTGTTGCATTCTTAGACAAGCCTGCAGATTACAAATTTACTATTCAAAGTTGTCTAACCATGAAATGAAAACAGATTCATAAGCTCCCTCCTGCCCCACCAGTGCAATTGTTTGTTTAGAGGCTGATAACTCAAAGGAAGAGGTGACATAATAGAAGTTTATAAAATTATGCATAGCACGGAGAAAGTGGAAAGAGAAAAGTTTTTCTCCCTCTCTTTTAACACCAGCACTCACTCTCCTAAGAGGCAAAGATGGCTTTAAAAGAGGATTAGACAAATCCATAGAGGAGAGGGTTATCAGTGGCTACTAGCCATCGTGACCGTTTTCTACCTCCTTAGATGGAGGCGGCAATGTGACTCAGTACCACTTGCTGGAAATGGCAGAAGGGAAGAGTGCTCTTGTTCTTGTGCTCTGCTTGCTGGTTTCTCACAGGCATCTGGTTTGCCACTGGCCAGAATAGGATGCTGGACTAGACAGGCCATTGGCCTGATCCAGCAGGCCCTTTATATGTTTGATAGAAAATTATGCCTCCTCAATGCAAGTTAAAATACTGGACCCATCAGATATTTTTTTTCCAATTTGGGTTTGCAGGAAGTGCAATTGTTTAGCATTAAAAATAATAATACATATTGGACTGCCAGTATATTACAAGCTTATTTGTGGTGCAGTGTTATACATGAGTACTCAGAAACCTGGGGTCCGGAACAATCAGAAGCTTTAACAAAGAACAAATATTAGTTCTAGCTTGCATTAGTTCAGTGCAACACGAAGCACCTTTGAGCTCGTCTCCTCGCATTGGCTTTGCTTGGTGTGATGTGTGAATCAGGCCTTTGTGTTTAGATTATCTGTGTGTATGTTGCAGTAGGCTCCATAGCAGAAGAGCTATGTATCAGATTCATTTGGGGCACTTTTTAATGAATTAATTGAACTGATTAATTAATTAAAATGATTACCAGCTGGCTTTAAAGTATTTTCTTCCTTTTTAGCAAGCTTTTTTTTAATAGCTATATGATTTGTATGGATGTATCTTTCAATTTTAAGTTTCACATATCAGTAATTTAAATTTTATGTTTCATAGGTAATATTCATCCATGATGTTTCTTCCACTTACCGGGTGCCTCTTCTGCTGGAAGAGCAAGGGATAATTAAATATTTTAAAGAGAGGCTGAATTTGCCAATTGATGACCAGCCAAGTGATCTTCTTTTCAAATGGAAGAAAATGGCAGATAGGTACTCTTCTTCTTCTTCTTCTTCTTCTTCTTCTTCTTCTTCTTCTTCTTCTTCTTACTTTGCATCTGCAAATCTATTTGCCACAGAGTAGTGAATAACACAATATGCAAGCATAATTTTTAGGGTCTGTTTGTTTTGTGATGACTGTAGCAAGACAGTAGTTATAGTGTGCTCCCAGGGCTAATATATAATCCTGGGAAATGGCTTAGTAAGACTTGTTCATAGGTTAATATGATTTCTTAAACCTGAAATGTGTCATTTTGGACAATGAACACTGAAACAAAGGTTTCATATGACTTAGCAAGGTAAATTGTATCCAACTTGTCCTCTCCGATTTCTGTGCCCAATTTTGCATCCCCGTCACTGTAAATACTGATTAGAAAAGTATGAGGGAAAGATCTTTGTTGATTTCTACTTCTTAGAACTTTAGATTCCTACTGGATCAGGGCAAAGGCCCATTAGTTAAGCATCCTGTTCTCACAGGGGCCAACCGGATGCCTGGATGAAGCCCATGAGCAGAACCAGAGAGCAACAGCACCCTCCCCACTTGCGATTCCCAACAACTATTGAATCAGTCAGGCTCCGCATGAGAATTATTTCCATACCATCATCAATAATCACGTGTTGGATCTCTTTTTTCTGTCTTTCTTTCCTTTCCCCTGAATTCATAGGAATCGATTTTAATGATAGTCCAAAATCTGCCATTTGAGATGGAGCACTTTGCCCTGCTTATTGGCTGGAGCCTAGTTGTAATAGAGGCCTTAGCAATCTGAATTTACAGCACTTCAGATAATGTTTTTCCATGGGTTTTTTTTTAATCATATGTAAGAAATAGATATTTAGACCAAAGGTAATTCAAGTTTATAAGTGGTTTAGTGACTTACTAAATATAAGAAAAAATGTCTCCCCCCTTCCTTGTGGAAATTTGCACATTGATTGATCTTTTATATTGTCAGGTATGAAAGGATGTTGAAGACATGTTCTGTAGCTCTGGTTGGCAAGTATACAAAGCTGAGTGATTGCTATACCTCTGTTTTCAAGGCCCTAGAACATTCAGCCCTAGCAATTAACCACAGACTGAATTTAATGGTGAGGACTTACCGTATTTTTCCATGTATAAGACAACCCCCCTTTTTTAAAAACCCAAGACTTAAGAAGTCTTAAGTCTCCCTAGGCAGCTGTGCGCACTTGCTATGTTTCTCCAATGCCACCTGCCAAGCAAAGAGGTGGAGCAGGCCCAGGATGTAGTTTCCTTGCAGTGCTCCAGTTGCTGTCCTTAACCTTACATGGTTTGCGGCATTGCGCTACCCAGCACCTGTGTGTGCGAGAGAGAGCGGCATGTGCATCTGGGAAGGGGGGAAGGAGAAGGAGGAGGCGACACTTGTGGGGAGCTGCGCCTGCCTCCCATGTGGAAACATGTCTTTGGTGGCGGAAGCTTTCACTGCAGCTGGGAAGATCAAGGAAATCTTGGTCTCTGTGTTGCTGAAAGAAAGAGACTGTATTTTTCCGTGTATAAGACAATCTAACATAATTTAGCAAAAAAAATCATCTTATACATGGAAAAATATGGTACCTTGCTTCCATTCTTTGCATTCTCCTTCCTTACTTAATAGCTAGACTTTCACTTCATGAATATTGCTTAGAAATAAAGGATAAGTTGATTATAACTTAATGGGCATAGAACTATGGAGTGACTTGAACATGATGTTTATTTTGAAAAACGATACAGTAATTCCCTTAACTGGATTTGTTCATTATGAAGGCAATTGCATACATTTAACAAATACTAACGTGGATATTTGTTGACTTCATTAATCCTATTTGCAGCATTAAGTACTAAGGCATTGATTTAACATATGACTAGGAATATCCATTTACACTTACAATTTTTCAACTGGCTAATCTACTTTAGGTGTAAGTGTTCTGTGGACTGTGGTTTTAACTCTGCACTCCTGTGTTCCCCAGGAGAGCATTTCAGTATTTATAGGAAACATCAGATCTCACTTTCCAAAGCAGTAAAGAGAGTTCAGAGGGAAGAGGGGAATATTCAGTATTGGATTACTCCTCCCCATAGAAACGTCCGTGGCCTGTAGCTGCAGTGTCAGTAGTGTCAATGGGATGTGTGCCATGCGAGGACCAGAGGAAGATTTGGATCCAAAAGATCCAGCGACTTCTCAATCCCCCACCGCAGCCCCAAACAAGGAGATCAAACTATGCCAGCCTTGGAGCATTTATGCAGCAAGCTTCTGCATTTTACAGGCTTTCTTTGGCTGCATGTGCCTGGCACATAACCTAAGCAGAATCTCACCCCCACTCATCAGCTGATTGGTATTGGGAACAGGCACCTGCAGCCAATGCAAAATGGAACCCTGCCCTCCCTCCCCCAGCTGATGTCATGGGTGATATCAGCTGATTGATAGGTGGGCATGGTTTGGGGGGAAATGGCTTCACAGGCCAAACTGGACCCCCTAATGGTTCAAGCTTGTCCTCCAGGCTGAAAGTTCCTCCACACTTGCCTTTCCATCATTTGGAAAAACAAAAAATGTAAAATAACTGCTTAAGGCGTTTTCTATCAGAAAGTTAAAAGGGAATATAGTGATACAAGATAGTTTCGTAGCATAGCAAAGCTTTCATGTTGTTTAAATTACAGCAATCCTAGTCATCTATGGAAAAAAGTATGTACCATTCTGAGGCGATGGTATTTTTCATGTATTCAGTTTTTTCCCCATTGGAAATTCCTATAGTTTTTTCATTAGTTATAGCATATGAAGATCATTATATGAAAATAATTGTATTGTCTTACACATGAATGTGAGTGTGTATGTGTTTTCTTAATTAGTATATAGATTCAACAGACCTTGAAAATAATACAGAGGCTGAGAATCCAGTGAAATTCCACCAAGCCTGGCAAAAACTATGCAAAGCAGAGTAAGTGATGGTCTAGTTCTTAACCTCAAATAATTTTAAAAGTTTCCAGGTTTCAATACCTTGTTGCCTTATAATTTCAAGTGCTTGATTTTGTTAGTTTATTCCTTTGCATATTGTACAAAGACATGTAGATTTGTTAAAAACTCACATTAGCCCTTAAGCCAGGGCTTTCCAAACTTTTCATGTTGGTGACACACTTTTTAGACACACATCATTTCACAACACAGTTATTCAGTTTTACCAGCAAACTGAAGATTAAACTAACCTCTTTCCAGCCCTGGGAGGAGCACAGGGAGTGTTCACACGATATACCTACACATTGCAGCTGACACACTAGCATGCCGCGACACACAGTTTGGAAAGCTCTGCCTTAAGCATTGGGATGCCTGTATTTAGAGCTTATCCATGCTGAACTGATACTATGATTTTGAACATGTTCATGTAAAGCAAACTTTCTGCAAAACTTACAATTTGTTCTGAGACTCTTAATAGGCACTTAAAATGCCATGTAGACATGGAATTTTAAAACTGAACACTTGACAAATGTAATGTTGATGGGTTGTTAAGGGATAACAAGAAGGATGGCTTAAACTGATTGCAAATGCCTTGTGTTTTAGAATATGCCTAGTCTAGTTTGTTTTGCACAAATTTGTCAAATGTCATAAATTAAAATAAAACAAATGTATTTTAAAGTGTATATTTTCATTGAAATATAGTGGGAGCCTTTCTGAATGCTTCCACTATTTCAAGTTTACAATTCAAAGCACTGGCTAGGATTCATACTGTACACTTCGGCATTTTGTTCTGTAATTTGTGACTTGAAACTCTGGAGTAACTTGAACAATTTGGTGAATGTTTATAGAGATTTACAGTATTTGAAGCAGAACTGATTTGCTGTATGGTGATTATGATGTATTTTTACTGTCCAGTTTTCATGATGCAAATTTTAGTTGTATCATAGCCGTATTACTCTTGGATCAGAAATCTGAAGAAGGTGGAAGCTTTTGTGCACAGTGAGGTCTTGCTGCTGTTCCTGTACATACATGTCCCCCCCCCCAGTAACATGTTAAACTAACTTGCCATTCTATCTTCTCATCTGCTGCTGTGTTTGCATTTTGTATTTTATTCCAGTTGTATATTAGTTCCTGGAGGTTTTGGACATAGGGGAACAGAGGGAAAACTTCAAGCAATTTCATGGGCAAGAAAAAAGAAAAAGCCTTTTCTTGGTAAGACTTCAACTTCAGGAGTGGGCCAACTTGCACAGTCTCATATTTATAAACTAGAATCCATCTGCTTAACAGATGTGTTTTTGATTTACAAAACATAAGTGTCCACTCACTCAGAGACTATTATTAATTAAGGCATGACTAATCTGTGATCAGTTGGCCTGAATATGCACTTCTTAGCGAAGTGCCCTATTAACTGAGATCAAGGCTCACCTAGTTCAGCATTTTAATTTTTTGCAAAAATCTCAGCAGCACTAGGGATCTACTGGAAATCAACTCGCCCTACCCTCTGCCCAGTGTTCAAAACTCCCATTATTCTAGGCGCATTTTGTAACAGGGAATTTCATTAGTGCCAGCAGTTTCTGATCTCTGGGTACAGTACTGCACCTAAGATTTCAGATTAAAACTGCAGAGTGGAAGGAAAGGAGGGCCTTTTTCTGCCTCCCCACTTCCAGCTACTCTCTGAAAACTAGAGAAGAGACCCTCTTAAGAATATTAGGGGGGTGGGCGGGGGAAGGACTAGACCGTGTGAAAAATGAACATAATATATTAACTGCAGTTCATTCACTTTCAGCTTTGTATTCTTGTTATAGAATCATAGAATCATAGAATCATAGAGTTGGAAGAGACCCCAAGGGCCATCGAGTCCAACCCCCTGCCAAGCAGGAAACACCATCAGAGCACTCCTGACATATGGTTGTCAAGCCTCTGCTTAAAGACCTCCAAAGAAGGAGACTCCACCACACTCCTTGGCAGCAAATTCCACTGTCGAACAGCTCTTACTGTCAGGAAGTTCTTCCTAATGTTTAGGTGGAATCTTCTTTCTTGTAGTTTGGATCCATTGCTCCGTGTCCGCTTCTCTGGAGCAGCAGAAAACAACCTTTCTCCCTCCTCTATGTGACATCCTTTTATATATTTGAACATGGCTATCATATCACCCCTTAACCTCCTCTTCTCCAGGCTAAACATGCCCAGCTCCCTTAGCCGTTCCTCATAAGGCATCGTTTCCAGGCCTTTGACCATTTTGGTTGCCCTCCTCTGGACACGTTCCAGTTTGTCAATGTCCTTCTTGAACTGTGGTGCCCAGAACTGGACACAGTACTCCAGGTGAGGTCTGACCAGAGCAGAATACAGTGGCACTATTACTTCCCTTGATCTAGATGCTATACTCCTATTGATGCAGCCCAGAATTGCATTGGCTTTTTTAGCTGCCGCGTCACACTGTTGGCTCATGTCAAGTTTGTGGTCAACCAAGACTCCTAGATCCTTTTCACATGTAGTGCTCTCAAGCCAGGTGTCACCCATCTTGTATTTGTGCCTCTCATTTTTTTTGCCCAAGTGCAATACTTTACATTTCTCCCTGTTAAAATTCATCTTGTTTGTTTTGGCCCAGTTCTCTAATCTGTCAAGGTCGTTTTGAAGTGTGATCCTGTCCTCTGGGGTGTTAGCCACCCCTCCCAGTTTGGTGTCATCTGCAAATTTGATCAGGATGCCCTTGAGTCCATCATCCAAGTCGTTGATAAAGATGTTGAATAAGACCGGGCCCAAGACAGAACCCTGTGGCACCCCACTAGTCACTCTTCTCCAGGATGAAGAGGAACCATTGATGAGCACCCTTTGGGTTCGGTCAGTCAGCCAGTTACAAATCCACTGAGTGGTAGCATAGTCAAGACCGCATTTTACCAGCTTCTTTACAAGAATATCATGGGGCACCTTGTCAAATGCCTTGCTGAAATCAAGGTAGGCTACATCCACTGCGTTCCCTTCATCTACCAGGTTTGTAATTCTGTCAAAAAACGAGATCAGGTTAGTCTGACATGACTTATTTTTCAGAAATCCATGCTGACTATTGGTGATCACAGCATTCCTTTCTAGGTGCTCACAGACTGTTTGCTTAATGATCTGCTCCAGAATCTTCCCTGGTATTGATGTCAGACTGACTGGGCGGTAATTATTTGGGTCCTCTCTTTTCCCCTTTTTGAAAATAGGGACAACATTTGCCCTCCTCCAGTCTGCCGGGACTTCGCCTGTTCTCCAGGAATTCTCAAAGATGACTGCCAGTGGTTCTGAAATCACATCTGCCAGTTCTTTTAATACTCTTGGATGCAGTTCATCTGGCCCTGGAGACTTGAATACATCTAGACTAGCCAAGTATTCTTGTACTATCTCCTTAGTTATTCTGGGCTGTGTTTCCTCTGCTGAATCATTTGCTCCAAATTCTTCAGGTCGGGCATTGTTTTCTTTATCGGAGAAGACTGAGGCAAAGAAGGCATTGAGGAGTTCAGCCCTTTCTGTGTCCCCTGTTTGCATTTCACCATCTTCTCCTCTGAGTGACCCCACTGTTTCTTTGTTCTTCCTTTTGCTACGAACATACCCATAAAAGCCTTTTTTGTTGCTTTTAACCTCTCTAGCAAGCCTGAGTTCATTCTGTGCTTTAGCTTTTCTGACTTTGTGTCTACACGTGTTGGCTATTTGTTTGAATTCCTCTTTGGTGGTTTCCCCCCTTTTCCATTTTTTGTACACATCCTTTTTTAATCTTAACTCAGTTAAAAGTTCTTTAGATAGCCACCCTGGCTTCTTTAGGCACCTTCCATGTTTCCGTCTCATTGGTATTGCCTGAAGTTGTGCTTTTACTATCTCCCTCTTAACAAACTCCCAGCCATCATGAACTCCCTTTCCTTTTAGTATTACTGTCCATGGGATCTCACCAAGCACTTCCCTAAGTTTTATGAAGTCGGCTTTCTTAAAGTCGAGAAATTGAGTCCTAGTATGCTTGGCTGCTCCTTTCCGCTGTATAGTAAACTTCAGAAGAGCATGATCACTCGCGCCTAATGATCCTTCCACTTCTACCCCACTAACCAGGTCATCAACATTGGTTAGGACCAGATCTAAAATGGCTGTTCCTCTTGTTGCTTCTCCCACTTTCTGGACAATGAAGTTGTCTGCAAGGCCAGTGAGGAATCTGTTTGACCTTATGCTCTTGGCTGAGTTTGACATCCAACAAATATCCGGGTAATTGAAGTCCCCCATTACTACTATCTCCCTTCCTTTTGCATGCTTGGCCATCTGTTCCAGGAAGGCATCATCTATGTCCTCCGTTTGGCTTGGGGATCTATAGTAAACTCCCACAATGAGGTCACTGTTATTCTTCTCTCCCTTAATTTTGACCCAAATGCTCTCACTTTGGCTTTGAGGTTCTAAATCTTGGATCTCTTCACAGGTATACACATCCCTGACATATAACGCCACTCCTCCTCCTTTCTTGTCTGGTCTGTTTCTCTGAAATAGATTGTATCCCTCCATTATTACATTCCAATCGTGGGACTTATCCCACCAGGTTTCAGTGATTCCTATTATGTCATATTTAGTTTGCTGTACCAAGAGGTCAAGCTCATCTTGTTTATTTCCCATACTTTGCGCATTAGTGTACAGACATTGAAGTCCATTAATCATTCCCCCGTGTCTCTTATTTAAGGATTTTTTCCTCCCACCACTAGGTCTGCGTGCTGTTTGCTCCATTCGGTCTATGACATTTGGATGATCATCTTCATCAATTGATAGACTCCTACCTTCAGGAGCACTGTCTCCCTCCCCCACATTAGTCAGTTTAAAGCCCTCCTGATGAGGTTTCTGAGATTTTTTGCAAAAACATTCCTCCCAACCGTTGTGAGGTGCAGCCCATCGCTTGCCAGAAGTCCATCTTCAAGAAACTGCATTCCGTGATCTAAGAATCCAAACCGTTCCTGTTTACACCATTTGCGAAGCCAGTTGTTCACTTCCACTATTTTTCCCTCTCTCCCTGGGCCACGTCGTTCAACTGGGAGGACAGATGAGATGACAATTTGTGCATTTAATTGCTTCAATTTCCTGCCCAGAGCCTCGTAATCTCTTTTGATCTTCTGGAGGCTATTGCTTGCAGTGTCATTGGTTCCCACATGAACCAAGAGGAAGGGGTATTTGTCAGTGGGTTTTATGATTCCTTGCAGTCGTTCAGTTACATCTTGGATCTTAGCCCCGGGGAGACAGCACACTTCCCGAGACATCTTGTCAGGCCCACAGATCACTGCTTCTGTTCCCCTCAGTAGGGAATCCCCTATCACCACTACACGCCTCTTCTTAGGTCTGGTCGGGGTTCTTCCGTGAGCTGTCCGTTCCAAGGTCGCCTGCACATTCCCTGAGGACTGCCTTTGCTGCTCGTCTTCATATTCCTGATCGACTGTAATGAGGGAGAGATCCTCAAATGGAGTCTGCTCTTCGTCTTCCATGCTAGGGGAAAGGACCTCAAAGCGATTGCATATTTCTAAACAATCAGAGCGAACCCTGGGCCTCCTACTTCTTTGAGTCACGTTTCTCCATATATCTGGCTCCTGTGTTGGTGAACTAGCCTCCTTCTCAGGGGAGTCCCCTGTCTCCTCCTTGGTGGAGACGGTGTGCTCTGTTGCTTCCAAGAAGAGCTCCAGCTCTCTAATTCTTTGGAGCGTAGCTACACGTTTTTGTTATAAAAAAGCGCACCTAGACATTCTGTTGTTGTGCCCATAACCTAGGATTAAGGTGCCATTTAGCTCCTAGCTTTCATATCTCAGTTTCTAACACTGCTTCAGTTTCTAACATTTCCATTTCTTACTGAATGTTTTTGACATGCAGCATGTTTACTCAGAAGTATATTGTACTGAGTTCAAGAAGACTTACACCCTCATAAGTGTGCATAGAGTTCTAGCTATAAGGTTAAAGTAGAGAAGATGAAACCATACTGGAGGACAATTTAGACCAGAAAACAGTGCATGGGAGGAGGGTTAAATTTCCCTTTCTATTTTCATGGCCCCAATCCAAGTCTGTCATGGTTTCATTTATTCAACTTTTTATAACATTTATTCATTTATTCAACCCCTTTATAACATACAACTTTTTATAACATTGAGGCTATGTGATTGTGTATGACCTATTGTCTGTTCTGATTTTGCCCTCAGTGTTTAAAGTAAAACTAAACTTTGCTGGAAAAAAAGCAAAAAAAAGAGAAACTAAAAAAGCTTTCTAGTTCTTAGATAGGTCCATATATCCATTTCATTGGAGTATACAGTTATAAGTTTGGTCCCATTTAAATTGCTTTAGCAGGAGTAAATTAGGACTGGTCAGTTTTGATCTAGCAGGCATAATGAATCCTGTTGGGATTGTATTAAACAGTGAAAAGCCTAATCTTTCAAATTAAATCCAAATCAAATGCTTAGCCCAATAGTTGCAAAGATAATTCTGAATTTTTATAAGGGCAAAAATGTCCACTGTAGTCATTAGTGCCTGAAAAAGATGCTCACACAGTTTAGGAAGTCTGTAAATTGGGCTAAACATTTCAGGAATATAAAAATTTAATTGGTCTCTTGTGAAAAAAATACATCATTAGTTTTGCATACTGGATTTGAAGTATTGCATACATACATTTGAAACTGAGGTTTGTTTTTATTATAATATGTTGCTACAATGTTGAGTGAGTGGGAAAGAAATTGGTTTGGATTGTGTTTGGAAACAATTTGTTGCTGTTTTATAACATGTAAGAATTTCTATGGAATCAGTACCTGAGAGTTTCTATTAAGGTTTGATTTAAATGATGTACAAATACATATATTGTAGAAACTGCTCATGTGGAAGTTGCATTTTCTGAATATCCATAGTAGTTGGTCACATATGGACCCTGGATTTTAATATTCCTGAATCTGAGCTCTAGGCAGCGAATAGAGACAAATAATCAGCAAGGTATAGGGCAGGCTTCCTCAACCTCTGCCCTCCAGATGTTTTGAGACTACAATTCCCATCTTCCCTGACCACTGGTCCTGCTAGCTAGGGATCATGGGAGTTGTAGGCCAAAAACATCTGGAGGGCCAAGGTTGAGGAAGCCTGGTATAGGGGAAATGAGAGAAAGGAATTTAGGATGTCAGCAGGCCAAGTAAATAGAGGGAGGAAATGTATGGAACATCAGTGTTTGGCCTGTGCATGTCCCCCCCCCCTTTTTTTTCCTAAATAGCAGTTGTGAAGTGAGGGGATCCAGATTGGGACTATGGGAAGGGAGAGGGGTACAAAGGCTTAACAGTCCCTTCCTCCAGGCCATGGTTCCAATCTGCATGCCCCATAGCTGCCATTTAGCTAAGAAAAAGCAAGCATGCAATGGCCAATCACATTATTAACATCACATCTGGTTTGTACCTGAAAGGAGACAGAATAATGGGTGAAGTGTTAGAAGCAAATGGGGCATATGAGGGAAAGGAAGAGAGCATTATCATAATATGTGAGGAAGCGAGGGAAGAGAAGAATGAAGAGTGGAGGAGGAGGAGGAGGAGTTTGGATTTGATATCCCGTCTTTCACTCCCCTTCAGGAGTCTCAAAGCGGCTAACATTCTCCTTTCCCTTCCTCCCCCACAACAAACACTCTGTGAGGTGAGTGGGGCTGAGAGACTTCAGAGAAGTGTGACTGGCTCAAGATCACCCAGCAGCTGCATGTGGAGGAGCGGAGACGCGAACCCGGTTCACCAGATTACGAGTCTACCTCTCTTAACCACTACACCACACTGGCGCAGTATAATACTTAATAGGGGAAGAAGTAGGGAGAAGGGGAAAGAGGTATAGGATGTTGATGGTTCTGGATCAAGCAGGAGCCGAAGGGAAAATGAGAATATGGTCCGAGAGATAGGAGAGAAAAACGGAATCTTATGTCAAAGTCTGGGGTTGTAGCTTGAGGCAGTTTTTGTACCACTAATGAACATATAGGTACTTACCTATAGCAGGCACTTCCAGTAAGGTTTTCATTGATTAATCTTTTGCAAATCCTGTGACTGTTTTGTGCTGGCAAGTTGAGGGTGACCTGCCAAGGCTGTACTAGAAAATCAAACTTTTAGGGTTCTGGCATTGCCAGGAAGAATTGTTCCCTCCACCCCAAACTACTCTGAATTTAAATAGTGGTTAGTGAGAAGTGATATGTTGTAGCAGTTAATGGAAAAATCTTTTGGCAAACACATTTGATTTCATTTTTATATTAAATCCACTTTCCCATAATTGAGTTCTCAAAAGCCAATAAATATGAACTGGGTCATGGCCTAGAATATAAAAAGTGTGAGTTTTTGTGCTCATTCATTCTTCTTTCCTGTTTCTTCTAGGGGTTTGCTTGGGGATGCAGCTGGCAGTAGTGGAGTTTGCAAGAAACTGTCTAAACTGGCAAGGTGTGTTACCTTCTATGAAAATTGTTCATTTAAAGCAGGGATGGGTGACATTTGCTAGCCAATGGGCTAGATCTCCCTGCCATGCCAATTTGACAGGTGGACAAAGAATTGTCATTTCCTGACCCTCATTTTCATTCTTCTGCTGTGGATGTACTCCTTATATTGGCCTTTAGCTTATCTTTATTTCTTGAAACAAGGACAAGTGAAGTGCTGTAATTTTGAACATATGTCTCTCTGTGGATATTAAAATTCATATGATCCCCCCAAATGTTTTGCTGATATGTGTGCCAAAAACCTCTCCTTCAAAATGACAAAGGTGCTATATTTCGTTTAACCATCTTTAACATTTTAAAATGTAGTTGCTCTTTTTCTGCAGATGCAAATTCTACAGAATTTAACCCAAACACAAAGAATCCTGTTGTAAGTATTGAATTTCCCCTTATGGTTTTGATAGATCTTTTGTGCTGGCTACTTAACAATTGTGTCAGTCATAGTGGCATTAAGAGAGGCTGAGAGTTTGTTCCTCTATAGCAGGGGGTGGGAAATCTGTGGCGCTCAAAATATTGCTAAATATTACTAGACTTCCATCTCTTCCAACCAGCACCAACCTGCCCAAATGTTGAGGGATTTTGGAAGTTGTAGTTCAGAGGGACACATGTTCCCCATATCTTCTTCATATCCAAAGAAATAATTGCACATTTGTTAATATACCATTTTGTATGTTCTGGTGCTCAGCTCCAACAGAGAAAACATTTTTGGCACTTTGCCCTGATGATCTCTGGTCTCAGTTAATGAGACTTTCCATTAGACAAATTTAATGGGATATCACCATTGCAATTGATCAAACTGTAAAGAGGTTGCATAACAGAGGTCATAGAGCAAATAAGTGAATCATTTGCAAATTGCTGATTGGTTTTGGATAAATCTGTTTAAAAAGATCATTATCTTGAGGATTAGTAAATGAAGAAGTAATAACAGTACTAATTTTAGCAGTTGCACGTGGTCAGAATAATTACGGAATTACTTTAATGTCAAAAACACCCTAACCATTATCATGCATTGATCAAGAGCTGACTAGTGTTCTGTGTAGGATAATAGAGCCCTTATTAAAGAATATCTCTCTGGTTGGACTTTTCAGATAGCTTTTGCTAAGCTTCCAGACTCTAAAAAGCCTTTGCATTATGGAGATGTACTCCTATTTTTAGGATTCAAAAGCCAGCTAAAAAACAAGAACCAGAAGTTATGAATAACAGAGAATTTTACAGTGGAGAGTTGTAAACAGCCGGCTAGTAAGATTAGGATTATTTGGTGGTGGTTGGTGCCCATTGGTGCATTCCATAGGATGGAAGGCAGAGGTACCAACAGCTGTTGGAGCCAGAACCAGCGACCGACACACCCAGTCCTAGACTGGTTGTAAGCAAAATGACAGGCGGGTGGCTGAGGGCAGACTGAGCTGTTGGGGCAGTGCTCCTTAGAGCCATAGCAGAGAAAGCTCATATAGAATGTCAACTCCGTGTAATGCAGCAGTGAAAAGGGCAAAGTTTTTAGGAATGGGACTAGATATATGTAAAAAGAAGTATTAACCATAGACTCCGTCCAGTTGCATATGCTTTGTGTAAACCCTTTAAATCTACTGGTCAAGATGGTGCATGGTTTTACCAGTCATCATACATGCATGGTTTGAAAGTAAATAAAGTAGATTTTTATTCAATGACATCCATCGTTCCACAATGATTAGATTTAGTTTTAGAGAGATTCTTTGTACAAATATAATTGTAAATGTCCATAATAGGTTGGTTTAGGGATCTTGGAAGTACTTTCTGTCTGTCGTCTCTTCATTGGATGCCTTAGGAGAGCAAACCGGTTATTCCAGCCAAATTAGACAATCCTGCCAAACTGCCTAACTTGCTCATCAGTGCCTTGAAGTCATTAAAGTTGATTTTTCCATCTTTATCCAAGTCCGCGTATTTGGATAGATCGTTGAGAGACATTGAACCCTGTAAGTTTTATTTGGGTGGTGGTAAGGGAGTGAAAAACAAAGCAAAATAGTTTTATATATAATAACTTTCAGAATAGTGAGTTACAGAACATATTTGAGCTAATTTTTTCCCTTGAAACATGGTTATCTATATACAATAATTTTGAGCAAGCCTTTTCATTTCCTTATAGGCGGTGTACAATTTTATCAGGGTATATGTTGGGTACACATATGAACAATTGTGGAACACTTTTCCCCCCCATCAGCCCTATTCTGTGTTCCTCTTCCAAGTTAGAAAAGGAGATAGTATTCATTGCCTTTCTCTCAGGAGTTTGAGGCTACATTTGGTTTGGGAAAACAGGATGTGGGACCAGGTGTAAAAAAGCAGACCAGTCCTGTCCCTTACTTGCCCTGAGTGAATGGCCTCATTGATGGGTGATGGAGAACTGGGAGAGTGGGGTTAGAAAATAACTGTAACTGCCCTTCACATCCAACGTAACAGGCTTTTATTGGTTTCAAACACTGCCTTTCAAAATAAAAATATATAAATACAATTTTTTATATTTATTTATATTTATATCTATAAATATTTTCCCAAAGCATAATAGAAATATAAAATGAAAATATATCAAAACAGATACCTAAATCATAACTTAAATACTGAAACAGAAGGAGACGTTTATAAAACAAACATTGAAATACTTTGCTAACCAATATATGCCAAAGCCATTAATTATATTTAACTGTTTTCAAAGTTGTTTTTCAAATAGTTGTAACTCGCCCCGTGACCTTAGCATTGAAGGGTGGGTAACAACTTAAAATACCAACGAAAACAATAATAATTGACTCTAGCATCACACCAAGATATGTAGCTTGAGTAAAGGGACTTTAAGAAGTGAGGCAGATAGGATCTGGCTTAGTTCACAAAGGCTCTAAGTGAATTAAATGAGTACCATTCACATCTGTGGAAAAAAGACAAAGCACTGTACTTCGAGCAGTTAAGCTAGAAAGCTAAACCACTGAGCTTTTGTTACGGTGCAAAATCTGCTCTGCTCTCGACACTTAGTGGCTCAGCCTCCGTGGCCATTGCATACTCTCCCTCTAGCAGTCCTCTTGTACTGAACAGACAGTCTACAGAAAGGTATAATAGGTCAGGAAGGCAAACCTAACTCGCTGTGCCTTTAATATCACAGCCAAAGTATGCTTTGGTCCTGCCCAAACCTGCCTTTAATTTAGGGAAACGACAAGGCAAATGTTAAAATCTGATGACATAAGATTGACATGAGACCCATATTAGTAGGCCTCCATTAGCCTGTGGCTGGGATTTTGTTATTGTTATAGAAACCAGACATGGCGTCTCTGTGCCCAGCTGCTTTTGTTCCAGGCCACAACCAGGATCACAGCACTGCCATTCACTGAACAAGTGCTTCCCAAGAACATTCGGCAACTATTTTTATTCCCAGGCTCCTGCCACATAGGCTGCTTGTGGGAAAAGCAAGAGTAGATCTGTGGACGAAGAACAGTCTCTTGGCTGTTACTGGGAGGTGTGAAGGAACTTTGCATTGAAGTGAATGGCATGACCGTGCTGCTGTGCGCCTTGTGAGAGAGGGTTAGGACTTCTGCTCACCACTCTACATGGGGCACAAAGATTGCACTACTCTCAGTAGCTGTACCAAGCACACTAACAGAAGTAAGATACATTTGCAGATAATTCTGTCTACTTTTGCAGATCATATTAGCATTTTATCTCTTAGTATTTTAGCTTTTGTGCTAGCAAATGCTGTTTGTGAATGTGACCTGTGGTGCACATTCTTTTTGTGGCATTCTTATCTACTGGGTATTATTATTTATTTTAATACTTCTATGACTCACATTAAGCTGAAAGATGGTGATTGCCCACCTAAGTGGGTATCTGAACATGTATTTCTTCCTTGTTCAAAACAAGCATTCTAGCCACTAGATTGTACTGGTCCTAACAGCTCTAGTGAGTTACATTTTTCAGCTGCGATTTTCCCTTAATGTATATTCCCACTGTCCTTGCTGAACTCATCTTTTGTTCCAAAACTATTATAAAAATTACTTTTATGTACAATTTATCCCAAATATTAGCTTTCACTAAATACCTAAATGAAACACTTACATTTTAGCAAGGAGCATATATTTTTTAAAGTACCTATTTGTGCATAGTTTTCTCTAGATTTCATTTTGCCCAGAAATGGATAGACTAGACCTGGCTTCCTCAAACTCGGCCCTCCAGATGTTTTGAGACTACAATTCCCATCATCCCTGACCACTGGTCCTGCTAGCTAGGGATCATGGGACTTGTAGGGTAGGCCAGAAACATCTGGAGGGCCGAGCTTTAGGAAGCCTGGTCTAGACTCTTTGTTTCAGAAAGCACTGGAATGCTTATTATGATCTTAAACAGAACTTAAGCAAATTTGCTAACATTTACTCTATACACACGTATTAACCCATTCTTGTTTGGGCCTGTTCTGACAGAGTCTTGTTTATATCCATTGAACACTTTGGGGGTCTGGTTTTTTTAAAAAAAAAATTATTCCTGCTGGAGGCTACCATATTAAAAACTGGATGCTACCATATTAAAGGAGAAAGAAAATTCTGAGGGCTTTGTATTGTTGGCATATTCAGCAAGTTCACTAGGTAATTCTTAGAGCACCCTTCTGTTGTTCTAAGTCCTGACTTTGACATCTTTCCATTGTGGTTCTGAATTTATAATTTCCCCACCTATTCTGTAATCCAGTGACGCTCTTTATGTAAGTAACTTAGAGAGGACTCTCGCCTCAAAAACCAACAACTAACTTCAGCTAAAATAATAATTTTGTTTTCAAAATTTAATATTATAATCAACTTCCTTGTCTCTACTTAAGATTCTAGCAGTAACTAAAATTTCACCATAACACGTTCATAGATTGCCCAATGTTTTGTATAATCAAACCCATATATTTGTCTGAAGAAACCCTTAAAATGTTAATTAAAATGTTTGAAAAACATTTTGATGGAGAGATTTCAATGTTTGAAAACATGATTTCATCTAAATTAAAACTTTTCAAGTGCGATCAACAAAAACAATCTAAATATTGCAAATGTTTTTCTGAACAATATTTTCAGCATGTAAAGTAAAGACAAACATTCAAGCATCAGTGTACTAGATTTCTTTTTGCCTTGTTACCTTTTGTAAAACATGCTTTTCTTAGGATCAGATTATCCTACTTTTCTCAGGTTGCCTAACAACTACAAATAATCATTATAGAAGCAGTTCACCAGAGTAAAGCCTGTATTAATTTCATTCAGACTTGGATATGAAGCTACATAAATTATTACAATGAATGGAAGCTGTTGTCTATCTTACTGAATTATTCCCACATTGCTGTCCCTCCCCATCCCTCCATTGCTGTCCAGTCATGTTTTAAACTCTTCAGAGCTTCGTTGGACTATGTCCCTTGTTTGTCCTTTAGTGAATTGGATTTGTTTGGAAAATACCACAAATTAGATGCAGGCTTCAGTAAATATTAATGTTATCTAGTGTAATTGGCAGTGCAATTTGGAAGACTTACCAAAACATTTGAGAAGTGGCTCTGAATCAAACTTTTAAGTCCGTCCATGGAAAGCAGATGCTTGCTACCTTCTTTCATAGCATACTGAGTGAAGAGACTTAAGAGTTGGTCACTATTAAATTCTGCCATATTTTTGTATATTCGAAAGCTGTAAAAGAGCAAAGAAAGTTAACATATTTTGAAGTTTGTAGAGGGGAAATACATTGATTTAATACGACATCTACATAGGTATGTGGAAAATGTAGTTTTATATAGCAATTACAATGAAGCCATTTTCTCTTAAGTTGCTAATTCTGCTCATACAACATTAATTGCAAGCTAACTGACATCATATGTGAAACTTCTGACATGTAAGAAGCTGCGGTATTTTCTCCTGTGGAAAAACTTTATCATGTTTTCCTGAAATATATTTTTCCTGGAAAGATAAAAACACATTTTTCTTTATACACTGTGGTGCAATGCAATGCATTCTGAAAGTAGTAGAATTGAGGACATTCATAGAAGACATCCAAAAAGACATAAAATAAATAAATCATAATTACCCAATACTCCAAAAGCAGAGGCTCTGCAAACGCAATGTAAGAAGCTGAGGGCTGAGGCATCCTTTTATGTCTCTCCCGCTCCACCCTCTTATGCCTCTCACTCCGCCCTGATTATGAAATTTGTCTTTGCTGACAGATGTTGGATGTGTTACATACTTTTAACATTCAAGTTTATTTTTTTAAAGAACAAAATATGGTAATTGGATGCACCCTGCCGGTGTATCTTAGAAGCTTTGCTTTTTTCCTTTTCAGATGTGTTTTTGGGATAAGGAAATAGCTGGATATTGCTAGAACTTTGTTATATTTTTAACAGCAGCCCACGCTTTTGTCAGGTCTATATAGGATCTTTGTAACCAGGCACATTGCAGTATTACAAGTTTTTCCTGATTCCCCTCATTCATACTTGTAATACATCTGTGGTGTAAGTAGGAAATGCCACAGCATGCCCTGGCCCATGCCAGCTTTGGAAGGCCCATGTCTGCTAGTTAAGTCTATATCGATAAAAGAAGCACTTACAGCAACTCCCGCAGCGCATATGCACAAACATGCCTCAAGCCACCAAGCAACTGTCCCCCCACAGATATGCTCCTTGCAGTGCAGTTGCAGCAACAGTGAGACCCTGCCCCTCTGCTGGCTTATATTCCCTCACCTGGTGGGTTGTACACCGACAACCTGAGACGTCTTCTGCATGGAACTCATTGCCTCTCTTCTTGCTTCAAGCACCTCCTGGTTCTCAGAGACAGTGGGTTGGGGGAAGGTGGGGAGTCTCCCGACCCATCTGTCGCTTGAACAGCCTCTTCTTCTGCCACATCCTGCACACCTTCCTTCACCTCCGACTCTCCCTCCTCCCCATGCCCTGGCTCCTACTTGCAGGTGGCATCAAACCCCATAAGTCACTGGTCCCCTCTCCGGGGTCACTCCCTCGGTCCCCTGCCTCCGCCACACACTCTTCAGAGCCCCGTCAGTCCCTGACATAGCAATGCACTTAGCATAGCTTCATACTAGATAGCACACCTGTAGCCCTTGAAAACATCTATCCTTTCAAAGGAATTAAGTAACCTAGAAGAAGGGGTTTTTTTTCTTCCGCTGCTCTGCCTATATTTAGTTTTCAAACAGATTTACTGAGGGAACAAGAGTTTCAAGCAGAGAGAGAGAGAGAGAGAGAAAGAGAGAATGAGTTATAAAATGACTATTAAGTCATCCTGATTTTACCACAATTCCATGTAGTTTTGGCATTTTAGCAGGATGTTAGAAACTAATAAGATACTTAGACAAATGGTTTTCAGAAGAGGTAGGTAATACAGGTAGGTGGCAGCTACCTGTAGTTTGTAAAATAGTATTTTAAGCAAAGTATACTGACTTCATTGGCCGGTAGTAGTATATCAAATTTCAAATCTGAATTCAGGACAAACTAAGCTGATACTTTTAGTGAATTCTCTATATCACTGGTTCCCAATTAGCTATTTACTGAGGACCCCCTATATTTCAAAGGCCAAGCCACAGACCCCCTACTTTTGAAAAATTTTATAGCTCCATGGTAGTTACCTCTGGAGAGCAATTTTTTGAACAAAATATGGGGTAGCCCCTAATAAGCAAAGGATTTTAGGTATATTAAAAAACAGACTAGGGCTGTGCGATACCTGGTTTTCAGCATTGTGATATATCAGCAGCTAAACATCACAACATTCCGATATATCATGATGTCTGAAAAGGAAGATCAGGCATGGGGATGAGGGAAGGAACGGTCACAGAGATCTGTTAAGAGAGTCAAGTATGTATTTGTGAGGGAGTGGGGTGGGTGCCACTGCTGGTCTGCTTCAGGTTACTGCATTAACTGCACCTTATTAGTGATGATGTTTTAAATCTTCAGAACGACACACCTGTTTGTTGTGACAATGAAGAACACTGCTACTGTTGTATTGTTGGCTGCATAGCACTGATTTGTTACCATGATGTTGCCTGCTGCCATTTACTCCCTGTTTATCTCCTCTACATCTAAACACCCCCACATTTCTCATAGGGCGTATGCTCTATAAACTGGGTGTGTACATTGAATCTAGGCAGCTTAATGATTGGCCTAGGGCGCTAGGATATTTCATTCTGAAGTTATTGCTGGCCTAGAAGGAATATGGTCCTTTCCATCATTCCTTTTCATTTCTGATATCTCCTGATAATAAGATCTAAGAAAACTTATTAATCTTCAGTTATAAACTGTTATTCATCTTGTGCATTTCTGTACCCCCATCTGTTGTATTGATAAATGCATTTACAACAGAACAAATCTTTGCTAACGAATTTATTTGCTTATTCTCAAAGCCTGCTCCTAAGGTAGTATGATGCTGAGAGACATGATGTTGTTTGACAGGGTTAAAGGAAAGGCAACAGCTGCAGGAGACTCAGGAAGTGGGGCTTCTAATGCAAACAGGCAGAAGTATTGCATGTTTGGATGAAGGCATGCCAAGAGAAGCAATCACTATATAAAAGCTAGTTCCTAAGTTCCATCCTGCTTTGCCAAACTCAGACGGGTCCAACATTCATACTGTTTCACTACAAAATGTCATTTCTTCCTGTTATCAACTATAAAATCTACCTACAGTATACATTAAACTGGGAAAACAGAAATTTATTTTGCAATTTTGGCAGTTTATGTATTGGTGGGGGGTGGGGATGAAATCACATGTACATGATCCGTAATGGTGTCCGTTTCCTAATCGTAAAGGTGATTCAATGATGTATGGAAGGGATGCTGTGGATTGTTTTAGGGATCCAGATTGGAGATCCTGTCTCAGATGTAGCTACAGCTCTTTCTTCTCCAAATTTGGTGGATACCTTTTGGTTCGTGCAAGTTGAGGATGTGGACATAATTCTTGGAAAAGTGTGGTCAACTACATTCTTGCCTATCCTGGCTTACAACAGCACTTTAGGACTGAATTGGTTGGTGATAAATATCCCATTTAGTAAGTGTCCCATTAGAAAAAGGAACAGATTTTTAAAATTAACAATCAGTCTCCAATACACCAATCTTAGACAACATATCTGAGTGTGTTGTGGTATTTCGCCTTGTAAAATCTGGTTTTGTTTTATTCAGGTAATTGGGAATGGCAGTGAATAAAGGTGGCATTTAGTTCTAGTTTTTTTCTTTTATTTTTTTTTTTTAAATAATAAAATTTACTGGTTTATTCTATAGGACAGAGTTTAATTGGGCCAGTGCCAGAATATAGCACAGAAGCTTTCACCTACTTTTCATGAAATATCTGACCTCAGAGCCCTCCAGTTCTGTGCCTTCAGTGAACATTTCTTATAGGAATTCTATAAATGAGCATGAAAATGTTGGATGTGATTGGCACCATATCTTGTAATGATTGCAGTTCTGTAGTTGGTTACCACGACACCATGATTTCTGGAATGAACATAATATTTAAGATTAAATATGGCACACAGTAATAGTAGATGTATAATACTAAGTCTCACTAAGAGTAGGCCCCTGAAAATCTGTACTTAGGTTATTGATTTCAGTCATTTATTCTGAATATAACTCATGCTGGATATCACCCATAGTAAACAGTTTAAGACAATCAAATTTGTACTCATGATAAGAGATACCTGGTTTAGATATCCAGAGCACTGGCAGATATAGTAGAACATAACTCCATGTCCTGCCCATGTATTTCTGTTCTTTAGCACCACTCCCAACTCTTTCCATTCCACGTATGTGTCATGATGTACAATGAAGGTGTGCCTGCATCTCTAGATTCAGATGGCCTATTAGGAAAGAATCAGCAAAGTTCAAATTTTGAGGTGCACAGCTCTTACCTCTTCATTCCATCTGAATTAGGAGAAGCCGTGAAGGTGTTGGACCAGCATCTGGAAACCATGATGGGCTGGAAGAGGGATAATCAGTTGAAGCTGAATCTTGATATGATGACGATACTGTGCCAGGGCATATTTTGGGAGTACTCCTGGATTCCAGCTTGTCACTGGAGTCCTAAGAGGCTTCTGTGACTTTAAGTGCTTATGTCCATCTTAGGCCGGCTTGTCATTTGTGGACTGGGATAGCCAATGTTAGAAACTGAGATATGAAAGCTAGGAGCTAAGTGGAACCTTAATCTTAGGTTATGGGCGCAACAACAGAATGTGTAGGTGCGCTTTTTTATAACAAGAATACAAAGCTGAAAGTGAATGAACAGCAGCTAAGATATTATGTTCATTTTTCACATGGTCTAGTCATCTCCCTGCCCCCCCCTAATATTCTTAAGAGGGTCTCATCTCCAGTCATCAGAGAGTAGCTGGAAGTGGGGAGGCAGAAAAAGGCCCTCCTTTCCTTCCACTCTGCAGTTTTAATCTGAAATCTTAGGCACAGTACTGTGCCTCAGAGCTCAGAAACTGTTCGCGCTAATGAAGTTCCCTGTTGCAAAATGCACCTAGAACAATGGGAGTTTCGAACACTGAGTATAGCCTGGCCTCTGTTGTCCACACTCAGGTGATCTTCTCCCTGAAATACTATAATGTGCTCTATGTGGGACTACTCTTAAACATGGTCCAGACTCCAGAGACTGCAGCTTGTGCAGAATGAGGCTACTATGTTCTTAAGTTGGACAACACAATGTGAATGTGTGTCACCAATCCTAAAAGTGCTGCTTTGGCTGCCAATGAGTTACTGGGCCTGATGCAAGGTGTTAGTACTAGCATAAGGTAAAGGTACCCCTGCCGGTACGGGCCAGTCTTGACAGACTCTAGGGTTGTGCGCCCATCTCACTCAAGAGGCTGGGGGCCAGCGCTGTCCGCAGACACTTCCGGGTCACGTGGCCAGCGTGACATCGCTGCTCTGGCGAGCCAGAGCCGCACACGGAAACGCCGTTTACCTTCCCGCTAGTAAGCGGTCCCTATTTATCTACTTGCACCCGGGGGTGCTTTCAAACTGCTAGGTTGGCAGGCGCTGGGACCGAGCAACGGGAGCGCCCAAGCACTTAAAATAGCATATTCACTATGAAACGATCTCATTGTTTTGTTAAGGAGGTTATAAACTTAAGCATAATAACACATTATCAGTAAAAAGACAATTAAGGAAAAGGCTAACAATTGGTAATTAACATTAACAAGTACTGTACAGAATAACTTGCCTCACCTTAATGCCAGCCATTAGAGTCACTGCCACTGAACCAGCAAGCTGTATCCAGACACACATAGGTGTCGAATCAATGATTCTCATCCATCAGACCAAAGTCTGCTTGGGGGCCATCAGACCAAAGTCAGAGACCATTTTTATACTAAAGTACCTAGATACAGAAGGGTAGATTTTACTTGGCCGATTGGGCCTTGAGGCAAATTTCCAGTACAAGAAGGTGCACGTGCTTGTTCGCCACACAGCCACTCAGCTGATTTCTCCACAGTCACGGTGACATTCACACCATCTTGTGTCAGACGCTCACAGACGGCATGAAGCACTGTTTAATTGAATTTTTTCCTCACTGAAAACTGTCGCCAGTAAAGTCAGAATAAAAGCCACTTTCAAATGGGCTAGAAAACGGGGGATTTCTTTACACCGTTCATGTGTCTTATCCACATGCAACTGGAAGGAAAGTTTAAAAAATGTTTTTTGTGGCAAGAAAGAAGTCAGTTGAATACACCCTAAAATTAAATACATCTTAGAGTGTGGTTTCCAAAAGCTTGCTCTCTGAAGTCTGATAAGGATGGATAAAGTTGCCATCCTTTAACTGCCAAGAATGGAAAAGGTCCAAATAACCCTTAGGGGCAAAAAGGGTGTGTGCTGCAGATAACTCTAAGAAGATATATAATTAAAATAGTGTATATAGTTTTGAGTTCAGTATGAATCTTTGGGCTGGCACATGCACGACATTTTATCATTTTGCTTTTGCTAAGAGGTTTTGCTGCTGCATCTACACAATCATTAAAATAATTCAGTTACAGGTATGCAAATACCCAGTTGATCATACCTAAGGACTATCTCAAGCATAATGTGAGATCCTATGGATATTGCTCTGAGGTAAAGTGCATTATATAAACCCTGGGGTAATGATGCAGAAACGTATAAAAGCATAAACGCATCAGAAATAATAGGGAAATGTATAAACAGTTTTGAATATAATGCTTGTAGAAAGTTATCTCCCCTGAAGATAACTTTGTGATAGTATATAACAATAATGGCAGTCACTTTAATTCGGATCCATTTGTAAAAGAAGATTTTCTGTCAGGCTCCAGCAGAGGGAGATATCAGAAATTTGCTTCCTCTTCATGCCTTTTTCCTTTTGAGATGTGCCTTTTAGAATATAAGATTAGGGGAAGAGAGTACCTGTGTTTATTGATCTTATATAAGCTGTTCTTATAGTCTTTTTGGCTAAAGAGCAGATTAAAAATACTGCTGGTGAGGAAGTGCATAAGGATGCTCATTCAAGTCCTGTTGAAGTGGCTGGCTGCATCTTTCGATTAATTAACTAGTTGTTACGTGTAACTAGTGTTTCATAAACAGCAAATGTAGGTCATCAGAGTGTGTTGAAGTGGAAAACATCAGATTATGTGTGTGTGTGTTCATTGTTCGTAGTAAGCCTGGAAAGAGCCAAGATTTAGGGTATCACAAAGTACGGCTCACATCCTAATTGGGATTGTTGAAACAGAAAAGTGGGTTGGAGTTGCTCCAGGCCCAGTTACCTCTGGCTGGAGATATATTCGTACAGAAAGAAGATGAGCACAGGAACACAAAGGAAGAAGTGGCACGTTGGAGGGGCTGGTGTTGCACAAGAGGATTGTAGGAAGTGAGCAGGAATGTGGGAGTAGGCAATGGGTACACCTGGTAAGGTTTCTAGATTGGTATACAGATGGTTAACTGGGAAATTATTGGGAAAAACTGATATGAGTTAAATTTGCTGGAGAATATATCGATAGGGAATTTTTCATTCGCCAGGACAAATAGATATAAGTGGCGTGTTATAAATTAGCATGAGAAAGAATTCAAGTGAACCAATGTCGTCCTTATCCAATGAACCCAATATTTCATTGATTCTAATAAATGAATGGGCATGTATTAAATATGGATGGAATGTGTCAGGTTTCAGAAACTTCAAAAGCTCATCTTTCAAGTTATTCTTTTCCTTAGATAATGGAATGCACTTTTCACAAGACTTCTTTTTAACTCAACTTTATGTATGGCGTACTTTCACATTACACTACTACAGTAGGGGAAGTGATTGTAATCAACCCAAGTGAGATGTGTGAGGTGTCGGCTTTTGTATCACTTCTCCTCCTGTCATCACCCCCACCACACCCTGTGGAGCAAATTGTTCTTTTTAGCTCAAGTTGTTCTGCTCTTGCACAGCTACCACTCAGTTTAACAACCTTACTGAAAGAAATATCCTGTGACAACTGTACCCATAATGTAATGATAGCTTAGAGAATAAAGCAGTTCACATTTATTGACATGTTTTTATTGTCATAATTTTGTTCTCATGCCTCAGAAAGAAACCAGTCTGTTACTTTAGGGTTTCGTCCTTTATGATTTTGTTTTGCTTTCTTTCTAGAAATTGCAGTGCTCTTTCATATTCTTGTAGGGCGTACTATTGGCTTCACCCCATTAGTTTGGCCATCACAGCCTCAAATTCTTCAAAACTGACTTCTCCATCATTATTTTTGTCCATCTCTTTGAATACGGCATCAATAGTAGAAGCCTGTGATTTTAATACAAAACAAGAAGTCAAATCAATGGATGTCACCTTAGTGACAATAATTTTGCTATTTTCTCTCTACTTTGAGATTTGCTGTCTCAGTGAAGCAGTCCCTGGCTTATACTTACTCAAGTCACTGCGTGGTTCATTTTTAAAGTTTCTTAGCTTACCATTTGGTATTTGGCTTTCCCAGTTGTTTAACAATGAGGCTCTATATAGATTGTAATCCTACACACACTCACTTGGACTAAGTCATACTCAGAGTAGAGCTGCTAAAACCGATGGACGTAAGTTAGCAACCTAGTGGCTCTATTCTGAATATAACTTTTAAGATACAGCCCATAATTTCCAATGTAAGAACTAAGTGCTTTAAGGACTGGAATGCCAGTCGTTAAATATTTTACTATAAATAAGATACTAAAACTGAAAATTAAAGTACTGGTGCTACAATTACAAGCAAATTTCTTAAAGGTAATGGTCAGTTTTCCTCCTGCCGTGGAGGACACCTACTGAGATGCTGCTCATCTAAACTTCATCCCAGCATTTATTGTGTCTCTGTTTCTGTGATGGGTTGCTTACAGTGTTAGTCCTGCTCAGAGTAGACCCATTGATAGCAATGAGCATGCCTAACGTCATTAATTTCAGTGGGTCTAGTCTGAGTATAACTTATGTGCCAATGAACCTCCAGCAAGCTATCTCAGGCATTGTGGAGTAAATATATATACATTAAATAAAACAATGTACAGTACATTATGGGACTATGAGCGCATGCCTCATTAGGAAAAAGGGCTTCATTCTTTTAAATTCTGCGCTTCTGCAGTCTTGCTCTCTTCACCCCCAGTTAAATATTTGGCAAATATTACTTCTGTAATTGCTTTTGGACATTTCCACACACTTTCATATGCTGCCTCAATGAAACAATTATGGACTTGCCTTTGGTACATTTGGAAATTCCTTTTCAATTAATTCTTTCAGTTCACATTGGGATAGTTGATTAGGATCACCCCCTTTTGAAGCATACTTGGTGAAAACCTTTCTCAGTTCTTCAGTAGATGTCTTGGCCATTTTATAGAACTCCTGAAAAGGTAATGTTCCAATGTGCTCAAATTAGAAATAAAGAAAAGAACACACAAGTAGAATAAGCTAACAAAAAATCACCACAAAAGAGGATCGAAATATTCAAATCACTTGATTATTATTTATATTTCACTCTTCTATGAAAAACTAAACAAAGTGACTTACAAATAAAAACAAATCAAAAGATAACAAAAGCAGTCATAACAGTCAATCAGGATTTTTTAAAAAACAGTGTAAATAACTTTGTTTAAAACTGTTATCTGCAACAGTTTTCTGTACATGTTGCAGCTTCTGTTTTTCAGTCTTCCACAATTGCAGCTACATGGCAAATTCATATATTTAAACCTGTTACCTTATCCTGATCAAATTGCATGTCCATTGATGGCCCCACACATTTCTGTTTGCAATTTGTATGCAGCCTACTGACTGCCTCAACAGATTTATTGCAGCAGAAAATATATGTGGTTTTTTTACACATTTATTCAAAAGTTACAATACAGCTTTGTCCACTGTCATAATATCACAGAATGATCACTCCATTCTTCAATCCCACATCTCTGTCATGTTGGCTCACCAAATACCCTCAGTAGGAACCCAACTACCAATCTGGTTTACTAGACATTTTCAATCAATATATCCCGTCCACAGACACGTCTGCAATGCTGTTGGCATTAAAATACCCGATTCTTCAGTGTTTATGATGATACAGCTGCACCAGTATGAAGCAAAAGCAATAGAGTAATGTATTTGAATTTACATGTTACATACTCAGGATGAATGCAAGGAGAAGCAACATTTTGAACATAGTTTTTATCTAGAACAGTATTAGAAAGATTGGGAAGCAGGTGATCAACACAGAAAACAGGCGAGCAGCAGATAAAATGGTATATGGCATGAAGAAATAAAAGTTGGAAAAACTGAATTTCTTGATATCCCGGCTTTTTGTCTGCCACTTTGTGGAGGTAAAAAAAACACACCTGGTGATACCCACTCACTCTACAATTTCTAGGTTCATTTCCTTGGAAGCACACCCTGCCCATTTCAAATTACTTCCAATTAAGTGTGTTTTAGGAATACTAACTTGGAACTTCATCTTTTGCAAAGTTCAGTTCCCTGATCCAGCAAGGGAATTGTAATGATCAGCTACAGATGGGCTATTCATTGTTGGTGGGGATGTGCAATCCTAATTCTATTGAACGGTTTAAGAAAGGCACTTCTATAGCTACTGTCTCACATTGTTAATTCTAACAATAACATTCTTGTAGCATGATTATAATAGGATTTGAGCCATTGCATTTAAGCAACTGAACTCTGTGGAGGATTAGTGCTAGGGCATACTTCGTGGTTTTTCAATTCATGCCCCTCAGAAGGGGCCTTTGGGGAGGTGAATATTGCACACACACGCACCCCCTTTATAGGGGGGTTGCTACAGGTTGAAAAAAATTACACAGCTTTTCATATGGCATTCCCACAATGCAATACTGTATAGTAGAATTGCATGACAATACTTGCTGTTTTGTTAGCAATGGCATCTCTAAATAATAAGTTATACCATACTGCCAATACTAAAGCAATTTAAATATGGATATCAAATGATTTCAGAACTAGTTGCAAGTCCCAGTTCTAAATTAATTTGTGCTGCAGGCTGAAAATGGGGCTTGTTTTTCAGACTGACCAGATGAGTTTTAAAATGGATAAGAAGTTACAACTCGGTGTCATGCAGGGTAGTAGCCCAAGACTGAGTAAACTACAGCTTCCAGGGCAATTATTTAAAACAAGCATAGATTATCACATGAAATCCAGATCTTACCTACCTTGCTCTGCAAACCTAAAACCCCCTGAAATTGTCAAGGCAGCTTTAAAAGACGCAGCTTGAGACTGGCATTCTTATAGTCATCTGAGGCAGGAGTGTCAACCTGATTGTGAAATGTTTGCGTTGTTTGTTGCTATTAACAATAATAATTAATAGTTTAAGTTTGTTTGTACTTCTTTCCCATGTCTTTGTTTCAAAATTCCTAATTATATTTCTGCAAGAAAGAACTCCCTTTGGCTAGGGTTGCCACCTTTGTTCTGGCAAAATACAGGACGGGGAGGGGTGGGGCAGTTAGGGCTGATCCCCCCCCCCAATCTGGTGCTTCAGAGCAATCCATTGCAATCTACTGCAGCCTAACAGGATGGCCCCTGGAATTTGACACAGAAAATGCCTTTTCCCACACGGCCACCTCCCAAACCTCTGAGGACAGTGGACCTAGCAAGAGAGTCCCTCTGCACACCTGTAGATATTTCAGATATTTGTGACCAGAGTTGTTTAGGGCTTTAGTGTGAGCACAGTGAATTGGGCCTGGAAATAAACTGGGATCCAGTGCAATTCTTTTAAAAATAGTGATAGGAGTTCTAAATGGAATCTCAAGTAATCTGGCAAATTGAAGTTTCTGGGTCGTCTTCCAGGGCAGCCCCATGTAGAATATTGTGGTCCAATCATTTCTGTATAGGTTAGCATTAGTGAAGGGTTTGTTACCATTTTGGTGCTAAGTGGGTTTTTTCTACTAGGCTAACTTTTCACTCTTTTAAGCTGTTGCAAGTTTTTATTCATGTGAGTTTTATCTTCTTCTAGCGTTGTTTTAGAGTTGTCTATATTTTTAAAGTTTTTAAGCTATCCTTGTAATGCTGATGGGCCACTGAAGGACAGGAATACATTTGGTGGGGGGAGGATATTTGCTACAGATGCTTTGAGCTTCCAAGCGAAGGAAAAAAAGTAGATTTTTCTTCTTATCATCAGATTACAGGTGAAACTTGAAAAATTAGAATATCGTGGAAAAGTTCATTTAGTTCAGTAATTCAACTTAAAAGGTGAAACTAATATATGAGATGTGTAGTGGCTCTTGATGCACTAACTCCAGCCTCAGTCCACTCCTTGTGAAAGTCCCCAACACATTTGAATGGTCTTTTCCTGACAATCCTCTCCAGGCTGCGGCCATCCCTGCTGCTTGTGCACCTTTTTCTTCCACACTTTCCCCTTCTGTATAACTTTACATTAATGTGCTTCGATATAGAACATCCAGCTTCTTCTGCAATTACCTTTTGAGGCTTTCCCTCCTTATGGAGGGTCTCGATGGCTTTCTGCACAAGTGTCAGGTCAGCAGTCTTCCCCATGATTGTGCTTCCTACTGAACCAGAGTGAGAGACCATTTAAAGGCTCAGGAACCCATTGCATGTGTTATGGATTGAATAGCTACTGCACCTTTTCACAATATTCTCATTTTCTGAGCTTGTTAATTTAGGATTTTCATCAGCTGTACGCCATGATCATCACAATTATAACAAATAAAGGCTTGACATATCTCGCTTTGCATGTCATGAGTCTATCTCATATATTAGTTTCACCTTTTAAGTTGAATTACTGAAATAAATGAACTTTTCCACAATATTATAATTTTTTGAGTTTCACCTGTATGTCTTCAGTGTTGTATCAGCTGCTTGCTGTTATGAAACATCTAATATTATTTTCATAAGAGTGAATGGTGCGTTCTTTGTGTAGCATTGATCCTCAACCATATTTGACAGAAATTTCATTAGTTCATATATACCCTTTGTGTGTACATGGGAAGTGGAAGAGTAAAATTGCCATATGATGATAAACTAAAATCTCAATTGAGCAAAAATCTTTTAGCCTCTTGCATTCTAAGCTTCAGTCTTAGCAAAATGCTTAAATGTTAATTTAAAGTTAAATCAATGTAAATATTATTTGAAATCACTTGGTCAACTCACCTAACACAGTGTTGAGGCCTTTGTTTTTCTTTTTGTAAGTTTGATTCTCCCTTTTCTGCTTAAGTTTAACTGGGTCAGGCCCATTTTTTTCTGGGAAAGGATTTCTAAAACGCAGAAGATCCACATAGTAAATACACTGGGCGCTGCACCTTCATTAGAGCAAAGCACACCCAGTATACTGTCAGTAGCTTAATATAAAGAACAGAGCTAATGTTGAAACTCTTCCCTGACCCTCAACATCTCAGTTTCAGTGGTAGTATCATCTGTGGGTTGAACCTATTTTTATTGTATACAATGTTGCTGTACTAGAAACATGGGAAGATTTATGGGCATGCAAGGTGGTGACCCGAGTGCTTTGTATAGCATAGAAATAATGTAAACCAAAGTAAATATTTTTCTTCGTTAAGGTCATTGACATGCCTGAACACAATCCTGGAGACATGGGAGGAACAATGAGACTAGGGGAAAGGAAAACTATCTTTAATACAAAGGACTCTATCTTAAGTAAGTTTTAAGATCTTTGGCAAATGTATTTGCTTCTGTGATATATATATATTTTTTAAAAACCCATATCTGTATGTGAAAATAATACATATTGATATAATGTTTGCGGGCCTTAAGTGTAATAATGGTTTGATTCAGTACCTTTTCTTAATATTTAGTTATGATCATGGAAAAATAAGGGGCCTAATGTGTATCGTCCAAAAAAGTAATAAGTAGTCATATTCCCTTTTCTTCAGAAGTCCTGCTTTTTAATATACGGCACAGTCTTTATGGTTTAATAAGACCAACTAAAATTTGTTGACCTGTTCAGATTTATGAAAAGTGTGCTTCCCTTGTAAAGCATAAATCAAAAGCCCCCTTCTTTTTCAAAGTATCAAGCTGAGTAGCAGCTACACATGTCTCTTCCTTATGTAGAGGAGGACAAGCGAAAAAAGACCATTAGAAAACCATAAGAAAGCACAAAGCACCTCGTCTTCCCCCTTTCCTTTCCCGGCTGTAGTAGGGATCCTCAAATTTCAGAAAACAATTCAAATACCTTCAGAAAACCAGTCCCGGTTCTTTCGGTAGTTGATTGATTGCAGCCCATTTGCATATGAAGCTTCGGGAGTGCCTCTTGATTAACGCCAGTTATCCAGATTAAGGAGGAACCTTCCGCAAAGTAATAGAGGCTAGTCCACGATGGGGGCACACTCCCAGATCGCTTCCGTTCTGCCTTCCAAGTTGGCAGACACAGGGTTGCACAACACTGTGGGATGCAGTGGACTTCCTAGACCCCAGTAGAAAGCACCAGGAGGATTTATGCCTCATGGCCTCCCTTTCCCCTGCCTGAACTTCTTTGAAGCCGCAGGAAGGGCTACGGAGAACAACTGCCATTGAATTGTGGGCATGGCTGGAAACCTGTACTTCACATTCTAAGTTGTGCACTAGCCAAGCACAGCCTGCCTACAATCTATCCTTTATTATTGTTGCATTTTTGTTCTAACTTTTCCACCCCAGGTTGGAAAAGAGTACATTCACATGAAAACTGGATTTTAAAAAATTCCATCAGAATTGTGGTTCAATAAATATCAAACGCAGGCTGTGTTGCATTCTTCAACATTCAAATTCCAGAAAATGAGGGGTGCTAAAAAGTTGTAACATGACTTAGGTATTCAGAGTGTATTTTGGTTACATTTATATATTTAGGTAAGTTTAATGTGTGTAAAATTGCATACAAATAATTTAAAATGATTGCCAAGCACTTGAAGTTTTATTATTATTATTATTATTATTATTATTATTATTATTATTATGCATTACCTGACACTTTCAGGTGGTAAAATTAAAATTCTTTGCTTTTATGGAAGCAGTTCACGTGCTCCTTCATCAAGCATAGATTTACCAAGCTAAATGTTATCCAATCACAAAATTAATAGCAGATTTGAATTTCTCATACCCAAAAACATATTTTAGGACCCCTCATTGAAGAAATTAGCAAAAATTAAGTTTCACCTGCTAAAATAACACACTGTAACACACATGCCACTGAAGATAAGAACTTGTCAAATAACAAACCTATTAAGCTATTCATTTTCATTTAAGCTGTATAATTTCGCCTTTAGGCAGTATTGTTTTTGACAAGTAGTGCAATAAGCGTAATCATAATACTTTGGATTTATAATTAAAACACTGGTATTAATTAGGAAGACATTGTTAAGGAGCCATTTAACTGATAACGCGAGGAGTGTAATCTCTCAGCCCTCCCGGAAGAGGCACTTATAGTTGCTGTGAGAGATGGAAGCTCCAGATTCCTTTCCTGTTTGTAAATAACTGGATTGGAGGGGAAACTAACTTGGAAAAAGAGACAGAAATTGCATGACTGTGTGCTCATTTGTTTAGTAACAGATTGGTGGTTGTGGTGTCAGTGCTTTTGTTGACCTGGAGCATATGCTTGTTTTAGATATATCAGTTTTCTAGCTCCTTTATTCATGATCTTATTACAGTGGTACCTCGGGTTAAGTACTTAATTCATTCTGGAGGTCCGTACTTAACCTGAAACTGTTCTTAACCTGAAGCACCACTTTAGCTAATGGGGCCTCCCGCTGCTGCCGCGCCGCCGGAGCACGATTTCTGTTCTCATCCTGAAGCAAAGTTCTTAACCCGAGGTATTATTTCTGGGTTAGTGGAGTCTGTAACCTGAAGCATATGTAACCTGAGGTACCACTGTATTGTAAGGGAGCTTTGCTTCAAGGCAAAGGACTAGTTTTGGATCAGTGCAGTAAGAGTGCCTCATTCACCTTCTCCGAGACTGGCTGGCTATCTCCCTGGGAGGGTTTGTGACTTCCTTATGACTTTCCTTTCTCGTGGCCACTCGTGTCATCCTATCTCCCTCTGTCCCAGGGACCCTGGATCTGTGAACTTCTGGAAAGTGAGGTTGACCCCTGAACTCTTATGCCATTTCACTTTTTTAAATAGTAGTAGTTGTAGTGTGTCATACTTTAAGATGGATGGGCAAGCTTAGTGTCAGTACATCTGCCTTATTCGCTGAAGGTCCCAGGTTCTGGGGAGCCACAGCTAGTCACTGTTGATGGCACTGAGCTCAGTGGGCCAATGGTCTGACTCTGTATAAGGCAGCTTCCTATGTTCCTGGCCATTCTTTCTGCTGAATTTCACAAGCATCCAAGATAGCTGCAAAGAAACTATATTCCAGTTTAGGTTTTGCCACAAAAAGGGAAGTACAGAAAATATTATGAGCTGCAGAAGAATGGACATGACATAGAATTTGACATGAGGTCTCTTGAAGCTGCACTTCTAATCCCCACCTGACATGTCTTTTAGATACATGCTTCACTATCTTCAAAAAGATGTGTTTTTGAAGTATTTCTCTTTTATTCCAGTCCTTCTCCCCCAATTTCTTAAACTCTACATATAACCCCAATCTGCTTTTTGTCCTTGTTTGTTGTGTATGTTATAAGATGCAGGAAGTGTCTAGTTGCCTCTAGCAAGGTCCGCATGTAGTCCGGGAAGATAGGGAGCCCTAAAGTTTGTTTTAAAATTCTAATGATCTTCCTTGCTTATCTTTTAGATATGTTCAACATTGTCCTGCCACTTTACATGGCTAGACTGCATCTATTTGAATATCTGTGTTCTTTTATACATAATTGATTGGAAAAATATTAGATTATACACAAAAACGTTATTTTTACTTGTAACAGTACTGCAGAAGTAACCCTTTAAATGTATTTGTAGGGAAACTTTATGGTGACGAAGTTTTTGTGGAAGAACGGCACAGGCATCGCTATGAGGCAAGTAACTGCTAACGTAATTTTTGCTGTCTATCAGCCATGCTCAATTTGGAGTCAAGGCAACGCCACCTGTCCATTCCATCAGGTTTTCACAGTAAGGCCATGAGAACTATTACCTAAGCCTGTATAATACAGACAAATATAGGCTTTAAAGGGGTGTGCTGGAAGTGTATTTTATCAGCATTTCTCTTCTCTGGAATGGAAAGTCTTCATAGAATCTGCATAATAAGTCTAAACATAAAGTCTTATGGACTACTGCTTGAGGTGAGGCACCACATACCCATTCAACAAGGAAAGTCCCAAACCTTACTGCAAATAAACTCAGTGCAAGGTGGTGTTTCCTTCTATGTGCTGTTCCTTAAATATGGAGGAGGGGATAAAATCCTTCACATAGGGGTACAATCCCAAAAGAAGCTAAAGAAACACTTGTCAGCCACAGTGAGGCTTTATGAAGCAGAGTCCACTGGAAACAGAGTTGCAGAAAAGAGTCCAGGGTCATTCAGGCCCTGAGTTTATCACATCAGTATTGATACTCAGAGCCATCTGAAATTAGGGGTTTGAAGGTTTGAGAAGAGGCACCCAGATAGGCACTCTAAAAACTTAAGCAGAATGTCTACCAGCAAAACTAATGAAAATGCACAAAGGAAACTCGGAGAAAGGGAATCATGGAGGACGGAGGGGAGACTCAGGTGGGAATCAGGAGATTCCGGACACTCAGTTCAGAGATACATTTTATAAAGTGCCTCTTCAAAAGGACACATGAAAACTCAGGACTCTCCATAACCAATCAACAGCATTGCTTCGAAAAGATGAGGAACTGAGGAAGATTAAGCAACACGGTTTCAGGAGGTCCCATGCTATTATACGGAGAGTAGCTGCCACTGATCTGGTGCCTACCAGAGGTATTGAACTGTAACCACCATCATTCCAGACTGTTAGCCATGCTGTCTGAATCTGATGGAAGTTGTAGTCCAAAAGAATTGGAGGGCACCAGTTTGGAGAAGGATGGCAGAGGGGGTGGACACTGCCTTGTCTCTTTTAATAGGGTTAGGTGGGACATTTTCAAGTGTACTTTGACTCAGCTTGCTAGATATTTTCCAGACTAGCTAACGTTTGCAGACAAAAGTAAGCCTTTGAGGCAAGCTGCTTCTGAGAGGACGCATAGAACAATAGCAGAATACTGCTCTCTGGCAACAAAGGACTTAAATACAGTTTTTTTCTGATTCTGTTTGTTTTGTTACTAGGCTACACAATAGTATACAGGCAAAGACAGCTTTCTTTCTTTCTATCCATTGTACTTCTTGACATTGAGTGTTTTTTCTCTCTTCCAGAAAGGATAAATGAGTATTTCCTTTAAAACTGATTCCCATATTTTGTACTACCTGCAAATTGCAACATTTGCTGATTGCTGTTTTGAAATCCATTGTCTCAGTTTAAGGTGCTGTGATTGAACCAGGATTTGGTAATCATTAGTGCCTTTCAGGATTCCTTCCATTCCTGTTCAGCTGGATATCCAAATTGAGCAAATGCTATTCAGGAAACCCTGTATGAAGTTTCACCATTCCAAACCTGGTTTCAAATGGTGGTTTGGAGACAGCTTTCGGCCATAGCTTTCCTGATGTGGAAGTCAGGCCAAGCCATGTTTGAGCAAAGGGGTATCTATACACAAGGGGAAGAAGGGGGAGTGCAAGTGTGTGTGGCACACACGAATACCAAACCATGGTTTGGACATTATGTCTGAAACAGTCTTATCATGTTATTGTTAGTCCTGAAAGCTTTCTTTCATTAGAACCATCTAAAAAGGTATGTTTCAGCAAGAGAGAGATTGTTGTAGCACAGTAACCATCTATATGCATTGCCAATACTGATTCATATGTGGATGCACATCTCCACCAGTATTGCAATTTTCATCTTAAAAGTATGTTTATCTTCTTTTGCTTTGCTCTTTCAAAGGTGAACCCTGAGTTGACTCACTTCTTTGAAGATAAAGGTTTGAGATTTGTTGGCCATGATACTGAAGGGAAAAGGATGGAGGTCATTGAGTTGAATGGTAAGGGCTTTGGTTTTTAGCTGCGGCATTCTCATATATAGGAAATGGAGGGTTCACTGTACAGAACCACACCTGACAGATACACACTGGAGAGGACTGTTATCTGCAGTTCTCATTCGGTCTTCTGTTAAAAAGAAGGAAAGCAGATTTCAGTTATTTCAGGAAGCCACATTTGTGAAGAGGGAATTGCCCTGTTTTGGACTATAACGACTCTATTTTCAAGTAGCAGCTGGTCAAATGGTAGGATACATGAACCTGTAGAAAGAAAGTATGCTTCTTAGTTAAAAAAACAGCAACAAAAAACAGCCAGGCAGCCTAATTTCGGAGGATATGTTCCACAGTCTGTTTTGCTCTAAGGGAAAATGGGCTGGAAAGAGGTGCAGAAGATGCCTTGCCTTGGTGGTTTTATATAGCCCAGACACATCAGCAGACACCCAAAAAATGGCTGATTGCTTTCTTATGGCACATTTTGTGGAGACACAATCATTCAGCTTTACACAAATACTCAGCTTTAACTGTTCTTGCAGATGTTTCAAGTCTAAATTGTTCTTAAGGAAAATGTTCTTAAGGATAGACCACTCACAAAATGTCCTGCTTATTTATTTGAAATGTCTATATATTCGTTTTTTCAAACAAAACTCCAAAGTGACTAATCACCAGTATGCATATAGATTGACTTACAGCCATTTAGTCATGGCTATTTACACTTTAAAGGTGTTGCTGCCCAATAAGGTATGTTTACAACATATTTTTATTTACTGCTAACCACAAAGTTTGAAATCTCTGTTTTAAAGCAGACAGTGTAAAAGTCTTGAATTCCAGGCACTGACATTTGTCAATACTTCACATTTAGGAATATACATATCCTTTGTCACAAATGTATGATACTGATATTAAAAACTGAATTATTGCAGAGATACTAGCTGTCTGTAAAAACAAAAATGTAAATTTACCTGATTATGAAAGCCTGAAGCCTATAATGATTAAATTTGGCTCCAGGATGTGACAGAAAGAATTATTTCTATAGTCTCATGCTGATATGGCACAAAACATAGGTTGTCCTTTTGGAGGTATTTCAAAACCTATAAGAAAAAACTGTCTAAGTGCATTTGTTTTATTTCTGCTATATTGCTTCTGATATACATACTGAAAATAGTTCTGCACAGATCTTGATAAAATATGACAGTGTTGTTAAACACTGCTGCTATGAAAGAAATAACATAAGCAATGCTATATATATTTTTTTCCTTTGTCACATTCATATCAAATCATATCATCACATACAACTTTGCTCATACCGAGCATCGACTCCCCCCTCCCACTCCCTGACTTTCTTAAGCAATCACAATCCTCTTCGCATTTCTATATCACCCTATTTACCTTCTTACTATACTTTTAAAAAAAATATTTAGTATTTGTAAATCAGTTTCAAAAATTATCATTACAAAATATTTTAAATCAAACCTGCAAATGTTCTCCAATTTTTTCAATGTTCTTTCATATATTGTATAAATTTACTCCAGTCCTTTTCAAACAGTTCGTCATGCTGGTTTCAGATTCTCCCTGTCAGTTTTGCCAGTTCTGCATGTTCAATCATTTTTATCTGCCATTGTTCCAAAGTTGGAAGTTCCTGCTGCTTCCATTTCTGGGCTAAAGGTGTCCTTGCAGTCGCGGTAGCATACATAAACATATTTAAGTCTACTTTTTGAATTTCTTCTCCCACAATAGAAAAGCCTCCGGTTTTTTAATAAAAGTATATTTAAAGATCTTTTTCAATTCATTGTATATCATATCCCAGTAGGCTTTACTACACATCCACCACATATGGAAGAAATTCCCTTCCTTCTACTTGCATTTCCAACATGCTTTATCTTGAGTTCTATACATTTTAGCAAGTTTAGTTGGCATCAAATACCATCTATACATCATCTTCATTAAATTTTCCTTAAAGCAAGCAATGCAATCCTTAATGGTTTTCCAGAATCTGTTTTGGGTGGCAAGGCAAGACTTTTCATTCGTAGCAGAAAACAAATCAGCTAAGCAAAGAAATACAGTTGCCTTGCCACTAATAGGCAAAGTATGCAAGTTTTGATATGCTTGTGGGGTGGGGTGGAGTGTTTATTCTACTGACTGAAGCATCTTTCCCCTATGGCAAGTGTTTTTCAACTGAGAGGCCTGTGTTGAAAGCAGAAAGTACCTAATTGCAAGGAAGGGGCTGAAGGTTCACTTCCGCTATTGTTACCTCTCCAGCCTCACAGCACTGATAGGCTAAGTAGAAAGCATTTCAAAGGAGGAAGATAATTGGGTGGAAGGAAGAATTAAATGGAATATGGTGGTGGGAGGGTGTGGCTGGCTGAACAGAAACATAGACCACACCGCAACATTCTGTTGCAGATCCCACTTATACTAACCTATGTTGCAATAAGATTTATAACAAGATAATTTCTATGATGTTCTTTGAACCGTAAAGCTATCTAAAATTTACAGACATTCGCATTTATATTTTAAATGCTAACTAATATGTATTTTCATGTCTGAAATTAGGATTAAAGTCATTGTAATTTAGATAGTTTGTAATATTATTAGTATTATATGTTTGCCTTTTAACTTTTTTTAAAAAAAAAACTTTTCTCTGTGATTTATCTGTAGATCACCCATATTTCATTGGTGTCCAGTTCCACCCAGAGTTTTCCTCAAGGCCTATGAAGCCATCACCTGCCTACCTTGGCCTTTTGCTTGCTGCAACAGGGTCTCTCAGTGCCTACTTGCAACGTGGATGTAAATTGTCTCCTAGGTAACTTTGTTTGTGTGTGTGTGTGTGTGTGTGTGTGTGATGGATGCTTCATAAAAAGCCTTCATGATTGATGTGCAATTCCAGAAAAGCAAAGTTACTTTTGAAGTGTTTATTATTAGTTATTATGTGTACTAGAAAAGTTCTGAATAATGATTAGTTTTAAAAGGTCAATTGATGTGTTGATATATTGCTTTTTCTATCAGAGCCAAATAAACGTAGAGGTTGAGAAACCCACCCCTGAATCCCAGGCAATTAATTAAGTCATGATTTTTCTACAGGGAATAAAAGCTGATTATCATAAAATATTTCTGGATTTCTAACTTAACCTTTTTTATTTATGGAAGTTTTACAGGAAACAATTACTTGGATTCAAAGATCTCACTAAATAAGTAAAATATACTTCCCTGGAGATTGGGAGAGGGGGTGTCACTGACCAAATGCAGAGGAAGGGGGACCCTCTAGAGCAGACCTTTCCAACCTTTTCCTGTTGGTCACACACTTTTTAGATATACATCATTTTGCGACACATTAATTCAGTTTTACTAGCAAACCAGAGGTTAAACTAACCCCTTTCCAGCCCCGGGAGGAGCACAATGTGTGTTCACACAACACACCCACAGACTGCAGCCAACACACTAATGTATTGCGACACACAGTTTGGATAGCTCTGCCCTGGACTGAGGGTTTGGGGCTGCAGACAGTGGGAGGAGAAGATGGGCAACACCCCCACCCCATATGAGAGCAAGTACCTTTTTTTCATACAAGATCCTTAGATTATTAGGATTATTTATAATTTATGCCCTTAACTGAAATAATAACAGTTTGTAACAACTTATAATCATGTTCAGTCTACAGCCATCTCTAAACAATACTGTGCTTTGTATTATTAATTTGTAACAGCGATAGTAAATTGTAACAGACTTCCAAAATGCTGTGCTTTTTATTTTCATACGGAAATCGGTTGCTTTCATATGATAATATTATATCTGTACTGAGATATAAAAGAAGAGAAATGGCTTTTGTATAATAAGAGATAAAATATCTTTTCTTGAATTAATTCTTGAAATTACATATTAACTGTGCTATTAACTTCTAAGTAAGTGTGTTTAGGATTGCAGCCTAAAATACCTCGACATGCTTTTACACGTGCTAAAATTATGTGCCCCACCCCCTTCTCCTCCCTTTCCAAAGCAGGAAGAGACAAACCAAAGTATTGGCTCAGTGTTATGTACAGAAGAGTTCTTCTGGCTTGTTTCTCTCTGGGCACACTGCAAGAAGAAGCCAAGACCAAATGTTTTGTTCTTCTCATGGTTTGTTTTCTCCCAGCTTTGGAAAGGGTGTGCAAACATAGTTTAACTTGGTACGATGTGTGAACCAAGTCATCGTATTTTAATATCTTTTTAATTTTTGGTGCAATATGCAAAACTATTTCATAATACCATGTTCTATTCCATGCTTCCTTGGGTACATTCAGAAGAAAGTAAGTACTGCAGCAGTAAGTACAAGATCTGTGTCTCTGACCATGTTGTTACTCGTGCTTTAAAATCAGTGACTAGCAAAACACCCCTCATTACAATGTACTCCTCTCTAACGGAGTCCCCATCAGCAGGCACTCTGCTTCCCAGGGTCAGGGGGAAGCTGAATCTCAACTGAATCCCTGAGAACAGTGCTGTGTTCCCCAACCTCCCAAAAGAACTTCATGGCTGCTATTCTTGTCTTGAATATCAAAAAAGCAAACTGCTGCTTTCAAGGACACCTTTCAGCTGAGCCTTAAACCTTCTCCTATCCTTGACATTGCTGAGGATGGGTTGGGATGATAGAGATGTTACTGACACTGGGTGGAATGATAGGAGTGTTTCCCCCACATGGTCTCCTCAATCACTTTTCTTCACTCAGAAAGCAGGCAGAGCACAGAGAAGGTTTTTTGTAATCAGGTGTGGAGGGAGCTGATAACCATGGGGTGCCTGGGTGCCCAACTACACAGGGCTGGAGAACCCAGCCCGAATAAGAGCTTGTTGAACAATCCACTTCCTCACGGTTACAGAAATCTTGGTGATCCCTATGTATCAAAGCAATAGAAGTTCTTCTTCAGAAATGGAGAGTCAATGGATTCATTCCGTCACCAGTACACAACCAGAAGACAGTTGAGTAATGGTTTCTGAATGCACCCCCAAAACATCACCAGCAGTCATGGGCAATTGCAACTCTGCCATCAGATGGAACTCAATACCGAATGCTGTACTTAGGCTTTTAATTCTTACCAGAACAGCTGCTTAAATCAAACAAGGGTTGCAAGTAGCACCCATGAAATACAATAGTTTATAAGAGGGACCACAATATTTTTCTCTACCATTCTACTGATATAAGAAGATTGACTCAGTTTTGAAAGTTAGAAATATGGCTTGAATAATAACAGGTTTTTGTTAAACAAATGTTTGCATCTAGTGGCATTCAAGGACGTTTTACAAACTATGTAGCAAATGAAACCTGAAAGAGACTTTAGCCTACTTCCCTTCAAAAAAGTATTAAATATGAAATCATTTTCCTAATTTGGAACTCTTGGCTAAAATAAGGGTGGATTCAAATGACCACACTGTTTATGGGTGTTGCATGTTGATTGTGATTGATACACAATTGCTGAACCATGTCATGTATTTATCACCCGGTGACTCATCACAAAATAGATTTCTCATCTGCTTAGTGCAGCTAAGATGCTATCAGCAGGAAGAAAGCTCTCATATGTTGAGATTACTACTTTGTTAATCATCCTGAGGGAATGAGCAGCCAAAGTTAAATAGTTTTTAAGGTTTACTGATTTCCATAAGGAAGAGCATTTAATATGTGTTTAATTCTTCCACTGAAACTAATGGGATTTGAAAATGCTTTATATTGATTGCTATTGTACTAATAGAGATTAAGAGTTGAAGGGGAAGAAATACGATTCTTATTCATTCTCAGGACAGCCATGGGCAGAATTCCTGCATTGCAGGGGGTTGGAATAGATGACCGTCGGGATCCCTTCCTAGTGTGCAATTCTATGATTCTGTGATTCATTCATTCATTTCTGTTCAGTGACAGCTATGGTGACCTTAGTGACGACAGTTTTCCAGAAAAAGAATATCCCGAATCAGAAAGAGGCTGAACATTATTCCGAAGAGGAAGAGCACGGAAGAACCAGGTAAACTAGATCCATAGTGGGAGATTTCCCCTCCCCCCCCCCAAAAAAAACACCAAATACCAGCTTTAGAGTTGACAACATTTTCTTCCCATTTGCTTCAAGGTCAAATGGTTCAGTTATTTATTTATGGGCTTGCTTATAGAGATATTAATTGCTCATGTAGAAAAGGTGGTTGCATAATAGTAATTCTTTTTCATGTTTCTCTTTCTTTCTTTCTTTCTTTCTTTCCAATATAAAAAAAAGAAGTGGAAGAAAAGGCATAATTGAAAAGATCATTCCAAGCAGGGGGAAACCTATTACATTTTAAAACCACCAGAGAAGACTAACATCACACAGCTGCTTTCCATATATCTTGTGAAGATCCCCTTGTGTTCCAGACAATGCTTCTGCTGACCCAGAGGAAAAAATCAATTCCATTTAAGCATTATAGCTCTTTTAAAATTGCATAAAGGACTGTCTCATTCTGCCTCATGTTTTCAGGTAAATGTTAGCTTTGTGCTAATTTTTGATGACTGGAAGGTATGGGAATATTTTGAATACATTTCTAAACCATTTGAAATTTCAGAATCCCTTAATAGCGTTGCTTATCAAATTAAAAAATGAAACTGTCCAATATACATAAATATGATCAGTACAGATTTGTTTTAGGTCTGTTTCCTTCATATTGTTACTCGATTGACAGACGCCTCTGATGCATTATAACCCTGTCTAATTTCTTAAGTGATGCTGATTTATTTCTATATAGAAATAAAATCTTGGTCTCCACTGTGGTACAAGATGATTGTCCTTCAACAGAAGTAATGTAGAAAGTATTGCTGCACAGTACCAATCTAATAAATAATAGAGCAGAAGCTTGTGATGCTACAGATACATAAAATCTGACTACATTAATGAAAAATAATTGGGTTCATCATACATTTAACATAACAGATTGGGGAGTAATAGTTAGACACAAGCCTATATCTTAGTTTCTATATCTGTGGCATACACATGTTAGGGAGTTGGTTGTGAACACGGAATTAATCCTAATTCCTTGTTTTGGTCTCCCAGGAAACTAGTTTGTGCCATGTGATCTCATCTGTTTGGGGATGCTCTAATATGTGGAATATTCAAACAGCTACTAGGGACACGGGGACAGAGATATGTTTCTCTTTGGGCCCCAGAGAGGTTCGGAGACTGGTAACTTCCAGATACATTTATTTTAGTTAGAACCCTTTTCAGTATGTCTGCTGCAGTAGAGTAGCAGTGTCACTATTGCAGCAGCAAAGGATTGCTTTTTGCACTGCTGCTTTTGAGAGCCCTTTTGAGGTGAGTGGAGATATGTCCAGACACGAGCTAGCTTGATGGCATGCCTATTATTATTATTCTTAGAGGAAGAAAGGGAATAAGAAGCTGTGTGTTTTAATATCCTATGTCACTATGGGAAAGTGCCCTGTTATTCAAGTGCTGTATGTTTTTAAAGCGATGTCCCCTCCAAATAAAATTCTGTACTTTAAGATGATATTTTACCAACTGCATTAGAAAACCATTAGTTTCCTAATGTTCAGGCCAGTGTAACATGTGAAGAGAAAACTGGGAAAAGTAACTTTGTTCCTGTATTTTTTTAATGCATAGATAAATGCTTTGGAAAATTTTATGAGAGTTGATGCTGCTAGATGACTGAGTCTCAGTTATCATACATTGATCGTTGCCATCTAAAGCATGTTAGATTTTCTTAAAGATTTCCTGTAAGTTTAAATTGAATTTTGAAATGTATTAAAATGTTAAATGAAGATATGTCTGTTATTTTATATTGCATTCAGTCGATCGAGCATGAAACTCTTAATTTCAGGGTTGTGGGTTTGAGCCCAAGTCCTTCATGACAGGGATTGGGTTAGCTTAGCCTCATGGTCCCTTCCAACTTTACAATTCTGTTATTCTATTGGCCTAGTGAATTTGGCTAAAAGTTTCATGGATTTTAAAAAGAAAGTATAGCTCACATTTCTGTTCATGCCCTCTTTCCTTCTGCTGGCTAGATTATGGCAAATAGCATTTTCTGACGATTCAGCTGTGGGCTACAAAATAAGCAGGGTTAGGGTGCACACTCTTGTCATGTTTTTATAATTCACACTTCATACATGAGGACTAAAAACTGACTATATAAGAAAATATAGGGGCCTAAACATACAGATGGCATCCAGGTTTATATTTTGTTTTCATCTAACCCAGATGAATGGGACACGGGTGGTGCTGTGGGTTAAACCGCAGAGCCTAGGGCTTGCCGATCAGAAGGTCGGCGGTTCGAATCGCCGCAACGAGGTGAGCTCCCGTTGCTCGGTCCCAGCTCCTGCCAACCTAGCAGTTCGAAAGCACGTAAAAGTGCAAGTAGATAAATAGGTACCGCTCCGGCGGGAAGGTAAACGGCGTTTCCGTGTGCTGCTCTGGTTCGCCAGAAGCGGCTTAGTCATGCTGGCCGCATGACCCGGAAGCTGTACGCCAGCTCCCTCGGCCAATAAAGCGAGATGAGCGCCGCAACCCCAGAGTCGGTCACGACTGGACCTAATGGTCAGGAGTCCCTTTACCTTTATCTTAACCCAGATGAGGCAGTGGGCATTCTGAACCAGTGCTTGGGTTTGCTAAGGAGCTTATTGAAGCGAACAAACAGACCCATGCCAGGCAAAACAGAGTTGCTGTCATTGGATGATGCTTCTGTCCACTTGGGTTCAGTCTGCATTGGATAGAGTTGTACTTCCCCTAAAGGGAAGGCTTGTTATTTGCAGGTGCTTTTAGATCCAGCACTGTCACTTGAGGCTCAGCTGGCGGCAGTAGCAAGGAGTGCCTTTTAGCAGCTTCACCTGATTCATCAACTATCACCCTACCTGTACAGATAGTCTCGTGGCAGTTACCTGTACTCTGTTAATCTCCCAGTTGGATTACTACAATGTATTAGATGTAAACCTGCTTTGAAAACAGTTGATCCCAAACAGGGTAGCCAGCTTAATTGGTGAGGACTGATCCTTTGGGGTGAACTGTTTTCAAAGCAGGCTTACATCTAATCACGTTACAACAGGGGCTCATAATGTGCACTAGTTTCCTGTCCATTTCTGGGCCCAGTTCAATATGTTGGTTTTGACCTTTTGGAGACCTAAACAGCATGGGGCCAGGTTACCTGAAGGATTGCTTTTCCCATATATAATGACCCAGACCCTGAGATCTTTCTTGGAGGCTCTTCTCCAGGTCCCCCCCCCCACCTAGTGAAGTATGGTGGGTGGCTACTAAGGAGACTACCTTTTTGGTGGTGGCACCTCTGTTCCCAGAAACTCACCTATTTTAGGTGGTATGCTTTATGGCAATTTTAATTGGGTTTCTGCATCATCATTAGGGTTTTTAATTGTAAATTGTATTTTTGTTTTAATGTCTGTGTAAACTACCCAAAGAATTTGCTTGGATGTGCTGTACAAAAACATAATAAATACATTAAATAAAAATAAATATTTTTGGACCTACCACATCCAGTTTCCAAGGACAGATACAATCATGTCCATGCTGATATTTACTTCACTTCTGTACTGATGGGAATATGTACAATGAAGCATATAGATTTTGAATAGGACTAGGAGTTTTTTTGAAATAGAGACAGCTAATTATGATCACATAATTTGAATAAACCAGGTATTAACTTTTTATCTGTAATTATTTATTATGTAAAAATAATTTATTATGAGAAAAATGTGCTGCAAAAAAAAGTGTTGATAAAGTCTTCTAAATTAGTCATGCTGGCCACATGACCCAGAAAAGCTGTCTATGGACAAACGCCGGTTCCCTTGGCCTGAAAGTGGAGATGAGCTCCGCACCCCATAGTTAAATTCAACTGAACTTAAACGTCCAGGGGTCCTTTAGCTTTGCCTTTCACCTAGGTTAAAAAATAATAAAGAAAAAGCAAAACAATTATTTAGTAAACTATTGACAAGGCCTTAGATGTTGAATCTAAATGAGTTTCTAAGAAGATCAGTAGGTGGTGAGAAAAATATTTGGCCCATTTGTCTCAGCTCTATGGATGACAGCAGCTAAACTTCTTGCCTGATTTCAGCGGAGACTTTGGTTTAGTTCACACAACCATTGTGGTACATGACAAATGTGGGTTATTGTGGTTGTTCAAGGTTGCTCAGGGTATGCTCCTCAGATCCTTGGGATGTCACCAATTTTAGGAGCATGGGAAACTGCCTTATATTGAGTCCGACCATTAGTCTATTTAACCAGCATGCACTGACTGGCAGTGGCTGTCCAGCGTTTCAGAGGGACTGTGACAGAATGAGTCTTGCTGCCATTAAAGCACAGTGGAGCAACAGAGAAGCTGCCCTGATTGTGCTGCCTTACTCTTCTGTTGTGGCTCTTTGGTCATGATCAGACCAGAAGGAGCGCAGCTAAAAAGACTAATAAATCTTGCAGAAGTTGTTGAGGATTTTGGCTAGTCTTTGCATGCAGTAAATATTTGACTCCTAAACACTGGCTATAGAAAGTAGGCAAACGGGTTTTCTAGTTACACCTACAGGTTTTTCAATTGCCTCTGACCGCTGTCCTTAACTTTCCATGAAATAAATGACAAAAATCCCAACAGCTCTTTTATAACCATCCCTTGGGATTATTTTCTTTTAGGAATTGTTGATCTCTTAGGGCGGTATTTAAATAAACTTTGCTAGGAGTATATTTTTATGATCCACCTTATTTCCGTGATTGTAAGTAGCTGTAAACTGTTTTTAATATTGTGTTTTAATTGTTGGTAACCTGCCCTAGAACCTTAGCGTAAAGGGCTGGTAATAAATTGCGATAATAATAGACTCTCTGAAATGAATGGACCTAGCTTCATCATATTCATTAAATACAGTGAGTCTACTCTGAGTAAGACTTGGTTGAATCAGCTTTGCAGGGGGTTAGATTAGATGACCCTTGGGGTCCCTTCCAACTCTACCATTTGGTGATTCAATGAATACTACACAAAGAGTTAAAGCAAGGCGTCCATTATTATGGTGGAATACTCTGTTCATATAATTTATATGGAAGGGCAGTAAAACAGGCCATCAAAACATATCCCATAAAATCTGAACTTCATGAGGGATACTTTATTCATCTGTGTACTTAGTTGTTTCTCACTGTTATTACAGTGGAGCTGGGATAAATTTGATGATTCCCCAGTGCTCCAGAAAACATGTGGAGAAGATGCAGCTATAAATTATTAGATCAATAAAAATATTTGCAGAGGAGGTTAAGAAAGCTTACTTATAGTTGTAGTTCAGTTACTTGCTTGAAAGCGAATCCAAAGCATCAATTATTTTGCATACGATGAGCAAGTTGAACAGTTGAGCAGGAAACAAAGGGTGGATTTACATTCCTGGGTTGCTTTCCTTTCTGTGATCTCTTTGCCCTTTTGAAATGATCAGTGCAACTGTGAGGCCGTTTTGCACCTCCATTTGCTTAATTGTTTTTTTAAAACATATATCACCTGTTATGTGGGTACCTCAAGACCAGGCACAGGCAAACTCAGCCCTCTAGATGTTTTTGGATTACAACTCCCATCATCCCTAGCTAACAGGACCAGTGGTCAGGGATGATGGGAGTTGTAGTCCCAAAACATCTGGAGCGCCGAGTTTGCCTATGCCTGTTCAAGACGGTGTCTTGATATCATAGAATAAAACATTTTTAAAAATACTAAATTGAATAGACAAGACAGTAAAAATATAATGAGAGCTGGCATTTGCAACCAGAAAAATCCACAAGAAACCAAAATACACATATAAATGCATTTTAAGCAAGCACTGGAATTCCATAGTATAGTAGTTATTATGCCTGAGTTACATGCAGAAAATACTGGTTTCAAGCCCCTGTCGAACTAGTAAGGTATTTTTGGGGAAGAGCCATAGCGGTATTTTTTTTAAAATTTATTTATCCATGGAGCTGAAGGTGGCATAGTTCTCCCACTCCTCATTTCACCTCCCCACAACAACCCTATGAGGTAGGTTAGGCTGAGAGGCAGTGACAGGCCCAAGACCACCCTGTGAGCTTCACAGCCGAGTGGGGAATCGAACCCTGGTCTCCCAGGTCCATCACTAACCGCTGTGCCACCGTAGGCTCCACACTGCTTTGCATATGATAGGTTCCAGGGGCATTCTCTGGCATCTCCAGGTGAGACTGGGAGAGACCCCTGTCTTTAACCCAAAACAGCTACTTCTGGGCAGGGTGGACAGTACTGAATTATAGGGACCAATGGTTTGACTCCGTATAATTGCATCACTGTTACACACAGAGACACATTTAAAGATATACACCTGGTGCACTTTCTCCCTAAGAGTGCTGCGTGAAGCGCCCCCCCCCCCTCATGAAAGTCTTCGCTTTCTGTAAAAGAGGTACTTGTTTCTTCCTGCTTCTTTCCCAGAAAGTGGAAGAACTTCAAAGACGTTTTCTGGGAGGTACGTGCACCTTACTAAATGTATGAAGTGCACAAGTGGATGTTGTTTCCTTTTCATGTTTCTTTTGAAGCTTAGTCACATAGTCCTCCTAAGAAGCATTGCCCAAATGTAAGCCTTTGCAAGAGGAGCCCTGTGCTGCTCAGTGTTTCATGTTGCTTTTTAACTTTGAAGTTCCACTCGGCCACATATACAGTGGTACCTCGGGTTACAGACGCTTCAGGTTACAGACTCTGCTAACCCAGAAATAGCACCTCGGGTGAAGAACTTTGCTTCAGGATGAGATCAGAAATTGAGTGGTAGCAGTGCAGCGGCAGCAGGAGGCCCCATTAGCTAAAGTGGAACCTCAGGTTAAGAACAGTTTCAGGTTAAGAACGGACCTCCAGAACGAATTACGTTCTTAACCCGAGGTACCACTGTAATATGGCAAGTGCAATACCTCCCCCCATTTTTTTGACAAAGTTCTCCTGCGCTTCTTCCCAGACCAGTTTGATTCACTCCCATCCTCCTTAAAATTGCTGAAAAAGCTGGTGTTGGCAGAGGGAATATTCGCTCAGCATAGTACGACCTTAGACTTCCTAGTAGCGGCCAAAATAGCTGAGATATATGCCAAGCCTCTGTCTCATACCTTTCCCTTAAAACCTTTCTGCAATTTATGTCTGCTTATATTTTCTGTGCCATAAATCCGATGTTTGGAAATGTTTGTTTGGATAACTTCATAGCGCTCAATTAGTGGAGCCACTGCTTACTATATTTCCAATTACAGTTTCCTTGGTGCTGTTGCAGGTTTTTGTTGTCTGGTTTTGCTTTCTAATAAAGTTGCTTTATGGAACTGTTTGCGAGCGTTCATACAGAATGAGATGGAAATGGAAATCTGTGAGATATTTGAATAGATTAGCATAATTTAGACCATCTATTCAAGTTGCTAATGTAAGAAATCATTTGCGGGTTGATGAAGAGTAATTTTTATTGTGCTTCTGTGCCTAGATTCCTCAACAAACAGTGTGTTGGGTGGCTTGTGCTGACAAAATTTCAGTGGTGTAAGTGTTTGAAGGAGAAGTCCCCTCCTCCCTGGGCTGCCGTTTCCTTGCAATCCCATTCTAACTGGTCACCATATAGCACCATATAGCCTCCCAGTGGTTTCTTCAGTACAACATAATGGCCCTACAGGAGCAGTGTGCATTAAAGACACCTCCCAATTTACATGGGGATTACATTCTGAGGTGGGGCGCAGGTGGCACTGTGGGTTAAACTACAGAGCCTAGGACTTGCCGATCTGAAGGTCGGCGGTTCGAATCCCCATGACAGGGTGAGCTCCTGTTGCTCGGTCCCTGCTCCTGCCAACCTAGCAGTTCGAAAGCACGTCAAAGTGCAAGTAGATAAATAGGTACCACTCCGGCGGGAAGGTAAACGGTGTTTCCATGCGCTGCATGCTGGCCACATGACCCGGAAGCTGTACACCAGCTCCCTCGGCCAATAAAACGAGATGAGCACCGCAACCCCAGAGTCGGTCACGACTGGACCTAAGGGTCAGGGGTCCCTTTACCTTTACCTTACATTCTGAGGTACCACATGTTTACGTGAAATCGCATATATTTGAAACACCAATGGAAAAGCCTGCAAACACTTTCCAAACCTCTGGAAATCCTTGAAAAACCCAGCAGCTCTTACCAGATGCCAAACTCCACCACTATTGCTCCCTCCAAACATCCTTGCTCAAACTCCAGCTCTCTACAGGCCTCAAATGTCAATGCAAGGGCGTCCATTGGTTGGCGTGCATGGTTGCACGTCAATTGGTCGTTGCCTGCACTTCACTTAGTTCAAAATAGCGTAAGCCAACCCTGCTGTGTTTGGGAACTTTCCTGCCCTTTCTGCAAGGACTTCTGCCCCTCAAGTTCTGCCCTGATGGTATCACTGGTTAGAAAATGAACTGAAGTTCATACCTCTTTGGAGAGCACAGTTCTCATATTGTCCTTGTGAACATCTGTCTGCAAGACTTCCACTGTTATTTGTACGCATCTTTTTACAAGGACCATCTCTATTAGTACCATTTTACTGTTAACACCAGCGGTGGTAGCGGAAGAGTGTGATTTGACCAAGGCTTATTACAGCAGGCGTTGAACAGAATTGCAAGGTTACTTTCAGATGAAGTTCCAACTCTACATCCTCTGGACCACAGAATCTTTGCCCCCCATCTCTGGTACTACTTTTAAATCTTTTAAAAAGTCTTGTGAGTGGTTCCAGTTTACTTTTTTTTTAAAAATCCCCTATACAGTTAGCAGCTTTTAAATACAGCCGTGTTATTGAAAAATAATTTGTGTTCCTTCTGTTTGGATATTTTTTTTTTAGAGTTTATGAGCTATTTTGATTGCGACGCCATCAATTAATAAAATTCACACATCTTAACACCAGTTTTGCACTAAGGTTCAAATTTTCCTCATGGGCAAAATCCATTTGAGTAAAGCCAAGAAAGATAATGAAATTTTATGTTAGCAGCATTAAATACTTAATTGCCTTACAGCTGAGTATTCATAAGTGACCTGAAACAAACTGAACTGCATCAGAAAATTATATGCTGATGGAACAAAAAAATTAAATAAATATGGAAGTATAGGGTAGAAGAAAATGCCATTAACATTTCACCTAAATACTGTCATGACGCTATGCTAAAATGCATCCTGAATTTGCATTTCTTTGTCATGAATAATAAATACATTAGTACAGTACTGTCAGTCCAGATCACATCCCTACATTCAGCCTCCTCCATGAAAGAATTAAACTGAAGAGGATAATACACATTTCACTATTTCATCCAAAACCCTAATTATGTGCTCCATTAGTATATTGATGTATAAATCCAAATTCTCACAGCATGAGTTTAACTCTTCCAATTTTGCTGTTGTGTTCAGTATGTTCATTAAAAACACCCAAAGGCAATCCATATAACAGTCTCTTGTTAGATAAATGGGCATTTCTTGTTCAGTAATATGAACAGTATGTTCTAAACTATTCTAGTGCTGGTTCTTTAAAAATAAAAATGCAAAGTTTATAAATTCTTGCTCAATTTTGGTTTTTGTATTCCTGCCTCATCTGTACATATATCTTGCAGTGTTCGGATAACTATCCCAATAATACTTGGGAAAAGGTGAAATTTGGGCTTCATCTTCACCATCATTGAAACTATCTCATCACTAGCTGGTTTTGGATTTTTCAGTCATGGTGCCATAGCTTTGGAATGTACACTTGGCACCTACTTACAATATTTGTGGTGCCAGGCTTTTTATTTACCCAGACATTTTAATTTCTATAATCCTTCTGTCTTCCTTTTTAATTTTGCTCCGCTGGTGTTGACTATGGTTGTTAGCAATGGTTTGTGTATATTGTATGGCATTTTTTTATTCTGACATTCATATCCTGTGTTTTTTCTCCAAGAACACTTGCTTCCCCCCCCCCCATCTTTTCCTCACAATAGCCATGTGAGGTAGACCCAGCTGAGAGATAGTGACTGACCCAAGGTCACCCAGCGGACTTCATGTCTGAGAGTGAGGGTTTGACCCCTGGTTTCCCATGTCCTAGCCCTATACTTCAACTACTAACATTGTTCTACACTACAGTGGTACCTCGGGCTAAGTACGTAATTCATTCCGGAGGTCCGTTCTTAACCTGAAACTGTTCTTAACCTGAAGCACCACTTTAGCTAATGGGGCCTCCTGCTGCCGCCGCGCCGCCGGAGCACAATTTCTGTTCTCATCCTGAAGCAAAGTTCTTAACCTGAGGTACAGTGGTACCTCGGGTTACATACGCTTCAGGTTACATATGCTTCGGGTTACAGACTCCACTAACCCAGAAATAGTATCTCAGGTTAAGAACTTTGCTTCAGGATGAGAACAGAAATTGTGCTCCGGCGGCGCGGCGGCAGCAGGAGGCCCCATTAGCTAAAGTGGTGCTTCAGGTTAAGAACAGTTTCAGGTACAGTGGTACCTCGGGTTACATACGCTTCAGGTTACATATGCTTCAGGTTACAGACTCCACTAACCCAGAAATAGTATCTCAGGTTAAGAACTTTGCTTCAGGATGAGAACAGAAATTGTGCTCCGGCGGCGTGGCAGGAGGCCCCATTAGCTAAAGTGGTGCTTCAGGATTTGTGGCCCTGCAAAGGGGTTATTTTGTACTTGGAGCAGCACTTTGGTTTTTTGGATGGATTGTATGCAGTACAGAGCTTCTGCCACTAGATAGCGCCTACTCACAGTTTCTTTTCTTAGAGTGTTTTGCTTAACAAGCCCTGTGGAATCTCTGCGATTTCCCGCCCAAGTAAACCCTTTGTGCTCTGACACTCAACATAATCAAAATCTGGAAAACGGCAGAGATGACCACAAATGGACGATCCTTTAAGTGTCATTGTTCAAGAGGAGGTGTAAAATCAGAGCTGAAATCAGCTTTACCCAAAACGTGCAGCTGGAGGAGGATTTCCTTTTGAATATCTTTTCAAGATTTCCCATGGTTTGCACCTTCTCCCCCACAACCTGCGCTAGGAGTCCAAGCCTAAACGTATCAACTATATAGCCATCAATCAGATTGTTTACATGCTGAATAAGACCATTAAATGGTACTGCTATAAAATACTTGCTTCATTGCCAAAAACAATAATAGCCTTTTTAAAAAATGGTATGGCACAATGCCCACTTCAAATTGAAATCACATGCCTCACTGGACAAAAGTGCTTTGAAAAGCCATATCTAAATTCAAGTTGTCATTCGTCTTGGAAAGGTTGTGAGTTGCCAATACTCTTCCCAGCATTGCTGGGAATTTGGGTACACTGGGTCGTCCCCCCCAGTAGTCTTGCAATGTTGCAGCACCCAACAGCCTGATCCTTCTTATTTTTAGCCTTCATTTTAGTACAGGGATAGCCTAACTTTTGTTGCCTATGCTCTGGTAATCTCTAGGTTAGATTACTGCAGCACATTATACATGGGGTTGCTTCTGAAGATAGTTTGGAAACTTCAGCTGGTGGAGAATTTTGTGGCCAAGTTGCTCACTGGGGCAAGACAGGTTGAGAATATTAGAGCAATCCTGTCCCAACTGCAGTGGTTGTCAGTTTCTGGGCCCAAATCAAAGTGCAGCTTTTGACCTATAAAGCCTTAAATGGCTTAGGACCACCATACCTCAAGGATCGCTTCTCCCCATATGAACTGACCCAGACCCAGCAATCATCATCTGAGGCCCTTTCTCATGTGCCTCCTCTGTGAGAGGTCTGGAAGACGGGAACATGAGAACAGGCCTTTTCTGTAGTGGCTCCTTGTTTGTGGAATGGTCTCCCCAGGGAGGCTCACCTGAGACCTTCATTACATAGCTTTAGGTGCCAGGCAAAAACATTCCTCTTCTGCCAAGTCTTTGATTAATTAAAGAATCTATGGCAGGTATGTCCAAAGTCTGTTTCATGGGCCTAATCCAGCCCACCAGTCGGTTTAATCTGGCCCCTGTGGCAGTTTATTTCCTGGGGTAAAATCCCCACAAAAGCTCAACAACTTCAATTCTAAAAAAAGGTCAGCAACTTTGGTCGGCCCTCATGCATGTTCACTTCATCAAATCTGGCCCTCTTTGAAAAAAGTTTGGGCACCCCTGATCTATGGCCTTTTAAACGCTGGGGGGGGCGCTATTGTTTTATTTGTTACTATGTTGTGTACTTTTGTGTTTTTATATTATAAACTGCCCTGTGATCCTTGGATAAAGCATCTTTGGATTATTATTCTTTTAAAAAAGATACAGAAACACATGAATTCTTAAATAGTAACAATGGCTCATCCTTTTAGCCAGGTATGAATGGAAGGTTTTTCTTTTTCTTTTTGTTTTGCATAAAATGTATTTTAAGTGTGATTTCTGAAACCTTGTACACCTTGTTGTCTTTCTTGTTTTCTTTCTGCTTTTACTTTTTCTCTGCTGTGCAATTTTTATGACCCATTCCTACATCATCCTTCTCATAATGCTTATTTACAAAGATCTCTGTGGCTCTTTGGATAATAGAATCTATTCTTGATTCTCCCAAACCTACTGTACAGTTAGATTTTAACAAGGTGGACTATTGGAAATGAGCCTTTATACCATATTTCTGCCTCTACTTCTAGTGTGTAAAATGCCTTCTTTCACCGCTCTGCGTCGCACCATAGTTCTTCCAATGAAGTACTAAGGCTTCAGGGGCGGAATATTATTTTAGTTGACAGAAACATCAATACGAATATGGAAGACCAATGGCATTGTACAAATAATATTGGCTGCTTTGGGACTATGATAGCACAGAACCTGATATTTCAGCCATTCCTATGGCAACACAAAGCAAACCACAATAACCCCACTGCAGGGGGGGGGGGACAAAGTGTGTGTGTGTGTGTGTGTGTGTGTGTGTGTGTGTGTTTATTAAAATTTGAATTTTTGCTTCATATTTCTTTTTGTACAAATGTTTCCTTTCAAGACACATTTAGGACTCAATATTTGTGGGTATAGCTATAATGGATTTTAAAAGACCTGGAACTTTTAACAACCAAAAATAATATTTTGAGCAAATTTAGGCTTACAGAGCAATCCTAACACCCAATCTGCACTGCTGGAGGGGGTAAGCGCTAGGAGGTTGAGACATAGGCTCCATCAGTCTCCATCAGCACATTGGGATGGGGGACTCCATTGCCGCAGAGGACCCTGCTGTACCCACTGAAAGCATGGTTGGGCATACACAACTGTTGTCAATGTGCCTTCAGGCATTAGTTGTCAGAAAACCTTGAAATGGGTCATTACATTATAGGGGCATGGCAGGGACAGAGCTGGCGATGGGTCTGCAAGATCTAAAGCTGGCCCATTTCCTGGACAGGAGACCCAATATTGTCCCCTGTGTCAGCCTGAAATTGGTGCAGTAAACAAGCTCCCTCCCCCCGCTCCCATTTTCTGTTGGCAGGAGCTGGCAGAGCTGCAGGTGAAGAAGAAAATCTGTACCTCCCTGGCTGGAATTGCTTTCTATGTCATGCCCACTGTAGTCAACAAAACTGCCATTGATTTCAGTGGGTTTGTCATAAGCACAACTAAACCTGGATCTAACAAACCCCGTGGATTTAAGTTTTGTTAAAGGCAAAGCTCACCAGCCTTGTCACAAAGGTGCTGACAGGGCCGGTGCTAAAACTAGGCAGTCACCTCAGGTGCTGGATGTTAGGGAATGGCAGTGAGATGTTGGAAGACAGAGCTGTGTGTGACACATTGCCTACCCAGCACCTGCTAAGCTAGCCAGCTGCCCTCAGAAGTGGTGGAGGATGAGGTCTCCTCTCCAGGGCTGAAGTAATATCCAACTGCCAGTAGAATGAGGTCCTAGTGCTGATGCCAACATCTTCAGGCAGGAAAATGTGTTACATAGCCCTGTGCACTGAGAAGAAGTAATGGCACACATTGCAGGGAGAACCGTGGTGTCAAAGTGAGAGACCACTGGCCCGCCTGTCTTCTGCTGGGTTGTTGACCCAGCTGGTTATAGACCCCAACTTTTACCAGATGCTACAGCAATGTGTGTTGCGAGCCTTCATCAGATGGCTTTCATTCTCGTCTGCAGAGGGCAAGGTAAGAGAGCCAGTCACCGTGTCTTCCTCTTCAGGTGTTACTCTGGGCAGGAGGGCACATGAAGACAGAAGCCAGAATCTGGAAGGAAGGTAACTAAACATGGCAAAATTTATGGACCTGGTGGGATAACCTCTTGTGCTGGCTAGAGAATGGGGTTGTCCTGGAAGAGTATAAACCCAACAGGAGTTGAGAAGCAATTCTGCAGCAGAAAGCAATGTTGAGTGAAGATCTGATGCCAGAGGCAGAGGTCTTCAGCTGATGCCTTCAATCTGCCAAGGTAATTGGTGGGAACAAATGACTGTTTAGAAAACAGAAAAGGTCCTTGGTTCAAGATGGGGCGGCCATGTATGATTGGATATAATGGAGCACTTGGGCATGCATTCTTTTCCACACAATAGCTGTTCGACTGAACTCAAGTGAAGTATGTTTACATAAAAAGCAGTCTTTGTTGTGTTGTCTCTCATGATTCACACATATTTTTATTTACAGTATTTTGAAGATCACTTCAAAATTGGTTTGGACTGGATTTCTATCACTGGAATATGCAACTTAGGAATGAAACCACTGATCATTTAACAGTGTTGCAGAACACAAATATGATTGTATTTGTGCAAGTTAATTTGTTGGAATTGTGCAATGTAGTGGCCAAGGGCTTGTTGTGTTAGGAGCAAGTATATGCAAAATAACTAAGAGAGCACTCTACTGCTGGAGTAGCACTTGTTAAGGATAGTGTTTGGGACCTAAGAAATTAAAAACACACACACAACTAACCTTATTCAAAGGGACTTGGAAATGCTTTTCTCCTCAAAGTACCTGCTGTGCCATGTAATGACAAAACGAGGCTTAATATATTTAATGAGATATCCAGAATCAATAGCTTTGCAAGGATGGTGCCCTTAATAATGATTCCCCCCCCTTTCTTAGTTGAGTAAGCAGCCTTTTGCTTTTGACAACTCCAGCTGTGAGAAGTGAAGTGTCACACATTAGTGGCACATCTTGCCTAAGAATGCTAAATGTTTCAGGGCAATCAATTAGCAGTCAATTAGCCTGAAGTTAACAAGTATAATGTTTTGCCTTCAAAGCTCTCTAAAAAAATTAGTGTACAACCTGCAAAGTTTGTATGTCACAAGTTTTCAAGCTATTTATTCTGGGAAACCAGACTGCTCATGTTTGGGCTGATTCATACTGAAACGTGTACACATGGAAACTCACGGCACTGGATCCAGATGTAACATTTTGTGAGAGGAGGAGCTCCTTGAATTTCTGGAAAGAGCTCCAAATGTACCATTTCAATAGTGGTGTTTCTTGTGCACAGTTGAATGGATGGATTCAGCTGCACGGGGGACATCCTTATATGCCAATGGGACAGCATTGGGATTCCGAGTATAATATAGTTCGTTGGGAGTATTGACTTTAAATGGCCTACATTTCAAAGTGTCGACACACCAACCCTAAGTGGTTTTCATTATCTTACATAGTGAATCTTTCTCGGCACAGAAGGCAAGTGAATGGAACAGAAGCACCACTTCTGAAAGCCTGGGGGCAGGGAGGTGGAAATAGCTCCCCCTTCCTTATAGATTAGACCACACATGATTACTATATCTATGTTTATCAATGTAACCACCACAAATACTCTTAAATACTCTTAAAATCCACTGCCTTCTAACAATTCAGTATTGACTATATCCAAGAGTAGGCCTTTGAGCCCTGACATTGCTCCCACCCCACCTATACCTGTAACGGCATTCCTACAGCAGACATTGCAGACAGAAAGACGTAATATGGGTGGACACTCGCTAGGGCTAAGACAAAGGATTCTCTGTCAGTATAAAGGCTTTGTCACAGACTTGGTGGAGAGGGTTCTTTTACTAGTAAGTAAGCACAAGTAGAGGAAGCAGGTGGCGCTGTGGGTTAAACCACAGAGCCTAGGACTTGCTGATCAGAAGGTCGGCGGTTCGAATCCCCGTGACGGGGTGAGCTCCCGTTGCTCGGTCCCTGCTCCTGCTAACCTAGCAGTTTGAAAGCACGTCAAAGTGCAAGTAGATAAATAGGTACCGCTCCGGCAGGAAGGTAAACGGCGTTTCCATCCGCTGCTCTGGTTCGCCAGAAGCGGCTTAGTCATGCTGGCCACAGCTGTACGCCGGCTCCCTCGGCCAATAAAGCGAGATGAGCGCTGCAACCCCAGAGTCGGTCACGACAGGACCTAATGGTCAGGGGTCCCTTTACTTTAGGCACAAGTAGACCTCAGGCATTTGGAGTGCTAGACAGGGTCTTTGAGTTGGAGGGCACAAGCATCAGTCACATACTAGGACATGGTCACTTTCCATTTGAGTACTGTTGGTAATTATTCTTTTACTGTTTAGCTGAGGCACTCAAGTGCAACTCTCAAAATAAGGTGCTACCTTTTAACGCTCCTTTTCAGTCACTTAATAAAATAAAATAAACTCCACATTTTGTCGCTGGAAGCACTTATTGTGACTGAGCACCCTTTTGGCTTTTAATGGTTTGTTTGTACTGGATGAAAACAGAAATGGAAATACTCAAAGGGCTCCAGATGAAAATGAAAATGTACGAGGGGGGTTGGATTAAAACAGAGATGTATTCTAAGCACGTTTCTTTGGCCGTTCAGGGAAAATATGGGGACAGATGATTTTGGCTTGCAATATCTCCAATGCTGCCAAGTCAAAATAAGTTCTACTGGTTTATATTCCAAACTATAAACCACCAACTCCAATTTATATTCAATAGTGCTGTAAAATGCAGTATTTGCCTGATAACTCTCTGGAATGTCATACTGTGGTGAGGAAAAAAGGATGGGTGTAGTTTTATTTCTCAAAATATAAACAGCATGTCGGACCTAAATGAGGAAACAGGCAAAGAGTAGAGGCTAACATTTCAGGAAAATGTTGGGGTTCAGAACGACCTACCTACTTAACTCCAATTCCACAAGAAAGGGTTGACATGTGGGCATGCCTGGTGGACGTATCGTGCTGCCATGGGACCCTGGCTGCAGAGAGCAGCATGTAGGCAGCATGTAGGCAGCAGAGAGCAGCATGACAGCTGGCCATGGGTGGGAGGTGGACAGGCTGAAGAGAGGCCTGCTGTTTTCCTCTCTTAGCCTGGGGCCTAAAATGAGGGAGAGGGGAAGCTTGAGATCTCGGGGGGGGGGCAGATCAGAAACATGTTACAGGTTTCCATATAGAAGATACGTTGTGTGTACATAGAGGCTCACAGGTCTATGAGTGTCTATCTACAGTCTGAAATGGCCCAGCCCTGGCACAGCTTTATCACCTGACTGAGAACCAAAGAGGACACCTCTAGAACAAAAACATGGCACTTTTGAGAGCAGATGATGTTTGGCTCCCTTCGCTACAAAACTTAGGCCAGCGATATTCCAACATAGCCTGTGAAATCACTTTCAAAGTCCATAGGATTTAGAACCATAGGATTCATACGCTTCAGGTTACAGACTCCGCTAACCCAGAAATAGTAGCTTGGGTTAAGAACTTTGCTTCAGAATGACAACAGAAATCGTGCTCCGGCGGTGCGGTGGCAGCAGGAGGCCCCACTAGCTAAAGTGGTGCTTCAGGTTAAGAACAGTTTCAGGTTAAGAACGGACTTCCGGAACGAATTAAGTACTTAACCCAAGGTACCACTGTACAATTTGTGTCCTGTAACGACGGAGAAATTACTATTCAATGTGGTGAAAAAAATCAAAGCTGTACTGGATATGCTAGTCTGCAGCTTCCCTTTATGGGCATTTAAATACTAAATGCTTATAAAATTGCACAGTTCCTCCATGCAGTGCCTAACATGAGAACTTGCGATTGTGGTGTCACAAAGGATAAAGTTTTTAATGGCCACTTCCCGTAATTTGTTCATTAGTTGGACACCTAATTTGAGGGTTTTCAATTATCACAGTAAATGGCTATATGTTATGATTTTCCCCCTCCTCATTCCCCCCTAATTTAGCGCTAATAGTGTAGATTTATCAAGTTTGTTTTTTGGTAGTATCCCCCCCCCCAAATAAAAGTGGTTGGTATTACTATGTTTAGTATTAAATTTGTGTCCTCCTTCATGTTATAGATGGGCAGAATAAAAATACTGACATGAATGCATAAGCTTTAGCTCTGTTTACAGCCCCTTCCAAAAGAAACAAACCATTTTGCTCTGCACACATTACTTCTGTGTAGTTCACAGCATGAAGATCTGCCATGGTCAGGTAAGCCAACTTTTTGGCATTTCCAGAAAGGCCTGAAAAGTGGAATTCTCTCCCACGAGGCAGTGATGGCCACCAGCTTTGATGGTTTTAAAGAAGGGTTAGATAAATTCATGGCAGATAAGGCTATCAACAGCTGCCAGCCCTCATGGATATGTTCTCCCTCCACAGTCAGAGGCAGCCATGCTTCTGAATACCATTGCTGGAAACCACAGATGTGGAAAGTGCTGTGGCTGTTGCTCATGTGCTGCTTGCAGGCTCTCCATAGGCATCCGGTTGGCGACTGTGAGAACAGGAAGCTGGACTAGACATACAGTGGTACCTCGGGTTACAGACGCTTCAGGTTACAGACTCCGCTAACCCAGAAATAGTAGCTCGGGTTAAGAGCTTTGCTTCAGGATGAGAACAGAAATTGCGCTGTGGCGGCACGGCAGCAGCGGGAGGCCCCATTAGCTAAAGTGGTGCTTCGGGTTAAGAACAGTTTCAGGTTAAGAACAGACCTCCAGAACGAATTAAGTACGTAACCAGAGGTACCACTGTATTTGCAATGGACTCACGGACAGTTTGCTTTCAGCCTCAATTTCTCATTTGTAAAATGAGGATAATGGTGACCTATTGTGAGCATAAACAAACTAATAAGTGCATATAATCCGTATAACCAGTGCTTTTTCCCCTGGGAGGGGGGTACACAAGTGTACTCAATACTGACACCTTTATTTTTTTTTACTAGAAAAGCACTGGTTAAAAGTGTGGCACTTACTGAAGCAACTTCATGATGAGTACCAGCACCGTTATTTTCTAGAAGAAAAGCACTATGTGTAACCCCATACTTTGAGATCTGCAGATGGAATCTTCATAGCTAGATTATTTTTTTGGGGGGGTGATAGTTCTGTGTTGTTTCCACTCTGGAACTCCTTGCCAAGAAAGATTCCGCAAAGCCCTATATTTTATACAGCTTTTACTGCCAACTTAAGGGAAAGTGGTGGTTCATTATTGGTGACCTTAACCTGGAGTGTGGAGAACTGGATCCCTACGTGGTTTCCCTTTTAGCTAATTGTTAGAACAGTCATTTATACATGAAATATCTTCATAACAAAGGCAGCTTAATTATTAATTTCAGTAGCTTGCCAGGGGTTATTATGCATTAGCAATTACTTACAAGCAAGACTGCTAACGATATTACATATCATATGTAATTTCTCAGCAAAGTATTTGAAGTGATCAACCGAGGTCATAATTTTTACTCACAACGGTTTCTGCATACTGATAAGTATTTCTCGCCACAGATACTGCTGATGAAATCCAGGGTTTGGTGCTCTGTTTCTGAGCTAATCAAATGAAAAGTATGTGATAGGTCTGGGGAATTTTGTTACCTTTACACAAGAGCCCCTTCCCGCAACGCTTGAGGTTTGAGTTGGTGTGAAATCACCCTTGGAAGGTCATTTTTTGGTAGTATTTTCCTGGTGAATGCCATGGAGGCTCTTAAATGTTTCCAGTCAGGCAGCAGATTTATTTATTTATTTGGAGGGATTTATATGCTGCCTTTCAGCAAAAGGCTCCCAGATGTACACTTGAAAACAGTACAAATAGATGAAACAAACATACAAACTAAAAAAGCAGCAAACCAAAGGCAGATAATAAAACCCAACAGAAGGTGTAACACACTAAAACCAGCTTCTGGATATACCAAAATGCCTGGATAAACAACAACAACAATTAACAGCAGTCGTCATCAACTTCACCTGGCACGGAAATGTCATCAGTATTGGTGCCAGGTGTTCGCTTCTTCTGTGAAAGCATTTAAGCACAAGGTGTGACAACTAAGAAGACCCCTTCTCAAGTCCTTGCCCACCTGTCTGACAGAAGGCCTCTTCCCATGAGTGCAAGGTACAGGTAGGCTCATGTGATTGAAGCAGACATGGCTGAGGGGAGGTGTTGAGCCCCAGGGTCCCTCTAGGCACCCTTTTTATTGCATGTTGATTCTGATTTGTGCTCATGATGCAGTTGGGGTGGTCTTGTGTCACCCCACCTTGAATACAATTTGCACCTGGTAAGTCCTGCTGCTTCATGTCCTGTCGGTGCATACCCTATAACTTCCTGCTGAAAATCCCAAATTTTTCACACACTAATCTTCTAGGGTTGTTTTGTCCCACTTTCGTTGTGCAGAATAAATCCACCAGTCTGGAGGGGCCTCTAGTTTGTGGCTCTAAGAAGCAGATAATACTTTCATTGAAGACATTGTGGTCATATTTTTATTTTTATTTATTAAATTTCTATACCACTCTTCAGCTGAAGCTCACAGGGTAGTTTACAATATAAAGACACACAAAAAATCATACCATAATAACAAACAAAAACAACAACCCCTCCCCCAGTTTAAAAGCCCATAGATCGTTTAATTAGCCAAAAACTTGGTACTTACAGGCAAAGGTAACCAATGAGCCAGGCAAGCCTCCCTGCGGAGAGCTTTCCACAAATGGAAAGTGGCCCAAACCGAGGCCATTCTCAGGTTGCCACCCTCTGAACCTCTTGCAGAGGAGGCACACAAAGAAAGGCTTTTTCTAAAAGTCTTCTGTTTGTAGAAATACACTTCATAATTTATGGAAGCTACCTTGCATGGTACACTAGCCAACAGTACAGTGGTACCTCAGGTTAAGAACTTAATTCGTTCTGGAGGTCCGTTTTTAACCTGAAACTGTTCTTAACCTGAGGTACCACTAGTGGGGCCTCCCGCTGCCACCACGCCACCGCCGCACGATATCTGTTCTCATCCTGAAGCAAAGTTCTTAACCCGAGGTACTATTTCTGGGTTAGCAAAGTCTGTAACCTGAAGCGGCCGTAACCTGAAGCGTCTGTAAGCCGAGGTACCACTGTATTAGGGAAACAGTAAATTGACAACATGCCTTAAACTCACAGTGGTTCCTTATATTCATGGACCAAAAAACATGGAGCCGTTTCTGTCACGTACTGAATTTGAAGCCGCACTGCACATCCTGCCTGCAGTTTGCTATGAATTTTATTTATTCATACACAGTGCATTTCTAAGAGAAGAGGTGCTCCTGGAGTTCAGGTTTTTCTAGAAGCCATTCCTTCTAACTTCAGGTTGGCAAAGTTGCCTTGTATGTGTCACTGATGCAGAATTAACAGGAGTGCCTCTCACTTCTGGTTGCCCCTCATCTTCCCTACCTCTCGAGGCTGATGTGTGCAGAGAGATTGCAAGCTGAGTGAAAAAGTCGAAGAAACGTAGAGCTGACTTTGGGCTCTGTAAGCATCACAGGCTGCTTTCCTGGAGATTTGATGTGGAAGCAGTCAGTAGTCACTGGCTATCTTTCAGATAGTTTAAGCTACATCTCCACTCAGTCTGTACATTTGTAAACTAACCAACCAACCAACCAACCAACCAACCAACCCATGAACATGTAACCAAACACCCATATGTCTATAGTGAACTCCTTCAGGTGGAAACCAAACTTGGATCAAATGCTGCATCCCCAGAAATTCCTGGTGCTCAGACAAGTGGGGTGAGTATACCAGTGTTCTTTTTGCATTCCAGGTACCACCTAGTATTCTCATTCATCCACATTTATCAGCCATAAACGAAGAATCACATGGCAAGTAACCATGTGCTAAATGTAAGATGTAGCTGAGTCCTTTGAATCAGGCAAATTCATTCCATTTCCCATTTGTGTCTAGGTAGCAGGTAGATGCTGAGTATTGTGATTAGTCTCAAAACAGCAACTGGGGGATTCATTAAGAAGTATACTAGCCCTTTGTCCCTCGCCTATAACGCACAAGACAAACATTCAGCAATGTTGAGCATTTTAACACAGTGGCGAACCTACATTTTGGGGGGCCTGAAGCTTGAACTGTTATGGGGCCTCCCTTCACAACCAGCAACAAGGTCTGGGTAATCACTGTTCTTTTCTTCAGTGGGGTTGTTCCACGATAGATCACCACATTTTTTAAAACTACTACATCTCAGATTTTGATTAAAATTATCTCATAGGTCAAAGTCACTGGTGTGAATCAATATTTCCTATGCCTTATAGTTTTCAAGTTATGGGAGGGATGCAATTTACGCGTGTGTTATATACAGGCATGAATAAAGGTGCAGACAGTTCAACTCTTTTTACACCGATTTATATATAACACACAAACCAAGGACTTCTCCTTTCACTACTGGGTAACAGAGCAGTTTGTTATTTTAACACTGCATTTAACACCAGAAACCCGAAATATTTCAGTGATGACTGTGATCCGTCTTTGCCGTGGAGTCAAACACCAACACAACTGTCAGGATGAACTGCAGAACTGACTATAATGGCCAAAGCATTTGAAGAGGAATCTGTAACAATAATTCACTGGAGCAGAATGAAGGCAGAAAGCAGTATTGATGAGTTGCCTGCAGTTAGAAAAGATAACGACTCTCACATTGAAACGAAATGGGCAATATTAAACACAATCTTCTCAAGGTACGCAGAGGGTGCTTGCTGTACCAGTCAATAGTTGCTTGCTGTACCACCAAATAATGTCTCTGTGGGGAAATGTTTTCCAGGGGCAAATGCCTGTCTAGACTGGTGAAAAGAAACTATATGCCAGTTGTTATAGTGAAAGCTGAATTTTGAGTTAAAGTCAACTTCAAGAAGCCATACATTGATTCCTTTGGATTAGTGAAATAGCAGGAGATGTTCCCTGCCATGTTTCTTCCAAAAACTGAATGCAAATTCATTCTAACCACTGGAGCCAAACTTTTGGGCTTATTCAGCTATTGACGTTCTTCCCCTGCCATGTGCTTACATTCCGACCACCTGTGTCAGCTGCTGCCCATTGGAACTGGCAGAGCAGAAGGCAGGGAGACCGACAATTTGTGGAGGCAGAGCCAACCACTTCTAGTTTGTCCCCATCCTTCTCCTTGCTCAGTTGTGCAATGGTGACACTGCGGCTAAGAAAAAGTAAGCTCGCAGCCAGTGCCCTACCCTGCTTCATCTGGTGTATTGATTTATTGATATTGCTGTTTTGTTGCTTTCATTATTGTTTTATTGCTCTATTTTTAAAAAATATATATCTTTATTGATTTAAAATAAATACATTTATGAGAAAACAGATGAACAAACAGCTAAACAAACATATAATCAAGCAAACAAATAATAGAAGAATCAAACGAACAACCACAATATAAGAAACAAGATTAATATAACTAACATCATTTATACTCCTGGTACTGAAAGCAGTTATAAAACTTATAGAATTTTTTTTTTTAATGACTTCCAATTAATCTCACTGTACTTTGTCTATCCATTACCTTATACCACACAGTTACATATTTCTTATATAGTTTCTTTTTACCTCCGTACGAACTTATATTTATACAATACAAGGATCAGTCTAATTCTGCCAAGATGTTTCCTTTTCTACCATAGTTTTCTAAGTATTCTTTAAAGAGTCTCCAATCCTTATAGACTTTTTGTTTTGGCTGGCCTCTTATCCTTCATGTTGCCTTTGCTAGCTGCAGATATTCTACCATTAGGATTTGCCAATCTGCCGTGTTGGGTATTGTTATATTTTTCCAATTTCTTGCTACTAAAATTCTGGCCGCCGTTATCCCATACATGAACAATGTTCTTTTCGATTTCCCTATTTCTTTTGCCAAGACCCTTAATAAAAATATTCCGGGTCTTTTTCTGAATGTAAATGTAAATAATTTTTTTAAGTTCTTCATATATATTATTCCAAAATACACAAATATCTGTACATTTCCACCACATATGCAAATAAGACCCAATTTCTTTGTTACATCTCCAACATATTGGTGATCTGTTCTTATACATTTTAGCAAGTTTTTCTAGAGTTTGGCACCATCTGTACATCATCTTCATTGTGTTTTCCCTGAGATTGTAGCAGGCCATGAATTTTATATCTTCCTGCCATAATTTTTCCCATTGTTCCATGTAAATATTATAACCCAGGTCTTGCGGCAATCTCACCATTACGGCTTTCACTTGTTCTTCCTTTACCTCCCATTCTAATAGGAGGTCGTATACCTGCGAGATATATTTTCCTTTACTTTGTATCAATTCTTTTTTCAAATTTTGATGTTTCTTTTGCAAGTCCTGCTTTCTTAGCAATGATTAATCTTTGATGTATTGCAGCCAGTCTGTTAAATGCCTTAATTTCTTCATATTTTTTTCAGTATAGGTTCATCCTGCTGTCCTTCTAATAATAATTGGTATGTGACCTATTCCCCCTCCATATTCTTTTTCTTAACTGCCTGTGCTTCTGTAGGTGAGGTCACAGGGGGATCTTGGGTTCTAGTATTCCTTTATATTTTGACCAGATCTTATATAACGATTTCCTTATTAAATGATTCAGGAAGCCCCTGTGGACCTTTACCTTCTCATATATTAAATAGGCATGCCACCCGTACCGATTATCATATCCCTCCAAATCTAATACATCAAAATCCCTTAATGTTATCCAATCTTTAAGCCATAGTAGTCCTGCAGCTGCATGGTATAACTCTAGATCAGGGAGCGCAAAGCCTCCTCTCTCTTTTTTATCTATTAACAGTTGGTATTTTATTCTCAGGTTTTTTTTCCATTCCATATGAATTTCGCCATATCTTTCTTCCACTCTTGGAAACATTTCATTCCCCCAATATTGGTATAGTTTGAAATAGAAAAATTATTTTGGGGAGTATGTTCATCTTGACCACCGAGATTCTGCGCCAGAGAGAGAGGTGTAGCTTATTCCAAGTTTCCATATTTTTCTTTCTATTTTTTAAAAAAACCATATATAGATTATTTTTTCATTGATGAGTGCCGCTATTTGTTTGCAGTAGAAAGGCAAGATGAAAATGTCGTAATAAATAAAATAAAATAAAATAAAAACCCATTACACTCCCAGCTGGTACTTCACAAAGAAACCCATCTGCCTTTGCACTCTTAGAAAGCTACAATACATGATATGATTTTTAACGAAAATTGAATCAGAGAGATTGTGATCCATCTGTCTTACCCTTCAACTTCCCCCTTCTGCGCAGTATGTCTGCAAATCAGATGTCGTCTGTTACGAAAGGGAAGCAATTTGCGCAGGGCCAAAGTGCAAATTCATATCCTAATATTGTTAGCTGCACAAATCACATGGGTGATCGTATTATTTCTTTGTTTACACATGAAGACATGAAACTGCGATGGAGGTCACCTATCTGTCCCCCTCTGTCTATCTTGCTCTTCTTCCCTTCTTCAGTTCTCCATTCTGACCTCTGAAAACTGAGGGAGGCAACTGTTGTCCCCTATGTGATGTGCAAAATAAGCACCACATGAGGTGTGGACTACAGTGGTAACTTGGGTTACAGACGCTTCAGGTTACAGGCTCCGCTAACCCGGAAGTAGTAGCTCGGGTTGAGAACTTTACCTCAGGATGAGAACGGAAATTACGTGGCGGTGGTGGCAGCAGCAGCAGCAGCAGGAGGCCCCATTAGCTAAAGTGGTACCTCAGGTTAAGAACAGTTTCAGGTTAAGAACAGACCTCCGGAACGAATTAAGTTCGTAACCAGAGGTACCACTGTATCTCTCTACCGCCTTTAATTACAGTTTCGATTTCATATGCGGTGAGGTAAAAAATGGTGAGTTGGCCAAACCCCGACTGTGAATAAGCAGCAGAGCAGAGAAGCATTTGCTTGCAAAAAGTGTAATGGGAATGATTAAATAAATCAAGTTCTAATAATGCTTTGTGCGCCAACTATCTCTGTTTTCCAGGGTCTGTCCCAAGAGACTAATGACTCACTGTCTCTGCCTGTGCTGTGCAGTCTTGAGAGATTTGGGGCATTACTTTTTAAAAGCTTCCATCTTCCTCTCCCACAGCGACCTGTCCAGATTAATGAATATACTGCTGAGCAGGTTTGACTTGCAGCTTCTGCACACAGAATCCTATCTGGTCCACTGTGAAGCTAAACATTGTATTAAACATTTCAGAGTTTGTAAGAAGTTAACTATTGGTATCCATTTATTAGTTTATCAGCTGCAGCGATTAACTAAGTTTTGGAAATAATAACCTTTAAAAAGAAAGAAAGGGGGGGGAGGCAGAACTTCCAGTCAGATTGCAAAGGGTTGGGAATGGAGAAGAAATTGTCTATTTCTTGTTCATTCCCCAGTTAAGGGTCAGCAAATTCTTCCTGTAAGCAAAAACTGCTCCTACCGATCCAACAGGGTAGCCATGTGTCTGCAGATCACAGTCCTCTGTCGAAAAGGTTGCTCAAAAGACAGTGCTTTATCTGAAGGGCTGTCTGGTCCAAGACCAGTTTAAAGATAAAGAACCATAAGGCAGAAGAGCAGAGGCCTTGGAGCTGCCCCAAAATAGATATCACCTGTACAGCAAAGGGATCAGGCACACAGGTTGCCCTGTGCCAGTCTTCCCCTGCTGGTGAGAGGTATTGTATTTATATTTACACTATACTATTTCTTTCTGAATTTGCACCAATACATACAAATCAGCAAATGCACATTTTCTGCAAAACTGTGTCTTCTTTTGTTCCCTTTTATGGTGACGTGCAACCGCTGGTAACCCTATTGGCTAAGTGTAGAAATAACACATCATGTTTCTACACTAGAAACACTCGAGCAAGAGATGTTGATGATGATGAAGAGTTTGGATTTGTTATCCCGCTTTATCACTACCCGAAGGAGTCTCAAAGCGGCTAACATTCTCCTTTCCCTTCCTCCCTGTGGAGGAGCAGGGAATCAAACCCAGTTCACCAGATTATGAGTCCAGCGCTCTTAACCACTACACCACACCATAAACCAGGGCAGATAAATATGGAACAAAGTGGAAGAAATTGTGGGAACACAGCGGGTTAGCTGCTGTGTGGATTATGAGCGAGACACTACTGTAACAAGAGAACAGCATTTAAGAATGTAAAAATGAGAACCTAAACTGGCATATCTCCCCACCCCTAACCTGCAATGTGCTACCTGTGTGACTCCTTAATTGTATAAACTTCCCCTTTCCCTGTTCAGTTGTATTCTCCCAATTTTAGCAGATCAAATGTGTGAGAGTTAATTTGTCTTGACAAAGGTGTAATGTCATATTGCAACCCAGAAAAAGCAGGAAGATGGAGCCAGAAATAAAAGGTTTGATATTTGGATAATTCCTACTTTTTGCCCATGTGAACATAATGGTTATTTACTGCTAGAATCTTCCCTTCTTGAACTTGATGTTTGTAAAATGAAAGATGTACTTCAGCTGTAAACTGGTTGTCATAACGATACCATAGCAGTTAGATCCCTTGATAAATGGCACTTAACTCATTGCAAATGATCTGGATGAAGAAAGGAAATAGGCTAAGCATCTTATAAGGATATGCTTAGCATATCCTTAGCAAACTTGAATTCCTATAAGTCTAGTGGAGTAAACTTCAGAATTCGAGTCCTGCCCATTCAAACCTCTTAAGAGTTGTTTTTTTTAAGTGGGGATAGTGAAAACGCAATAGGGTGAAGTTTATTCTAGTATCAAACCCTGTATGTGGTTCTAAAATCTTTACTGATGCAACTGTACATGTTACATTTCCCTATTCAGATGTGGGTGAAATAAAGGGGAAATCTAGCTTTCATTGCTGTAATCGTGAGCAATTTTAGTTCCCCATCCCACCCCTACTCATATCAATTGGATTTTTCTTCTCCATTTAATATGTTTAGAAACAAGGTGCCAGAATGTATGTTGACATGCAAGTTTTTTTTAATTCAGTCAGGAGAAAGGAATCCCCTTATTGCCTGCTTGCTAAACCTTGATTAAAAGAAACAGCAATTTGTTGCACAGTCTAAATTGGCCCCTAGAAACATGATTAAGCTGATGTAGAGACAGTTAGGGTGACATGCTTTCACACATCTTTTCCGCATTTCATGCATTATGGAATACGTCAGCTGGATTGTGATGTTTTTTGGCAATGATTCACTCAACTTATGAATCAGCAGAACCAGCATAAGGAATGGATTTAATTATAATCTGATTCCTGAATCCCACCTAGGAACTGGCTCCAGTTGAGAAGTTGTTGTTTTTTAAGGGGAGCAATTAAAAAACCCCACACTTATACTGCCACTTATTCTTCTTCTCAGTTTATGCTTTCTTCAGCCTTCCCCAACTAGCTACTCTAGAGGTCTTTTGGACAACAATTTCCATTCAGCCATAGCCAGCAAGGCCAAGGATCAGGGATGGTGGAAGCTGGGGGTCCAGCAACATTTGGAGGGTACTAGGTTGAGGCAATGGCGTAGCATGGGTTGCCAGCACCCATGGCCACACAAAGAGGGTGAGTGGCTGGGAGGGAGGGAAATGGACAGAGTGCACATGTGCATTCAACTGCCTAATGGCATCCACATCACCCAAGAGACTGCAGCCACAGAGATGAGAAAAGTAGATTTGTTCCCTTGTCTGGAAGTCACTTCCTGGTTCAAAGTCACTTCCGCTTTCAATGGATCCCAACAATGGAAGCATGCAGTTGTACTGAGGCAGCACCAGGTGTTGAAATTTTGAGCCCCTGCCCCAATTTTGTGCTATGCCACTGGGTTGAGGTACAGCCCTCATTTTCAGTGCTACTTTCTGAGCCCAACTCAAAGTACAGAGAAAACAGGGAGTATGCAGGTTGGGGAGAGAGAGAGAGAGAGAGAGAGAGAGAGAGAGAGAGAGAGAGGGAGCGCTACCATATAGGTATATAAAGTTAAACTTTATTTATCAGCGCTGCAACTGTTCAGCATTGGGATCAATAAACACTATTACCATTTTAAAAGACAGCTCCAATTAACACAGCAACAGAATTTTTAAAAAGGTTTACTACTTTTTTGTTTTTTAAAAATAAAAAATAAAAATATTTAAACAATGCAGGAATGAAAGGCCCTTCAATCTTGGATTTCAATTCAATGGAGAAAAAAATCAGGTTGACATTTAGAAAAAAATAAGCAAATGAATAGCAAACTGAACAAACCTGATTTGGAATTTAATAAAGCTGTGCCAAATGTCACTTGTCTGAGTAGCAGCTACCCTTCCAGATGTCAATATTTAGGGTCGAATGTTGAGAATGACATACACCAGCTATTCACCTCAGCTTTTCTGAATGGGTGTGAAAGGGTCTGAACTTTACTTTAAAACATCAGTCAGCAGCATGCTATTTATTTGTCCCCCACATGTTGCTTGTTTTTTCTCACAGGAAACATATTTAACTTGCTCTGTCAGAAACAAAACTATCTAACGTTTACATGACTTGTCTGCAAGCTGCATATTGAACAGCAGAGCACAGTTTGCTGCAAAATGAGAGGGAAACAGGGCTGGCTCAAGACATTTTGTTGCCTGAGGCAAAGGTCAAGATGGTACCCTCCCCCAAGGCACATACAGAAGCCAGTAGGAGTGCTAGTTGAATCTTACTCCAATACTGGTGAAAGGACATTGCACTTGAGGGCAGAAGGTTAGTGTTGGATGTACAGGGCAGGCTACACAGCCTGCATCTCAGCAGCTGCCGCCTGAGGCAGCTGCCTCACTCTGCCTCAAAGTAGGGCCTGCCCTGGAGGAAAAGCCAGTGCAGCCATTAGAGTGAAACTTGGAGGGAGCAGAGGCAGCTGTTCAGCCTCAGGAGAGTGAACCAAAAGGAGAGCTGTTCCTCTTCCAAGTCCTAAGCATGTTGGGTCAGTGTATTTTCTGAGCTCAGCGGGCTTTTCACTGGTTGGCAAACTGCATAGCAGAATTTGCACAGATGTCAATCTCAATGTTTCACTTCACATATTGTTTCAGAATGTGCAAATTCAACGAGTTCGCTTTTAAATGTGTCCTGAATTGAATTTCTCCCCCATCCACAGTTATAGCTTTTCCCAAATCCTAGTATTTCCTTACAGAGCTACAATTCCCAGCACTCTTAAGAAACTATGGTTCTCAGCATTCTTCGGGGGAAGCCATGCCTGCTGAAGTGGCATAAAAGGGCTATAAATGGATTGGATGGACGTGACCCACGTAATCTTTTGGTTTGCTGTGCTGCGTCTCTTAAGTCTCGGGGAAACAACTTCATTAAGTTAACCTTACAATTTAATTTTCTCTTTTGATGGGAGCTCAGTCCCTCTAGAATCTAGAGCCTAGATGTCTGTGCTGTCGATATCCTGACTGCATTTCAGCTCATTACAGGGCTGATTTGTACATTGTGTTCACACATGTCCCATGATATTTGCTGTCTGTGTGCTGAAAACAGGTACTTGATGAGCTGCCCCTCTGCTCTTCTGCCTGTGCCAGAAATAAAGGCTTGGCAAACCACAGATATAGTTCCATGGGTATAGGTGTAAATCCAACAAATTGGAACAATGTGTATAGAATGTGAATTGCACAGTGGTGTTTGAATATCATCAACTTCAGTTACCCCATTGTAAGCCTATGGAAGGATGTGCTTTATATGGTTTTTCATAGACTTTTTGTTGGGGGGGGCATTTAAGAAACCAGAAGCAGGAGCCTAAAAGTGCAGATATCAAAGTTAACAGGAAACCTCCTGCTCTGGAAATATGACTGCAGATTGCATGGCCATGCACTTCTAGGCTTCTGCCAAATAGGCATTGAAGCAGTTGTGGGAGACCTTTGGTCCTCCAGATGTTAGTAAAGGTAAAGGGACCCCTGACTGTTAGGTCCAGTCGTGGACGACTCTGGGGTTGCAGCGCTCATCTCGTTTTATTGGCTGAGGGAGCCGGCGTACAGCTTCTGGGGTCATGTGGCCATTATGACTAAGCCGCTTCTGGCAAACCAGAGCAGCACACGGAAACGCCGTTTACCTTCCTGCCAGAGTGGTACCTATTTATCTACTTGCACTTTGACATGCTTTCGAACTGCTAGGTTGGCAGGAGCAGGGACTGAGCAACGGGAGCTCACCCCGTTGTGGGGATTTGAACCACCGACCTTCCGATTGGCAAGCCCTAGGCTCTGTGGTTTAACCCACAGTGCTACCCGCATCCTCCAGATGCCACTGAACTATAAAACCATCATTGGTCACACTTGCTTAGACTGATGGAAGCTGGAGTTCTACAACATCTGGGCCAAGCTCAGCTTCCTTTCCACCCTGAACCTAAAGAATAGGGATTGAATTTGCAAAGCAGAAAGAAAGTATGAAATAAGAAGAGGCCTGCCAGAGTTTAAACACTTGCTATTAATTTTGAAAAATTACCAAGGATCGGATGGTAAGGAGATCCTAGAAGAGCTGCTGAGGCAAGGATGCTGCAGAGGTTTCCCAAGAGTAAGCCATGCAAGGTTCAAGGCAGCTCTGTATCTGCTGGCCAGGTGCGTCCAGGAAATGTGGTGGGTATTGTAACACAGTGACAAGGGGATCAGGCCCCAGAGCCACGTTGCTTAGCCTCTCGGCCAGCCAGGTGCCCCTCCTGGAAGCCCCAGGCAACACTGGGGCAACCCTGTTTAGAGAAGTTTTTAATGTTTGGTGTTTTATCGTGTTATTATCGTGTTGGGAGCTGCCCAGAGTGGCTGGGGAAACCCAGCCAGATGGGAGGGGTATGTATGTATGTATGTATGTATGTATAAATAAATAAATAAATAAATAAATATTATTATTATTAATAGTTGTTGTGACGTGGGGTTTGTAATGGCGAACTCCAACTTCCTGGGTCAGGATGTCGCCAGCACTCTATGGATCAGCATTGGTGACTACACACTTGAGGTGGTAGATAATTTTGTCTGCCTCCATCAATGCTAAGCTGGACAAGTGTATTGGCAAGGCAGTTATTGCAATGGCTTGCCACTCCCAAAGGGGATGGGAAAATGTGATGCTAATGTCCAATACCAAGATGAGGGTCTACAAGGCTTGTGTGTTGAGCATGCTGCTTTATGGAAGTGATCTGTGGGCAACTTACAGCCACCAGGAGTGATGCCTCAATGCCATCCACATGCACTACCTCAGGAAGATTTTGGGCACTGCATGGCAGGACAGTCTCAAGGAAAGATGTGTTCTCCCGAGCCCACATTCCAATCATGTACACACTCCTGTCTCAATGATGTCTACACTGGTTTGGTCATGTCCACAGAATGGAAGATGGCAGGATCCCCAAGGATGTGTTCTATGGGGACCTGGCTTCAGGCATGATGCCATCTCATGAGAATGTGAGGTCGAGGGCTAGCTACAGGCTAAACATGGTTATGGCAGAATGGGAAAAGACACTTGGCTATGAGGCAAAATCAAAATGACTCCGGTGTTGTGTAGAAAAGGGTAAAAGTTGGGACTGGATTACCTCACCCCGGCATAATTGGTTTTTACCAGAAGTAAAAGAAGACCTTTAATGATGAATTCATATCAAGGAATTCTAGAGTTTATTGTTTACTATTAATTATTGCATTCCTCAAGCTTTTCCCAGAGTTTACAAGAATAATAAAAATCCAATGTCCTTAGTTAAAATTAATATAGGCTTAGGTAACAATTAAAGAATAATAATGACTTTGTTGGGTTACAATATGTAACAAGACACTATAATCTTTTTTAGATGGCCAATATGTTCATTAAGGCTTGATTAACTGCTCCTTCTTGTAACATTGTCTGTCTCTTTACATTAAGCACCAGTAATTAGCTTAAGCAAACCCTCAAAACGATTTGTCTTCTCCACACGATTAATGGCACTAACTTTCTCAAATGTTTTACGAAAACAGCAGCTACTGCAAAATGTGGCAGCTTGACTGTTCACTGAGGTAAAATATCGGCATCGTATTGCATTTACAGTGCTGCATTGGCTGCCTGTTAGCTACTGGGCTGCAAAGTCCTGTATAACTTGGGACCAAGATACCTAAATGTCCCATCCGTTCTATATTCAACCGATCACTGCACTCTGTATGAGAGGGCATCATCCTGCAGGCACCAGCCTATCTGGAGGCCCATTCTGCACAGTGTCTGTACTGATCCTGCCTGCTATGCAGTGGGAGGGAGTTCCAGGCAGGCATTGCCCCCTTCATCTTTTTTGGAGCCTGCTGAAATCTTCCCTCTTTAAACAAATCTTTTAATGGAGACTTTGATCCCAGTTGGTGTTTGTATTGGATAGGAATTGATTTTATGTGCATGTTGTTTTAAATTGTTTTCACATATGCAGTTGTTTCTGATTGTTTATATAAGTATTAACTGTTTTATTTTTAAATTTTCATTTTTTGCTCCTCACTTGAAAAGTAAAATTGCTTTTTTTAATATACTGCAATTGTATTACTTTTATTCGGTTGCCATTCTTTGGCTTTCCCAGATGAATAACTTAAAACATTCTCGGCAGCACACAACAGATTTAATACTCTATGTTAATACATACCCTAAACACCACTATACCTTTCTACAAAATTGTTATTCAGTATTTAATTATATTTACCTTGTAAATATAATTTACAAAGTAATTACTTTGAAAATACAAATTTCTATTTCTATTATAGTTTTAACTATTTTGATATATGCTATTGTTCTGTTTGTTTTTCTATTGTAAATTGCTTGGGGATGCCTTGTGGGAAGAAAACAATAAATGAAATAAATAAACCCACAGAAATTAACGGAATAGGGTTTATTGACTTCAGTATGACAAACAAGGGATAGGAGCCAAAGTCATAAATATATCAAACACATTGCATAATTAATATTTCATATTTATGTTAGCAAACTAACAAAATGCTGAAGCCCTGCTAGTACAACTTCATTCTATGCATAGGACAGGGCTTCCTCTTCCTCTCCTGTCCCCTCTAGACTGCTGCACACCCTTAACAACAGCTCCAGAGGGTTGTGGGACCCTCTGGAAAAGATTTGGGTGTTAGGTGCAGGAGGAGAAGAAATAGAAGTTCCATTGTACAAGCAGGATACTGCATGCAGACCTATACAATCCCGAGTCACAACTTGTTTTTGTGATGTTGGTCGTTAAGTGTGAGCCTGTTTTCATAGAAAGCATTTCACAGTCCAGCACAGACATTTGCCTTCCTTTTCAGTCAGGTCATATTTATTTCTTTACAAAATATATTAGAAATGTCTAATATAATACAGAGGAGCACTGTCACTTGTTCCCCATGTTACAGAGGCCAAATGGGCCTCAACCAGAAGCCGGAGATTTAGTGTGGCTGGCACCACGCTGTGAAGGACTCTCCGGCAGAGATTCAGCAGGCAGACAGCCTTGCTCTGAACTTACAAAGGCTTTTCTTTACGTGGACAGGCCTATGCAGTTGTGTAAAATGACACTTAAGTTGTTGTTGTTGTTTAGTTGTTTAGTCGTGTCCAACTTTTTGTGACCCCATGGACCAGAGCACGCCAGGCACTCCTGTCTTCTACTGCCTCCCGCAGTTTGGTCAGACTCATGTTTGTAGCTTCGAGAACACTGTCCAACCATCTCGTCCTCTGTCGTCCGCTTCTCCTTGTGCCCTCCATCTTTCCCAACATCAGGGTCTTTTCCAAGGAGTCTTCTCTTCTCATGAGGTGGCCAAAGTATTGGAGCCTCAGCTTTAGGATCTGTCCTTCCAGTGAGCACTCAGGGCTGATTTCCTTCAGAATGGATAGGTTTGATCTTCTTGCAGTCCATGGGACTCTCAAGAGTCTCCTCCAGCACCATAATTCAAAAGCATCAATTCTTCGGCGATCAGCCTTCTTTATGGTCCAGCTCTCACTTCCATACATCACTACTGGGAAAACCACTTACGTAGGCAGTCGTTTTAATGAGTGCTCTGTATTACTTTTTAAAGTGTTTTTACTATTATTTTTATTATTATTATGGAATAGAACTTCCCTGTTCTCATTGGAGAATTGTTGGAGGGTATAAAAACACATTAATATGAATGAATGAATGCCTAAACTTATTCTTAAAACATTGAATCATGGAATTATACAATTTGATATTTTATATACAGATGAAAGCTAGCTTTCTGTTTCAAACCAAACTATTGCAGATTTGATGAAATAGAAAAGGAAATCTCTCCTTCTCTTGTTTAAACTGGAAAAAAACAGAGTGAAAGAGAACTTGAATTTTTCTGTTTTAGCATTGCCTTCAGGGATTAAATTTCTTCTGCTCCTTTCCATGCAAAGCCCAGGAAACATCACTGAGACACTGCTGAGAAGACAGAAACAAAATTTCAAAAGCAATTTTCATATATCCGATTCTGTTTCAAAAAGGGAAATGCGTCAGGGATGGTGATTTTCTCTCTCTGATGGGCTGTATTCTGCCCTGCAGTCAGCCTGTTCCTTACCTTCTTCATGCATTTATGCAGAAGGTTTTGCCTGAGTCTTCTGTGCTTTGGGAATATTGATTATCCCGTTAAATCTTATTGCAATTTAATTTTTCTGCTGGAATGCAGAGCACTTCTTTTGAACGTTAGTTAGAAGGCCCAGGCTGATGACTGCATAGGATCCAAGTAAGAAACTGAGAGCAGCAATTTGGGGGTAAAATCCAGCAAGCATTTCTGTGGTGAACAGCTGTCTGTCTTGTCAATGGGGAACCCCACATGCCCCCCGCCAGTTTCCAGGATTGGTGGCAAGAAGGGGATATGACAGGACCTTGCCCCCTTCTGGTCTCTCTCATTTCATATAGGGCCAGCCCTACCTTTGAGAGAGTGGCTTATTTTGAAGGCCATGAAAGGGAAGAAATTGTTAGTTAGTTATTATTATTTGCATTTTTTTAAAATACCAGGAAAAGTGTTTTCTGCATCAGGTGCCAAAATCATTGGACTAGCCAGCCCTGGTACCTCACCACCTCAGGCAGCAAAAAGTCCTGAGCCAGCCCTGTAAAGATATGTCAGTACACTGTCAAGATGATATGTGGGTGCTAGCCGAGATAACAACCTGGGACTCCAGCCAGCTTTACAAGATTTATTATGTCCAAAAACTATGTACAATCCGGAGCTCTTAAAAACATGTCTTCCTCAGTCACTATCAGTTGCCGGAAGTGGCTCCTGCCTCTTCCCTTTCCAGCATAGAAACTTCCTGACCCCCCCCCCTTTTCCTCCTTTCCCTACATAAAGACCGAAGCGTCGGAGGCTGTTCCTTTCTCTCTGTTTCCGTGTTTCCTGACAGCCCCTCCTCCTCTTCTCTCTCTGACGAAGTGCAGCTGCTCATTAAAGGAGGCGGCTCCCTGTACATTCCGATCTCTCCCCCCTTCTCAGCCAACAGTTCCCTGACAGACACACCATTGAAACTTAAGACACCAGTCTAAATGTTAGGTGAGTTGCTCACCATTACTGAAATCTAGCATTGGCCAGAAGGACAGATCCTGAAGCTGAGGCTCCAATACTTTGGCGACATCATGAGAAGAGAAGATTCCCTGGAAAAGACCCTGATTCTGGGAAAGATGGAGGGCACAAGGAGAAGAGGACAACAGAGGACGAGATGGTTGGACAGTGTTCTCGAAGCTACCAGCATGAGTTTGACCAAATTACGGGAGACAGTGGAAGACAGGAGTGCCTGGCGTGCTCTGGTCCATGGGGTCACGAAGAGTCGGACATGACTAAACGACTAAACAACAACAACAAAAGCATTGGCCATCTTAATGATTAATATCGTCATTATAGCCAGACGTTTATTTCAAATATTTCTACCCTGCCTTTTGACTGTCTCATCTTTAAAATGGAGGGCACTGGATTTTTTAAAAATAGATGGCTGGTGTTTTACAATTGATTTGTCAAAAATCATACACCGCCTGGTTGTAACAAAACCTCTATAAACGGTTCATTAAAAAAATATTTAATAGCTCAATAAAAACAGTTAGAAACAAATTTAAAGAACAACTGAAACCGCTTTGAGGTTTTCTCTGCAATCAAGTTGTACATAAATTTTACAAAATAAAATAAGTAAGTAAATAAAAGTCAGCAGTGAACGAAAAAGAGATGAAGGGGCAAGATCTCACCAGGACAAGGGGACAAGTTAACCCCTTAACTGTGACTCCGAAAGCAACCCTTATCTTCCATGGGCAACGCTGTCATTCACTCCTATGAGAAAAGTGCTTCACCATTCTTTTGTCCATCCCTGATACTGAGTATTCAGCCTTTGCTGAAGGGATCCAGAAAGAAGCATTTATTGGGTTCTTCCTATGTTTGGGACCCCTGTCTCCTGCCTCTTCATATGTCATAATGATGGAGATCTTACCCATTCACAGCAGAAATTGGACAGGCAGCCAAACGGCAGCACACACAGCCCCATGTGACTCTGACGTAACTTATACCTTTATGGCTATACTGCCACATTTATATTTGTATTAAATTTATTAAAGTAGCACACTGTTCTCTGCCTGCTGCCTTCCTAGCTAAAGTACAGAGATTCACGGAAAACAAAGTTAAAGCAATGGAAAATCAAAGTCGTGGCCTCCTTGGTGGATCTCACAGAACAGTCCTCGGGGCTACAAGCTTTCCTTTCTTCTAGTGTTATTTAATTAGCTAGTTAAATAGTTCAAAGTCTCTGCTGAAAGGATCATTTCCAGCAAAGAACAGCCAAAACTATAGGCTTTAGGGGACTGTGAGCCAACAAGTGACAATGGCTTTTGCTTGTGTTGGTGAAAACCTCACTCTGGGCATGTTTCCTAAACATGGAAAGAAACCCAAATGCACAGTACCATCCCCTCCAACATTTCTCTGATGAAAACAGGGATGCCCTATTCCTCCTCCTCCTCCTCCTCCTCCTCCTCCTCCTCCTCCTCCTCCTCCTCCTTCTTCTTCTTCTTCTTCTTCTTCTTCTTCTTCTTCTTCTTACCCTGCCCATCTGACTGGGTTGCCCCAGGCCCTCTCGGCAGCTTCCAACATATATAAAAATATAACAAAATATCAAACTTTGAAAAACTTTCCTGTATAGGCCTGCCTTCAGATATCTTCTAAAGGTTGCATAGTTACCTATCTCCTTGGCTTGAGGGTTACATAACTCCATAACCTCCAACATTTATCCAATGAATAAAGGAACCTCCTACAATCACCTCCAATATTTCTCTGATGAAAATAAGGATGTCCTAAGGCTATTCCGAGGATGAGATGGTTGGACAGTGTTCTCAAAGCTATGAACATGAGTTTGACCAAACTGCGGGAGGCAGTGGAAGACAGGAGTGCCTGGCATGCTCTGGTCCAGGGGGTCACGAAGAGTCGGACACGACTAAACAACAAAGGATATTAAAGAATATTCTGGGATCAAATCAAAACAGGGATGGCTTGTGTAAATTCGGGGCTGTCCCAGGAAAACAGAGACCCTTGGAGGCTCTGCAGTAAATGCAAATATGGTGAAGCCCAGCTACCTTCCTCCAGTTGTGAGTAAGGCAACAGTGCCTGCAAAAAGATACCTCTCAACCTGTTGGGGGGGCGATAAACAAAAAGGAAACCTTTCTGACGCTGATTTCTGCACCCCTAGTGTTTGGCTAACCCCCCCCCCCCGATTCCACAGCTGAATTCTCTTCCTTGAGAGGGGAGCCCTGCTTCCACAGGCAAGGCAACTGTATCATGGAAGGAGGATGAACATGTTAGAATTCCTGATCTATGATTGCAGTCATGGGATTTTTGTCTATCACATGACGGTATATGTTTTGACTCCACAGAGTGGGAAGTGACGGAAACAGGATGTTTGTGTTACTGTGTTTTGTGAAGTGGGACTATTGTCCTTTGTTCTTTTTCTCTTTGCTGTCTGATGCTAGAGAGAGAGGGAGCCATGTTGCAGTGCTCCGTGTGTGTTTATATGTAAATAAAGTAGATTAGCCAAAGTGCTGAGTTGCTGAGGTGTGTTATGCAACTGCGCAAACTCTGCGGATTCCTAAGTGTGCCGGTGTCGGTTGGCATCGGTCACTGTGATGTTTGGGCTGAAGAAAGCTTTTGAAGCTCCCGAACGATTGACCAGGAGGGAGGGAACATGCCAGTTGGGCATGTGTCTCTGCCAGGGTCCTACTCGAGTGTAGGCTGAACTCCTGACAGTACCTGTGTCCCTCAGCCTCTGCCCCCCAATCTCAGCCCCACCCATGTCATCCTCCTGTTCCACCTCCTCGTCCACCTCTGCCTGCTACTCCACTCCTGAGCCCAGCAATGCCTTGGAACTCGTGACATAAACACTTACATTAAGACATGAACAATGCATAATGAATTTATTAGCTAATAAACCTGTTTGCAGACTTGCATTTGTGCTTGTATCAGCTGAATTAAAAATTCTAACAGCAACTTAGCTGGCAGCCAGATCCTGATCAAATAACAACAGTGAGATAGGAAGGTAATTGCTGTCATTGAAGACCCTTTCAGGACTAAATCATGCTAGTTTTCTGTAATGTACCTATCTCTATTCTGTTTGTATTAGATGGTGGTGTGGCTCCCATTTCCAGGCCTCCTGCACATCTCTGCCATCATCCTTAGTTTTCCTTGCCTCTGTTGTTTTAAATTGCTGCTCTGTAGTTAAGAAATCAGCCAGGCTTCCTGCTTTTTTCCCCTCCTAGCCCCCACCCCCCGCACTTTAATTTCATTTGGCACCTTGCTATTACAGAAACTTGGATTTATTTCTTGCACTGACATTGCTTCCCTAATATTATTGCCTTATGCACCATCAACTCTCTCCCTCCATGCACCATGATGCATGTATAAAGTGATATTTCACTTCTTTGTAGCTTCCAGTCTGTCATTGCTTTGCCGGAGGAATTCAGTCATACACCTGCCTTTGCACAATTAGAGTAGATTAAAGCTTTTGCACAACAAACCTATTTCAAAGAAACACACCAATTTTCTTTTGCAGGAACAAGGAAGTGCGGGATACTGATTGATGGAAATTGTACAACTTCTGCTCAAACCAATCAGAAGGCTCAATAAACAATGAGCTTCCTGATCAATTGCTTATGAAATTTTCTTACAATGAAGCAGTATTTTTTAATTAATTAAAAAAAAGTATGTTTTGTTTCAATAAATAAACATTATGTAAACTCATTTATGTAAACAATAGCACAGAGTTTAGCATTCAAACCAGATCCTTGGGGATCCCACTACTTACTTTCCTGCATTTCAAGTGCTATCTGTTTACTCCTAGCCCCCGGAATCTGAACACAAAACTTCCGGAATCTGCACCCAAAACTGTTTAATGCTCTTGTCATAGCATAAGATAGGCCATCTGATTGATCAGTAATTAGTTGAAGAACAATAAACAAAAGACAGAAGCAGAGAATTCTGCAGCATTCAGGGGTCACAGGGTGAGCAGATTATTGGCCAAGTCTACAGATGCCACCCAAACATTCAAGATGTTGGGCTGCAAAAAGCCCTCTCCTTAAGCCAAGTGAATAGGCAACAAAATGGCAAATCCTCCCTTTTAAAAAATGGTGGTATGTGTTAGAAAAACACTGGGGCCAAATTTGAATAGTAGGGTGTCTGACATCTGGTGGGTGGGGCTTTTGTGTTGTTCTCCAGAATTGGCTCCTCCCTTCATGTGTTCGGTTAGGTTCAGTTAAAAAGACCAACTGTCATTCTCGCCTCATGATGTTGTTTTCGTTTCTTCAGTTTACAATTTTCTTTATTATTGAAGCTTTGTTTGACATATACATGAGTCGCTTACTTTGCTGAAAGGAAAGATATTCTGCTGAAGAATGGTGGAATATCCTCAACTTGGGTGAGTGAGAAGATATTCCCAGTCTGACAGGAGGATTGTTTTTTTCAATCACCCCACCCTCTAGAACAACATGTTGGCTCTCTTCCAGTGCATTGGTCAAGAAAAGTTGCATATTTTGTCAAAAGACCAGCCATTTCCCCTGGATAGTGAATTCTATCCAGACACAGTGCCTTTTTGATTATTTTGTCTGTTTCCCCTAGACTTTAATTGTGTCACCTCTATTTGACCTTATTCAGATGCACTTCCTGAAGAAGTGGCACAGGCATCATGGGTATTGATCTGTCTGATATCTTCCATGTGGAAAACGGAATTCATTTTTCCTCTCTCACATTTTCTTTCCTGTTTGTAGTTTCCTGTTTCCCTATTTGCCTGGTCAGAATAGAAAAGTGTTGTGTGTTATCTCTCTTTTTTGCCATGGACTTGTGTGGTGAGAAGGCTGGGAAAAGCACTTGCCTTTGGGGAAGGGGAAGGTGAAAAGCAGGAATGACAGCTTTAGCTGTAGAGACAGGGGAAGAGACAGATGATTTAACTATTGTACTGAGAAGCAACATGACAGTGATAGATGGCATATGAGAAACCATGAAGAGAGAAGGATCACAGCTGATGGCAAGCTTTCAATAGAGCGAACAGCGGCATCTGATTGTACTTTTGAGATGCAGGGGATGTGGTCAACAAACAGGATTGGAAGCTAGCAGTTAATTAGCTTTTTGCCACTGTAACTGAATTAGTATCCAAGTGGAAATCTAATGAAGTCTCATTTGAAAACTGAATTAGGAGAGTATAGAGCACTCTACATTTTAGCAAAGCTTTACATCTAGTAAAACCGCCCACTGTTTTACACAGTTGTGGGGAACTATCCTCTTCTCCAAGGGCCATATTCTCTGGGGAGGAAAGTCTGTCAGGTGCTGAATGCCAAACAGTGGGCTGGATGCTGCAGCAGGTGGTGGGTGGGGCCAGAACCGCCATCTTCTATCACTAGTCCCATCCGCACCATACATTTAAAGCATTCTTCATTTATAGAACTATGGCCCTTGCCCAAATGAAGTATCATTTGTTTTTAGCTTTACACATCTCTAGATAATATATAGAGATATGATAATTTCTAAATAATATATTGCTTTGCAGACAGGTTGTGGCACCTCTTTTTCTAGAAAAATGTATGTAGATATCTGATCAACATAACTAAATCCTTTCAGCATGGCTTAATCTTGTGCCTAATTGTTTCAGAATTCTACCACTTTTCATTTACATCATGATACTAAGTAGCGTCAGTCTGCCAACTCAACAAAGTTGACAAGATAAATAGGCCTCCACAGCATCTTAGTTTTAGAGAGGCCATCTGTCTTGGCAACTTTCAGCATCATTGGGTAATATAAGTAACGTGTACATTTGATGGTCAGCGAAAGTACAGCACATTCCTTTCCCACCTCAACCTCTGGAAAACATCACCAGAGCAATGCTGTTCTTAGCAGAAAATGAAATAAAAGTGTGATCACTCTCCCAGAATTCAACAGGAAAGCCTGGACAACAATCCGAAGCAATTTAGGAAGGTGTCAAACTCAGCAGCAGAGGATATGATTTGCATTCAGAGTGTTTCAGGCCTAGGGACCTCTGCCTAAGGCTTTAGAAGACTGCTGCCAGTCTTATTGAATGGTTCTGGGTAAGTGGTGTGACTTGGTTTAAGGTCGTTTCATATGACCAGTGTGATGAATGGATCCAGATATTCCAAGTGTTCTCTGTCATAGCCAGAGATTACACATCCAGATGAGTTTTATTGTATTGGCCCCCCACACACATTGCATTTTACTGAGGATGTAATACATGCTGCCTTTGGGTAATACTCAACCAAGTTCTAGTTAGAGCAGACCCAGTAAAATTTGAGTAGATTCATTGTTTTGTTTTTAATGGACCTAAGGTATTATCTCCAATAATGTCATGTGGATCTGCTATGAGTATGACTAACACTGGTTACAGCTCCTTGATTTCAATCACAGTATAGCACATTCCTTCTCACTCTGAAACATATTTCCAGGGAGATGATATTCTTACCGTAAGTGATAAGGTGTGCTACTCATATGAGAAGCCACCTGTCTAACAAGCATATATAAATTTTACACATACACTCTGTGGAACAGTATCCCTGTTGGGATACAACAGGTGCCCACTATCTGTAGTTTTAGGAAATAATTAAAAACATGGGTTTTTGTGTTTGTTTCAACAAACCTTTCCAGCTAGATGAAAATGCAGACATTAGGTATTCATTTTAGGGTTTTTAAAAGCCTATACTTGGTTGTTCTTGTCCAGTTTTAAAAATAATTTTAACTATTTATGTCTGTAAAGTGGCTTGCAAGGCAAATAACAACAACAAGCTATCTACCTCAAGGTTCTAGAAGGGTTGTGTTTAACATAGCCATATGTGGGTCTACACGTCCCACTGAAAGCAAATGGAGATTAAACTGAATTCAAAGATAATTTTCAGAAAGGAAGGGGGAAGAGGAGATGTCTCTAGCAGTTTGCTTACAATCTGAGCCCATGGAAACTGAGACAAGAGACCAATATATGTATGTGGTGGCAACTTCCGACCTTTGCACAACTAAAGCGAAAAGCTACTTCCTTCCTCTATTCTGAACTTAAGCTAATGTTTATATGGTCACAAGGATATAAGAGTGTAGCGAGGCATAAAAATGGCACCCCTTTTGGAATCCATCACATAAAGTGGGATGATTCATGTTGTTAGTGATAAGGCCATACCCTCACAAAAATAATTCAGAGATGAAAACAGGGGCACTTGTGTATTTAGAGGACCTAGTATCTAAATAATCTCTACTCCCTTCCTACACACTGCTGAACATCCGTGGAGGCAATAAATCATTTATAGTATATTCTTATTTAATTGTCCAATATCTTTCAAAACCATTTGTCATGCAACATCAAGCTTGATGATTATAGTGGCAGATTAATATTTCCAGAAGGATAAGCACCGAATGTTATGTTATTACAATGATCCTTTGAACAATTTTTAAACAGGTCCAGTTCTAATTATTTTGTGGGAGGGAGAAGATCTTGCTGATGCAAATCCACAACCAGGAAGCTTTTTTTTTTAAAAAAAAAATATATATCAAGGGTAATTGCTTGGTTATTTAATATATATTTTAGGCAGTTTGGAACATATCAAGGCAGTTTGGAACATATAAAGCCACACAATGATGATAAAGTTATTAAGGAATTATTTGCTTGCCTTGAGCATCCAAAGCAGTATAGCACACATGCCCCAAATCAGCACTGAGCAACCTGAAAAAACCAGAATGGGATCAACACAATCACCTTTAATCAGTTTTCCTTAATTCATAAATATACCCCAACACCCACCATTCCATCCTCATAGGGGTTTCATATTAACAGAAGTAAATGCTCTGGCAAGGTCTTCCTAAAAATGCTCCAAAAATCTGAGTAAGAAGCAGATGCTCCCATGTGTGTTAACAACTGCCCGTATAGCCTTAACTGAAGAAATGCATAAAGCATCTCTTGCTGCTTTAGCAGATTCAGGCAGGTAAGAAGTACCAGCACCCAAGCATGTTATTTCATGGAGAGGGTTGTTGTGCTCTGGTCCTGCTTGTGGGCTTCTCCTAGATATCTGGTTGGCCGCTGTGAATTACGGATGGACAAATCTATCTGTTTCTGTTTCTGTCAGTTCTTCATTTTCTCAGCCTTAAGCTCAGTTCTCCACATCAGTTTGTAATATTCTGGATTTTGTTTTTTTTAACCCTCATGAGGATTCATAAGCATTTTAGTACAAATGTCTCCTAATGTACACATTTCCATGAAATTTTCTCTCATACTTACATTTTTGCCAAGCAATTTACCCATAGGTAATGAATTTGTAAATGTTCTTTTCACTAATATATGCATTTGTAGGGGCACTTTACCCTAGTAAGTGCATTTCTGCGCACATTTCTTGGCTGTGGTACTGTGCCACAAAATGCAGGGGTGTGTGGGTTTCAAAATAGCGCTGTGTTTTGGTTTCTGTATTGTTTAGGAAAGTGTGAGGTAGGTTCCTCTTTCAATGAATTTAATTTCTCCTTCACCACTACTGATATGGACCTTTGGTCTGATCCAGCGTTACTTTTTCTATGTTTGTGATGAAAATAGTTGACCATAACAATCAGGGCTTTTGTGGGACAGTGTTCGACAAGAGTCAGGCTGCAGAAAAATGGGGCTTTCCCATGAAGATTGAGCTGATAAGAATGTCTACAAAGTTAACAGTGGTATGAAATATTGTACAGTTTGGGGAATCTATGTGTATGCTTTCTATTCAAAATCAGCAACTGTGGTAACTGAAGAAATATTTGTTCACAGAGGACTTAGGCCCCATCTACACCATATCTTTGGAGGAGTATCATACCACTTTAAACAGCCATAGCTTTCCCCCAAATAAACCTGGGAACTGCATTTTTTAAAGGTTCTGAGAGTGGCTAGGTGATTCTTATTTCCCTCAGAGCTACAATTCCTGGAGTGATTTATCAACCAATCCCTCTTCCCAGGGAATTCCCCAATTCCCCCAAAACTGGGAAAACTCCAGTTTATGTGCTAGACTTTGCCTGTCAGACTTCCATACTGGACCCACCAGGCCATTTTCCCTAAACCATGGCGAAACGGACATTGACATGGCTATAAAGGAGCAGCAGCGTAAAGCATTCCTTTGCTGGAGCACACCTTCTTTGAATTTCACCAAGTGGTTTCCATGGAAACTGCTGCTAAAATGGAGGGCATAAAACCTCTGTTTTACCAGGAGTTTCAATGCTTGGTGCTACAGGAGCAGAAAAGCCCCTGTGCTGCAGTTCCCAAGTGCCTGACAACCAACTTAGGGAGCTTAGGCAGCACTGCGTGACAGAGCTTTGATGGATTGAAAGGATAATTTACCTGTCAATCATCTTAGGTAATAATGACGTTAGTGGGTTGTCGCACCCACCTTGTCAAAGGCTCTGGCCTGCTGGGCCAAAAAGCTTCCTCACTTGAGAAAGCACAAGCAAATTTAGTATCTATGACCCTACCCACAAATAGTGAAATTTTGTGCCAATCACTGTTGAATAAGGCGTAGCTGTGCTTGAACTTGAAAAAGCAATCTAAAGAATTGTTGCAAAGCTGGAAATCATGGTACAACATAGGACAGCGGAGAAGGGGCAGAAACTCAGCCAGGATGAGATTTTTCAGAGTTCTCAAACATGTGGGGAGTCTCCATAGGTACAGGAGGCCGGCCACTTCGGGCTGTATTTACATTTGACCCCAATGAGCGTCTTAAGAAAACATTCTTCCTACCTGAAAATCAAGTACTGGAAAAGCATAATATGTGTGATGCACAGTCACAATTAGAACACATTGAGAGTCCTATTGATTTCAGCCACAGAAAGTTAAGAATGCCCTTATTGTTCTCCCATGACTGAAATCAATTGTACTTACGGTAAATAGTCTGGATTGCATCCAATGACTGTGAAAGTTCTTTGTTCAAACTAACCCAGAACCTTCATTCTATCAACAAGGACTTAAAAAAAGAAGCTGTTCATGGAAAAACACATATATAACAGGTAAACAACTCCCCCTCCCCCAATAAATCTATACAGAAGGGTTTTCATCTGCAAAAAGAAAAATAACATGTCTGGCAAAATTTGCTGCTAATTCACACTGTGGAGAAAATGGAAGGCAAGGCATGGAAGGCAAACAGCTTGAGGTGATAAACAAGGGCCTCCCCTCCTTCCTGCTTCTCACTTGAAGAATGATCAATTTGCCCTCTCTGCTGCTCCATTTTTGGACGACCAAAAATGGCTGTTAGTGGCCATGCCAACAGCAAAATTGTAGGACCACATCTAAATTCAAGTGAAGCAAAGCAGCCATTTTGAACATGCTATTGTCTGTTCAGCTGAAAATGCAGCAGCAGAAAATTGATGTTTTCTCTTTTCATTGCTGATCAAGATGACTCAACAACTTCAGATAAGAAGGTGCGTACAGTCAGTTCCCCAGCCTGCTTAGCATGCTCATATGATAACACCCATCCCCCGCCCTGTCTCAAGCGAACATATCCTATTTTGCCAAACAACAGTTCTCTGAAAGCACAGATAAGAAAGTTGTGCCTGGGGATCTAAAGCTATTTCTGACTAGCAACAGGTAGGAAAAGGCTGGCAGGGGTTGTTTAAATATCACTCTCACATAAATACAGTTTTCTGGTGATGTTTTGCAGATGTTTTCTGGGGCTATTGCAGGTTCATTTTTCTGGATACTTTTGTTCCACACGCAACAGGGAGACAGATGTCAGGCCTATGAGGGAGATAATTGAATAGAAGGAGATGTGGGCTGGAACTCTCTTAGCCCTGTCAGTGCCAGTTCTGCAGAGACAGTCATAAGTGCTCAGTAAGAGCTTGTTCATAAGCTTAGTTGACCTGGTGGGGGAAATGGATTTTCATTCACAAGAGACATCTGACGAAAGAAGGCTAACTCCTGATGCTAATTCTACAATTTTCACCACATCAGTGAAAACAACAACAACAAAAACTACTTGCAATCACATTCAGAAAATTGGTGGTACAATGTAGAGCGGAAGAGAGCTTACTGAGTGAGGCAGTCGCCATGTGCAGCTGTCGAAAAAAGGCAGCACCAGCAGGAGCCAGAAGCAAAAGTTTACATCAGTGGTTTCCAAGAATACTAAATAAAGTGCTTGTTAGTTTATCAGGCTTTATTTTGAAGAGTTGAACTACTGATATTGACAACAGCAAATTTTTTTGAGGGATAGTGTTTCTTCTGGGCTAAAAGGGAAACGGCTTCAGCTGGCTGGCTAAACCAGGTGAGGGTAGCCGATGGGTCTCAAATAATTGGTGAGTAAGGGTCTTTCACTGTATGTGAAGACAGGCTTCGGCAGATTGAGCGGACAAGACCAATAGTGGGTCCAATGGTCAAGAAGTTTCTGCATGTGCTGTAGAAGTGAGGGGCAGAAGGTTGTCAGCCTGGGAAGGGAGGCCAACTAGGAGAAGGAAAACTCTGGTCCTAAACCTCCTCTGCCTTGTGGGAGATATACAGGAGAAGAAAAGGCTAAGAAGCAAACTCTATGCCAGGGATGTCCAACTCCCAAGAGTTCAGGTCAAAGTTGTTGAGCTTTTTTTAAAGAAATGTGTGGAAATTTAGTAAAGGAGAAAGGGGCAAAGGGAAGAAGTCGCTCACCAAAAAATCGCTAAGAGAACAAACAGCCTCACAATGAAAATTCCGTCTCCCATTCTAGCGATCATGTGCGGATGGGGCGAGGCCAAAAGCTCTTATGCCACTGCAAAGGAAAAGGAGACCGCGATCAACTGGAACCTCCATGGGATCAACCATGAGATCCCGATCAACCTGTTTGACATCCCTGCTCTACACAAATCCAGAGTGGCGCTCCTAAAAAGGTTGGACAGTGTCCTGTCTTGCAGCCAAGCTGGTGCCAAAAATATTGCTCTGCTTTCCTTTGGAACACATAAGTGAGGCCAAGAGACACATAAGTGAGGCCAAGAGAGGGGTCTGGGCAGCCCAGGACCTCTAGGCACACTGCCCAGGCTAGCACCTCATGGAGGTCAGTTCGGTGCTGTTATTGCAGCAGTTTGACTTCACCCGAGGTGCACTCCATTGTCTCTTGAGACAGACAGATACCAACAGCCAACATCATGTTATATACAGTGGTACCTCGGGTTACATATGCTTCAGGTTACATATGTTTCAGGTTACAGACTGCGCTAACCCAGAAATTTTACCTCGGGTTAAGAACTTTGCTTCAGGATGAGAACAGAAATCATGCAGCGGCGGCGCGGCAGCAGCAGGAGGCCCCATTAGCTGAAGTGGTCTTCAGGTTAAGAACAGTTTCAGGTTAAGAACGGACCTCCGGAACGAATTAAGTACTTAACCTGAGGTACCACTGTAATCATATAGCATGTGGGGAGGGGAGGCTTAACCCTCCTCTCTTTAGCTATTATCCTGTCAACATGTGTCATGTGCTACAATTCGTGATAGAAAAAAAATCTTATTGGCACCAGTGGGATTCCCCTGCCCCCTAAACAGAGCGTGAGATCATCCCCATCAGGATCTCAGTAGGGGAGGGAAGGACAATTTAAAAACAAAAACCAAAACCAAAAAACCCTGCTGTGGCTTTAACAGTTAAAACACAGAGGCAGCTAGTTCAGAATGAAACTTGTAAAAAGAGTCACCAACACCCACAACTGAGGTCAATCACTAATCAACAATTTCCTGCCTTGAGGCAACACTTACTTTGCTTGACAATTTAGCTAGTGCTGGGAAGGGTATCATGACCTGTAAAACACTTGAGTAAGCCACACTGGTACTGTGAGGCCCTGCCTTTATTAGATTGGGGATTTGGAAGAAATGATCTGTTTCAGAATATTTGTCTACTGGTCACGACCATGCTCCACCATGACAAACAGAGCTGCTACGGAGAATGTTTGGAAGAGATAAATAGATTAAGGGGATTAGATGTTTACTTCTTCTTAGGTCAGAGAACCTACATATTTGTTTCTTATGGTTTTCCTAATCCCAAGATCTGAAAACTAAGGCTGAGCCAAAAACATCTTACAGTACAATCATTTCATGCTTGATTCTATGGGCCCTTCCAGACTGGGTTTCCTTTTTGTGTGGGTGCATTCTGTGCCACATTGTTGATACCATAACAGTGCCTTGGTGGTGGGTTTGTATTAGACTGTCCACACACCATTCCACTTTACTAGTTGATCCGCAATGCTTCCTCAGTGTCTGGAGGGACACACTTGGGCTATAGTGCAACAAAACTGGAACACCCTGTCTGCTGCAGAACACACGGTAGGTGTCACAGTTTGAAAGCTTGGAGCAGCCTGGAGTTACTCAGTCCCATGACCCATTCTGCCTCATTCAGCATTGCAAATCTGTACTGCAGAAAAGTCTTCAATATTAGTTATATTAAGATAAATGTTACAAAATAACAAGGTGACACGTTACAGGCAAGCAATGGGCTTCAGTCCTTTAAGTGGTTAAATAAACTTCCCTCTTTCTGGTGCCTCTAGCACACAAATTGGCTTCGCAAGTCTCATCTTTCCATTGTGAGAGCTCTGTAGCCCCTCTTTCTAGTGCTGAATCATCAGGTAACTTATCTCACTGAAATGGAAAAACACGAACCCCCTCTGACGCTTTTGCCAGAGTGGAACCTCTTGCCTAAGGTAAACTTCCCTTTACAGCATTTTAAATGCTATGCATTCAAAATCAGCATTTGATGTGCATTAAACGTAACTTTAACAACTTATCAACATGCATCTTGTGAACTGCCCTGAGACCTGTGAGTATAAGGTGGTATACAAATTTAAGAAATATAGTAATTATAATAACCATCCCAATACCACCATGAGCAGAAATCACCCTGAATACATGATGTTGAAAAATTCCTCCAAGCCTGGTCTCTTCCTTAGCAGCCTGGCCTATGCATTCCTAATTCATTTCCAGGGCAGCTTTTCCATGATCAAAGGCAAAGCAGGGAAATGCACAGCTTGGAGAAAGAGCCCAGGGAGGCCTGGTCTCTCAGACAGCAGGACAGGAGGCAGAAGCAGATGAACGTGATATGCCAGAGATGCAGCGAACAGGGATTTAAAGATGTTGCTGGGAAAGCTGTGGGGAGAGCACAGGATGCTGCCAGCTGGCACTGACTGATGCAGACTGAGAGCAACTTCTCTAAAGCAGGACTAGGAGAGAGCTGAAACTCTTACTATGCATGAAAACCTCACATGGTTGCTGGAAAGTAGGATCACATAGTATCTATTGAGCCCCATGTAAAAACTTTGTTGGGATATTAAATCTGAACATCAGAAGATATCCTAATAACTTCAGGCTAAAGTATTTACCCAGGCTCAAAGGAACTCCACTGGTCCTATCACCTCCTGGCAAATAGAAGGGGAAGAAATGGAGGCAGTGAGAGACTTTTTTGGGCTCCATGATCACTGCAGATGGTGACAGCAGTCACGAAATTAAAAGATGCCTGCTCCTTGGGAGAAAGGCGATGGCAAACCTAGACAGCATCTTAAAAAGCAGAGACATCACCTTGTCAACAAAGGTCTGTATAGTTAAAACCATGGTTTTCCCAGTAGTGATGCATGGAAGTGAGAGCTGGACCATCAAGAAGGCTGATCGCCGAAGAATTGATGCTTTTGAATTATGGTGCTGGAGGAGACTCTTGAGAGTCCCATGGACTGCAAGAAGATCAAATGTATCCATTCTTAAGGAAATCAGCCCTGAGTGCTCACTGGAAGGACAGATTGTGAAGTTGAGGCTCCAATACTTTGGCCACCTCATTAAAAGAAAAGACTCCCTGGAAAAGACCCTGATGTTGGGAAAGATGGAGGGCACAAGGAGAAGGGGACGACAGAGGACGAGATGGCTGGATAGTGTTTGCGAAGCTACAAACATGAGCCTGACCAAACTGCGGGAGGCAGTGGAAGACAGGAGTGCCTGGCGTGCTCTGGTCCATGGGGTCACGAAGAGTCGGACACGACTAAACGACTAAACAACAACAAAGAAACTCCCACCCTCTATGTGAACATAGGTTTCTCTTAATATACACATTTTTGGCAAGCAACTTCCTCTAATATAATCCTTTCCCCCATATATTATTTTCACTAATGCATGCATTATGTACACACTTTACCTAATGTATATACTTTGTACATTATTATTTTTTTGGTTGGTAAATGCACTGCAGAATTTGGAGAAATGTGAACTTTGAGAGATAGCAGCATTTTAGTTTGTGCTTTAATTTGCACTTCCAGAACCGGCATGCAAACAAAAGTAATTTATCCCCTATTTGTATCAGACATAATGTTGTGACGGCATTGACAAAAATCAGATAACTAGCCACTGCCACTGTAGATTCAACAGCAGTGTAAGCAGATGAGTCAGAGCCTGTGATGGCAAAGGAAAAAGAAAATAGCACAGGGAAGTACATCTCCAAAACAGTGTAGGAGGCAGTACATTCACCTAAAATGAGAGGGATAAGGCCAGCATACATTACTGTTCTGTCTTTTTTTGTATACTGCACTAAACTGCCTCTAGGCTAGACTACTGCAAGGTGTGTGTGTGTGGGGAGCTGCCTTTGAAGATTCATGTAAGCTTCCATTAGAACCAAATGCAGCAAGAAGATAACTCAGTGGGACAGTTCTACTGAATATATCTCACCAGTTCTTAAACGGCTTATTGAATGCTAGCTGGTTTCTGGATCCAAATCAAAGCATCCATATAGCCATAAATTATTGGGTACTTGGAAAGCTTGTGTAGCATGATGCATTTTTGGCTGACTTAGAAACTTGTCCATAAACTTGCTCTTGGTACAATGGGCAGCACTCAAGACTGCTGGCAGTCAATGTAATGTTGCATCTACTTCATTGCCTCCCAAGTTGGATCCAGATCCTATTCAAGGTACTGTTTGTGACCTTTACCAAGCTCAGAAAATGGAGGGTTCTTCTCAAGAACTGTTGTTCATCTTAACAACAAAAAGAGTTTTCTCTTTTCTCCTGGACAAGTATTATGCTTGAGCTCTTGACATGCTTGCAATTCATTGCAGGCAATCCGGCCTTCATAAAGTTAATAAATCAGCAGGGATGGAGTAATTCATTGATCCTAAGAGCCTGTCCTCTTATTTTATTTCTATGTGGCTACCCTCTGCTTCAAGATTGTGGCACCCAATGCATAAATTACTGGTGTAGAAGGGCAAATGTGTGTCCTTTACATGAATATTGTGTATAATGAGAGTGCCTTCTTCATTTACACGCCTCACACATAGGAGGAAACAACCAAAACCCAAAATGATTTAAAAACAAAAAAAGAGTTGTAAATCAGATGGTTAGAATACGAAAATCAATTGAAACTCAAATTTTAAACTGACACTTTACAGTGAAGTTTGTGCTGGTGTGGACAGAAATGAAATTTCTGTCCTCCTGGTGGGTTTTGCTCCATAAACCTAATTTAACCACCCTCCCAAATTGGGTTTTGCCAAACAAATTTTATTGAGCTGGTTAAAAAACTTAGCTGTTCTGTCAGGGTTTGTTGAAGCCCATTGGTCAAGGAAGAGTCCTAAGGGTCTGGGTGGCATCAGAATGGGGCAAACTGGAGGCAGCAGTGTCTCGAATAAAAATATGTGGGTTACAGGTAGCAGAAGTCCTAAAGCTGAGGCAAGGCAGGGAGCTAGCCAGATGCAAGAACTGCAGGTTGCTTCTAAGGGGAAAACTTATTCTGACAACTCCCTGAGCAGATCTGAACCCTAAGTAGTGAGGCAAGCGTCAAAAACTGCCTGAGTCTATTTCCCTTTAATGAGAGTTGGATCCTCTGGCCTAGGGTCTATTCACCCTGGCATTTTGTATTCTTTTGATATGCCTGCTAATCGGTCAAGGAATCTTCAGTGATTGGTGAGGCAGTTCTTTGGTTGTCTCAAGCTGATCTGCTTGGTTGGCTTGGGCTGATTCTGAGAGGTCTGGGTTGTTGATTCCTATTGGACAGGAGGATTTTTCTGTGCTGGACTTCATCATAGGCTCCATCCCAAATGGGGCTTCAGATCCCCAGAAGTTGGGTGAGCTCTGACCCTCATGTCTTTCAGGTCTGTATTAGCATTATTACCCAGGGATAATGTCCAGACTTGTGACATTCCTGTTCTGTATTGGTTGGGACATGACAGTAGGATATATTTCTGTTTGCTTTCTGTTTGCTGTTCATGCATAAATGTTGGGCTTTTGGCTTGATACTTTTGAGATAAGTTCTCCCATAATTGTGCTCTAAGGAGCAACCCTTTAGATAAAAATTATTATCCATCATAAAGCTTGGGTGGCATCAGGACCATCATCAGCTTAAGTAGTTCATATCTATTTCTAACACTGTTTAGATGTCTAGCTTCCTATAGGTGTAACCAGAGAAATATGAAAGACATATTTCATATGACCCTGTCCCACTTGTTAGTGATTCATAGATCATTGGCCCAATGCAGAGAGGTGTCTGTGCTTAAAGTTTATGATGCAAAAAATCTTACTAATAAATATAATTGAGAATGAATGAGAAACTATTCAGACCCATTCTGGTTATACGTGGGTTATGGGATGTGTGGAAACATTTACATTAATTACATTACAGCCAATTACATTATGGGGGTTTACCTTACAGCTAATGGTTCAGATTTAATTCACTATATCAAATCCATTAGGTGCATTGAATTCAAATGCACTGGAAAAATTATCATGATTTATAAGAACACATGAGTTGAAAATGGTTGATCTTTCTAATGTACTATTTCATTTACAAACAATTCCAGTCGGGGGAGGGAAACACAGGCCTCTGGACTGAATGTAGCCCTCTGGGTTTCACCAGGGGCATTTATTTATTTATTAAGAGCTATTTCACAAGGGAAATACCCCCAAACACCTCCTATCAAGGGGTAGTTTAACGAAGTATAGCATTACTTTAAAATGGACCAAAAAATCTACCTAATTAGGACTGGTTTGCATCTAATTTCTTGGGGGAAAGAGGTCCCATTTTTAACACATGTTAACTCTAAACAGCTCTGAAATGTGTATTAAAGGTATATTTGTCTCAATCCTATTTTTATATTCTGATTCTGTCAAGCATTTAAATTATTATTAAAACTGAATTTAAGGGATGCTGAGGAATGTGATACAAATTGTCTATTGGACCTTAATCTGATCTCTGGGAACTGAAAAGAGACAATGTAATTGGTGGTTATATTTGAAATGTGTGGTTAATGAAATGTTGAAGAACGTATTGGTCTTTTGTAATTGAAAAATCCTCAAATTAACTATTAAAAAAGCCAGAAAGTCACAAGGCTGCCTTTCACTTGTAGGGGGTCTCACAAGTAGGGCAGAGGTCTCAGTAATTCTCCTGCATGAGCTATATACCTAGGATGTGACCTGGCCTTTACATAGTACCATAAAAATATTATAGCTATTTGATTACAAAAAAGAGAGCGGTAATGAGAGACTTTGGAATATATAGCTTTAAACTTTGAGTATTTCAGTTCTCCAGGTTAGTGGATTAAATGTCAAGTACTTCAGGCATAATAGCATAATCAGGAATGAGCTGGAAGACGTCACCTATTAGTGCTCCATGTACATGGCGATTTATTATGATTACACCTTCATTGCACATATGGCTTGAGATGGGTGCTATAGGTGACTTTCTTCTTCTTCTTTTTAAAATATGATTAAAATTGCACATCACCACAGAATCTAATTTCCATATAATTAAACCCTTGCATGACTGGTTGGATTTTCGGAAGATTGGATTCCCTAGCATCCTTTAGAACTGGTCTCCTCTGAAAATCTTCCAAAATGGGGAAAACTGACACCTAGCTCTCCAGAAAGTCTTTGCTATTGAAAAAGAATTGAAATGTGGAGCATGCAATGCTTTCGCTGTGAACTTCTTTGTGAAATTCAAAACAAGAAAGTGATATATGGTGGCGGAATAACTGCTCCTTTTATCATCCAGACTGCACACCGTCTCATTCAGTTTTGGAATGAATTGGTTACGGTATGTGAAGGATGAGCTCCTCTACAGGAGACAGAGTGCTTGCATTACAAAAATGGACTAAAAGCAGAGCTAAGTTAAATTCAGTTTGCTAGAATGGAAACCTCAAGCTCGCTTTCATTGCCTGTGTTCAGCTGTTGAAAGTAAGAAGTACTATGAAAGTAGAGTTCTTTTAGTTATGTGTGGGGTGCCTTACCCTCACCATCTGGGAGGTTGGGTGGCAACCTGTCAGGGACCCATTAGCTGTGATTTCTGCATTGCAGGAGATTGGACAATATGAGTGTAGGGGTCTTTTCCACTTCTACAGTTCTATGATTCTTATAGCTTTGCACCCCGATTGACTGTTACCCTCACACGAACTGGCTACATAAGTGTTCCAGTCATGAGAAATAGGTAACATTTCTAGACACTCAAAATGACTGCGCCCTAGAACAGTTGGTCATGGAACCAAAGGAAGGATAGTGATTTTGGGGGTATTCTTGAATTGTGCCCAGGACCTAGGGTACGATGTAAATGTTGTCAAGCCAATTGGGAACAGTGATCACAGCGCTATTAAATTAAATATACATGCAAATGGCCAATTCTGAAGAAAATCCAACATGCTCACATTTGATTTCAAAAAAAGGACACTTCCCCCAAATGAGGAGATTGGTCAAAATGAAGTTGAAGGCAAAGCAAAGCAGGTCAACCCATTCAAAAATGCTTGGGAGTTGTTTCAACACATACACAGCCCAACAAGACAATGACAATAATCCACCAACAGCATACAAATCAATATGGCTAACCTGATCCAAAACACCCACCCACCCCACTCACACACGAAAACAAAGATCACCACAGCCAATCACAAACAAACAATCACACCCTAGGCCAACCCCAAACTCTCTCACCACCAAAGGAACACAAGTGAACAACACAAACAACGCTGACACCAAACTCTACATACACTAAGCATAATAGAAACACCACCACCTGACCCCACCCCCATCTATCTTCCCTCCCTCCACCCCCTTTCTTTTCCCTTTTTTTTTCTTCTCCCCCTAATGCCTCAACAAATGAAACGGATTTGTAAAAACGTTACATGGGGAAAAAAAATACGAGGCATTACACTTCTGTAAAACAAGAAAATCCTAAAAAAAATATTAAAAAAAAACAAAAAAGGGAAAAAAACAGAATATTAGAGGCTCAATTGGATCAGGAAAGGTTATATTAGAGGCAAGAATACTTGCTTCAGAAAATTGAAGTCTTGTCCAAAGAAGAGAATGAAAAGGAATGCCAAATTTGGCAAAAGAAGTGCAAGCAGACAGTGAAGGATGCTAAAAAAGAGAGAAAGTATAAAATCTGAGTTTCTTAAAAATGGGAAAGCTCTGTCAAGTAGTAGAGAAGGGAGAGGGAAGCTGTAGTTTGCAAAATGTTGGATACAGCTCCCATCATTCATGCCCGCTGGCCATACTGGCTGGGGCTGATGGGAGCTGGACTCCAACAGCATCTGGCGAACTTGAGGTCCCCCCCCACTATGTTCTACCACCTTACAGAGCTTTTGAGAGATGTTCCAGCAATTTTCTAAGGGGAGGTGGGAGTCAATTTAATTTCTCTATAGAAGATGAAGCAGAAGTTTCCACCTGTTTATGAACATTTGCAGTGTTTCCTTTTATTTTATTAGTAGAAGAGTTTGATGGGATATTTTATAAACCTAAGCACACACTGTATCCAATATAGCTATAAATATATTGATAGCCACAATACAGGCATTTGATGAGACTTGGTTTCTGCCCAGCCAGCCAGATGGATAAATAATGATTCTCAGATACACATAAAACCTGATTTTCTTATTATACAATCCAGGTTTATTCCAGCAAGACTTTGTCTTCATTACATACTGTAAAATGATGCCTTCAGGCTTTTTACTGGCCTGCTGAGATTGCTCAGATTTATTAGAGCAAAGTGAAAACATACATTAGAAATATGGAGTACAATGGCTTTTCCCCAAAGTTGTCAAGCAAGCATCTATCAGGGGAAATGATCCTTGGCCTCTGAGGGAAAAAATGTGTTGATTTCTACAGCTAAGCATTAATTCTTTATAGTAAGAGTGTGGTAAGGAATGATGATCTCTTAGAGAGGAAAAAAATATATGAGATATAGATGTTACTTTTTAAAAAAGCCTTATAATTACTATTTGTCATTCACAAAGTCTGTATTTTGGGAGACAATTGCCAATTTATTAAAATAGAACTTCTGGGACTCAAATCTGCTTGGATAACGTACTCTTTCACCTGGTTTAGTTTGAAATATCTGTAGGCAGCCTGTAGTTGCTCAACAAAGAGGGAAAGGCACTATGCACAAATATCAGAGCCAGTGTGGTGTAGTGGTTAAGAGCGGTAGTCTCGTAATCTGGGGAACCAGGTTCGCGTCTCCGCTCCTCCACATGCAGCTGCTGGGTGACCTTGGACCAGTCACACTTCTTTGAAGTCTCTCAGCCCCACTCACCTCACAGAGTGTTTGTTGTGGGGGAGAAAGGGAAAGGAGAATGTTAGCTGCTTTGAGACTCTTTAAAGGGAGTGAAAGGCGGGATATCAAATCCAAACTCTTCTTCTTCTTCTTCCTCTCATTATTATTAAGTCATATATTCAAGCAAGGGTGCCAACTTGAATAAAATATTGGGGGACCCAGGTAAGCCCCACCCCAATAATTGATCACAAGACACAGTGCACACTCAACATCTGAATGGCAATGCCCATCAACTTTGGGGACACACAAACACACACCCTCAAATATTTTATTGAGTAGGTTAAGAGTTGGCTCCTATGAGTACAGCCTTCTTCATCTTCTTCTTCAGTCATCATCATCATTATCATCATCATCATCATCATCATCATCATCGTATTTTTATTGTACCCCACCTTTCCTCATACAGAACAGCATTCATAAAACACAGCACTGAAACAATATTAAAGCCACAAAGAGCAGATGATTATCATCAGTATTCAGGATGCTGGAACAGACAGCATTCTAATGAGATCATTTATAGTTTATTGGTTGTGGCATTGGTGCTTGAGCTGAAAAAAAAACAGACATAGTAACAATGATAATGGATAAAGCCATCTGTGATACAACAAAATAAAGATCTTCAATAGTGATAAGAAAAGAACGGACGCCTTATTGACCACTACTGTGTTTATTTGTACCCCTTGTACAATGTGGAAAATGTTAAGAAAATCTTACAGGAGCAATTAAGGGTTAAGCATCTAAAATGGAAAGAGAAGCGAGCAATACTTTCTAGAAAAGCAGTAGCAGTAGTAGTAATATTTATACCCCACTGTGATCTTTGCCCTCCTAGGTGTGTGACATCATATTGGGTTCATAAGGAAAGGGTTAACTAATTGTAAAATGCCTAACCAATAGGAACCCAAGGGGAGGAGTTAGTGTTAGAGTTGGAGTTGTTAAGAAGTCAGTCTGGAGTTAGAGAAGGGAGAGGGAGGATAAGTCTGTGGGTTGGGCTAGTTTGATGTGAGAGAGTGAGAGAATATGTTAAGAGGAGTCAGTTAAACAGTTGGGTTAATCAGTTAGAAGGTATTAGGAAGGTATAGGCTGGTAAAGAAACTAAGGTTAAGAAACTGACAAGAAAAATTATCTGAAACCATAAACTTGTTAATGGTTATAAAATAAACTTGTTTATTTGGTTTAATGTTAACAACTGTCTGGACTCAGTGTGTACCTGAGAGAAACGGGCTGGTGGCAGTGGGGAAGCGATCACAGTGGTGGCACAGGGATCAATAGACCATCAAACGTCCGGGGACCCTGTGTGATCGCCACACCCACCCATCTGGCTGGGTTTCCCTAGCCACTCTAGGGAGCTTCCAACTACAAATTTCTAACATTGCACTGATGTTATGGTTTTGCAATGACATTGTCACAGTCTGCTTCGCCTTGTTACCTTCTTCATAGCCATCCCATTAAGTTCACAAATCTTCAATTATGTTTCAATTATGCTACATACCACTTTAGGAACTTTGGGATGGTATAGTTCTGCCTTCCCCAACCTGGTGCCTCCAGATCTTTGGACTACAACTCCTGACACCTCTGAACTTTGGCTATGCTGGCTGGGGCTGATGGGAAGTGTAGTCCAAAACAACTGGAGGGCATTCAGTTGGGGAAGGCTGGTGTAGCGCATGAGAAGCATTCTCTAACCTATATGCAATTCATCCTAAGCTTTGATGCAGTGCAAATGTTGGAGTTCCCATCCTTCTATTTAATTTGGCATGGCTTTCTCTAGACAGGATAAAAATAAAGAATTGATGTTTAATGGACTTTCTCTGGAAAGAGTGAGTGTTTTGCTTTTGCAATGTCTAACACATATTATAAATCAAAAGGATTTATGTAGACATATCATAGACTAGACCCTTTATTACTGGAACTATCAACACATTTCTCTTCTCAACTCACATAAAAAACAATTGCAGGTGTAGGAGTGCAAATGAAATGTTGAATAATGTTCACTGAATGTGGACCCCTCTTGCTTCTGTGTCAACTTTCTCAATGAAATAGGCAGGACTTGTAGTTGAAGTGAATCATCCAATTTGGAATTGTTTGGCAACTGACAGAAGTGGTTTGTAGTTTTGTTTGTGATGTTTACTGCTACTAGCTTAGCTACTGAACTATGCTCTTTTGCTAGCAATTGGTATTTATCTTCCTGCATAAACAGGCTCCTGAATAGCAGAGGAGAAATAGAGGTCTCAAAAACCATTCAAAGCAGAAGGAACAGTGCATGATCCATATGCTTCTGCTCATGTAATGAAATCATTTAACTTTCAATCAACTGTTCACATTAAGCCCTCTACTTCACATGCCCTACTGTTTGTTTGCTTTTTGAAAAAGAAATAAAAACCCTAAAACTGTTATTTCAAAAGAGGATAATGTAACTGTGGATATTACTCAGTTATATATAATGCCATTCCAGATATGCATTAGGTGTCAGACTCATATTAGATCAGGCAGCGGGTTGTTTGTAGGAGGATAAACAGAATTTGAAGTTGCTTAGATAAGCATGATCTGAAAAATGTCGAGAGGCCTTTTGGTGCAAGGACCCTTCCTTGATTTGTGTGAATGGTCACCTCTTTTTGGCTGAAGCATGGTGCTACACAAGCTGATTCTCTGACTGACCATCTCAAAAGGTCACTCTGGATATTATGTGGAATTCTAGACAAAGAGCTGAAGGAAACCATATAGGTAATAGAGGAATTAACTCTTCGCAAAGCTGCAGAGATGACAAGGCATGTTGATCAAGAGCGATAAAAGGGAGCAAAGAGAACCTGGGAGTGAGATGGAGGAGATAACTTCATCTTCACAAAATACTGGAAGTGTCATGTCCTTGAGCTCAGTTGGAGAAGGAGGAGCAGCAGCCAATCAGTTCCAGGGCTGCTGCACCACCAACTGGAGAATCAAACCAAGCTTCTGGTGCTGATGTTTCAGAGCTAACACAGCTGAAGCCTGGTAGTATGAGCCTATGGAGCCTGGTGGTCTCAAACTTATAGAACTTGAGCTGGAACCCTCATAGATGTCCCCCAAGCCTACCTTATTAGATGACCAAGTGCTTCCTATGCTACCATGCCTGCCTTATGGCACAGAAAGGTGAAGAAGGGCTTTTCTGAAGACCAAGGGGCTAGACCTTTAAGAGCCACAGTCTTCAGTCCAAAGCAGCTTAGGGAAGGTGGAAGAGATTTAGAAGGCCTCAGTTCACTTCTAGCCTTTCTCAGATCAAGTAGCTCCCTCAGAGCTGTCCATGGTGCTGCAGCAGTTAACCAGCCTTGCCCCGATGGTTACCTGGTACAGACAGGTTCACCTCTCATGTCACTGTAAAAGCAGAATAAAAGCCCAGAAAAAGCCCAGCAGTCCAACCATTTTGGGGTAGAATAGACAGCTACTGAACTAATCTGCAGACCACACCAAATGAGAACAAAATAAAATACATCTAGCCTCCACATAAAAATAAAACTCCACATAGAAATATACATGAAACAAAATGTTGTATTTGTTTTTCCTAGAACAATTAGAGATTGTCAAAATGGATTTTTATCCTTAAAATTCAGCACCTCCATCACAGTTATCTAAAATGTCCATCCATTTAAAAAGTACTCTGCAGCAAAAGATCCATCCTTTCAGACAATGTGCAGAAGCTGTGGAAAAATTTGTAACTTTAGAGGGATTTGCCCATCCCACATTAACCAAAGAGACAGGGAAGAGGGCATAGGTGGTTGCAGAGGGAGAGATGAGAAACATTACTTGTGTGAGCTTCCTTTAATTAGCCTATCTTAGAATCCAAGCCTATTTAACAGTCTACCTTCTCATACTGTCTCGGTATGTGGTACATATTCTCTTCCTATCCCCAAGGTATTTTAAGGAATGTTTGTTGCAATAAGCGCTGATTTTTTGATTGGATGTAATGGAACCTGTAATGCCAGGATGGGAAACCTGTGGCCTTCCAGATGTTGTTGGACTCCAACTCCCATGAGTCAGCAACATCTGGAGGCCCACAAGTTCCTCACCCCTGCTGCAATGAATGTAAATGAGATTGCTGTCTGATTCAGATGGCAATGCCTGTGTATGTATATCATTTGTAAAGCAAAATTCTAGAGGGGACAAATATTTCCTTGTCACTCCTAAACGACAGGAATGAGTTAATGTTTGAAAGCACAGGCTACCACCACTGAATCAAGCTATGTTTTAGTATGAACATCCTGTTCTTCCATCTGTATTGCTTTGTTAATTGCTGGTGCTGATGAAAGCAAGCAGCCCTTTGTGTATATTTGCTAAGCTGGAGACCTATTGAGACAGGCTGATAGCCTCAGTAACCTTGGACAAATTAACTTTTTAAAGATTATTGAGTTGCAGTGCTTTTAAGTTGAAAGCAGAGTGTTTCCTAATTGAAAAGCATTAGTTTTTCTGTTTAATCGCAGCAGCAAGGGATCTTCTATAGCTTTTAACTTGAAGATGATCCAGTTTTCACTTTCAAGTGGTGTCAATTGGACACCTATAAAGAAAGTTAGAAAGCAAAACATGGAGACAATTTTCTTAAGTTTATTAGGCAGATATTGGGCTTCTGCTGTTGTTAAGACCACTTACTCATTGTTGCTAAGTAATCAGAAGGAATGTGAGGCATATCCAGTACATTACTTGGTGAAGAGATGTGCTGTCTTCTGGCATGGGCAACTTGCAGTGAAAGTATAGGAACAAATTAAATGATGTCTTGTAACTTTAGCTGCTGTGAGCTGAACACAAATTAAAGAGAGTAAGCCTTTACAGTTATGGGTGTATTACTGGTGTGCAGCTCCTGATTTTGGTACTTTTGGAACCTTTACTTCTGCACAGTAAATCAACATTAGAATGTTGCAACGTTTCCTCTATTTATTTCCTGAAAGATGGATTTAATATGAACTAAAAAGCTCATCTGGATGAACTTGAACTGAATGAGTTTGTTTTGTAAAAGGACAAACTGGAACAGGAACTAGTTCTTTTTTCAAAATGATGAACTTGAACTTGTTCCTTTTTAAAATGAACTTTCCAAGTACAGTCGTACCTCAGAAGTCGAACAGAATCAGTTCCAGAAGTCTGTTTGACTTCCAAAACATTCAGAAACCAAGGCGCAGTTTCCAATTGCCTGCAGGAAGCCATTCGGAAGCTGCAGAAGTCAGGTTGGCCATTTGCGGCGTTCGGGAACTGAAACGTTCGACTTGCAAGGCGTTCAGGACCCAAGGCGGTACGACTGTACTGCCTTTTGACTTCTTCAATGAAAGATGCTGTTCCTAATGAATGAAAGGAAGGTGGAGGCCTAGAGCAGGTTCTCTGAAGAGAAGTAACTTTTTTCTTAATCTGTTGAGAATGGGAACTGGCACCTCCCAGAACTTTACAAGCATAGTTGGAACTTGGTCTCTGTACTGAGGAACTATGTGTGCTTTTCAAAAGATAAAACAGAACAAACATTCCTCATTTTAGAAAGGGGGAGAAAGTACATAAGAGCAGTGTAACGTGACATTTGTTGCAACGCACAAGCAGCTTGGCAGACACTGGGATCCTATGCTAACAGGACACAAGCTATTTTCTAACTCAAGAGTATATCACACTGCAATTGCTTTGTGCTCAGACAGGAATGTATGCATGATAGTTTTTTTTTCTGGTAATGGAATCCATTTCTCCTATAAAACCTATTTTCATCTGCAAACTCACATTTCCATTTTAATAGAAAGCTCAGTAAGAATCCTTTATTTCTCTGAGAAACAGGTTAACAATGGGGCATATTGATCTAAATTATGTACCCTGTAATTAAATGACCATTGAATGTGCGGCATCAATTTAAATAACTATTTTGCTTGCAATTAGAAAACTGCCATGTGGGGAGGAGTGCAATATTAAAATGTTTGACCCTGACCGTGTAAACATAGCCACATATAATTTTGGTGCCATCAAGTCCTACATAAAACTAAGTTTATGGAACTATATTTGCATAGGTTCAAGGCATTCACTTTGATGTAAATGCATGACAGCGGCAGAATTGTGAAAGCCATTAAACCAAATCCTCTAATACCAAACAATTTCTCAAAATGAATCCCAACTGCAGAAAAGCATTCCTACTGTTCCTCCCTATGTATTACTAGACTAAGAATGCACTTAAAGAATAATATGATTGCTTGTATTAAAGCCATCCCTTAAGCCATGCTTGGTATCTTCTTGGTCTGGTTTTGTTTTTTTGTTTTTTGCAGTCCACAGTCATGGAGAGGAACCAGCGAGTCAGAATAATTTACTGACAGAGATGCTCCATTCTGCCGATTCAAATGGCAGGCTGGAATGCCTACTCAGGTGCATTGGTCTGTTGCTTGAAATGTCAGAATTTTTCTCAGAAAAAAATATGTCTTCTGAGAAAGCTTGGCCCACCTCTAACCTAGGTATAATTGAGAGAAAGTCTTTTGGAAGCAAATTCAACTCATCAAAATCACAGGATGGCAACATAAACCTGACTTGGGGCAACTATTGGGACTTTCCATTTTCCTCGAAAACTAAGGAAATGCTAGCCTGAACAAATGGTTAGGTAAAAGGTTTTTACCTGCAAGCCTTCTCTAACTAGTTTTCAGGAATAGATACAAAAACAATTCAACGCATAGTATGCACAATTAGCAGAACAATTAGGCAAATTAGGCTACCAAGATATGAGGGACTGGGGTAAGGCAACTCTACCCACTGCCAAATAGTGTGGTAAGAATTTTGCTGCCTCCAGGGCCTGAGAGAGCATAATGCAGACAGCATCTGTCCAAAGAAATTGGGGACAAATAAAAAAATAAATGAATAGATTAATTAAAAGTATACCTCCAAATATGTGCTTAAATATTGCATAGCTTGATTGGAACCATTGTGAGAGATCTTTGGTAATCACATCACACTAACTTTTGCCCTGGTGACTGCTTAATTTATTTAGCAAAAGAAATCAGAAAGGATAAATTAAGGCCCTAATTGGCAATAAACAAACATACCAATCTATTATTCAGGAACCTACATGACTGGGCAGGGGAAGCCCACAGGTACATCAACCAGCCTGAAATAGTAGGAAAGGGAGGGAATAAATATTTAACTGCATTTAAAAAATCCAGACTTTGTAATTGTGCCAGATTTATTCAGATTTCTCTTAACTACCAGTCAGTATGGTACACTTTGTTCATAATTAGGCCTTCTAGAAACCTGGCCATGCTGACCATGCGCCCTACTTTAAAAGTACCCTCCTCTATTTGAAATGATCTTCTATTTGAATGCCCCAGTATAAAGACAAAGAGCCATAAGAGCCCAAAGAGAAAGTATTAGAAAGTTGTAGAAAGTATTCTATTCATATTTGTCAGGGTTTTGAAGTTTCCCATCAATACTTAGCATCTGTACAGCAGACTAAACAGGCACACAGATCACCAATCTACAGTTTGTTTTAATTGTAGTAATCATTTCTAAATTTGCATCTATACATATAAATTAGTGTATGCAATTTTTATGCAATTTTTAATCCAATTTTTATGCAAATTCATGATATATTTTGTCCTCTTTTTTATGATGTGTAAGCAGTCAGTCTAAACCTGCAATAATGGGAGCACATAAGAGGCTTTAGACTCTCTATACTACCTGCCAGCTTAACACATGTCCTTCAGGAAAAATGTCCAGACAGCTATCCTTAGCATACTCTGAAGAACACATGAGCATGGTTAGTCCATCTCTCTTAGCATCAGTGATTCTCAAATTTGTCCCTGGAGCTAGAGAGACCTTAGCTTCAGGATGAGAACAGAAATCGTGCTCCAGCGGCGCAGCAGCAGCAGCAGGAGGCCCCATTAGCTAAAGTGGTGCTTCAGGTTAAGAACAGTTTCAGGTTAAGAACAGATCTCTGGAACGAATTAAATACTTAACCTGCGGTACCACTGTAAAACCACAAAAAATGCATAGCATAGTAAAAAACAAAAACAATAACCACCAACAGTTTAAAAGGCCATAGGTTGGCTAATTAAAGAAAGACCTGGGAGAAGAGGGATGTTTTTGCCTGGCACCCAAAGATATGTAATGAAGGCATCAGGAGAATCTTTCTGGGGACAGCATTCCACAAACAGGGAGACATCACAGAAAAGGCCTGTTCTTGTGTTGCCACCCTCCAAACCTTTCATCATCATCATCATCATCATCATCATCATCATCATCATCACTACCATCGTTTTATTGTTTATACCCCACCCATCTTGTTGGGTTTCCCCAGCTACTTTGGGTGGCTTCCAGCAGAATAGTAAAAACATGATAAAACATCAAACGTTAAAAACTTTCCTAAACAGGGCTGCCTTCAGATAGTTGTTTATTTCATTGACATCTGAAGGAGGCGGCACACGAATAAGGGTCTCAGTTGATGAGAACAGGTTCCAGGTTGGTTCATATGGAGAAAGGTGGACCTTGAGGTACTGCGGAACTGAGCAACACCTATTTGTTCAGAGAAGTGGAGACAAGCGCTCAGGTGAAATCAAGTTAACAGCAAGTCTATTTATATTTTGAACTGGAGCTGTCCATGATACTGTAAAAAGGAAAATAGAACCCTCAAGGTTATCACAAAATGGGAGCTCAGAAGCTTCCCCTAAGCTCCAATCATGAGAAAGTTTTGCAGGAACACAACGCCCACAGACGTCATAAAACTATTATAATTGCCTCTGGAGCTGGTTTCCTTTTAAGATCAACCTCTCTGAGGAGTACAGTACAAAAGTGCTTGTCAACGTCAATCAGTGGTTTATTTTAAATTCATTTGTTTCAGGTAATGGTAGAAATTTTTCCACTTGAAATTTGAATTAACACCAAGGTGGCATAAAGGAGGTGGGAAAGAAAGGAAACCTCTTGTGCTTAAGTTTATTGTTATCACCTCTTGCAATTAATTGGAAGCTATATCATTTCAAAGTCATAAAGCAGTAACAGGTGGAACATAACAATTTGCTTTAATTATCTCCAGTTCCTTGAAGAGTTGCATGTAATATGCATGATGCTGATATTGCCAGCAGATTTTATTATCATGTGGGTGGTGAAAGGCTATTAAATCCTTCAAGTTCTGTCTGCCAGAGCCACTGCAGCAGTATGAGTTTTCTACATATTCTGACTTAAACTGCTGCAAGTCAAGGTGACACTAGCCTTAAGTATGGGAGAATCAGCAGGGATGTTATCTCTAATATAGTACATCATCATTCTCAGTTTGATGCGGCTGACTGTTGACATCTATGAATCAGCTTAAGCTGAAGGCTATACATAACCTGAACTATTTTGCCTTCAGGCCGATGTGGAAAAGCTCTGTGTTGGCCACTGAGGCAGCATCAACCTTAGTAATTTGTCCACTTGTGAAATGAAAGGTCAAAATGACACATCATGCCTTGCACTTGGTTCAAGAAACAAGACACGCAGAGGTGGAAGTGGGGAGGGGGAGAATATCCTCTGGAATCTGTGAAATTAGTGAAGCCTTTATTGCACCATTCATGCATGGTAAGGTGGTTCCTGGAATAGACACATTTCTGATGAAATGCTGCGGAATGCGATGCAAACAGAACTCTCAGACCACCTCATAGCAGTGATTGTAATATGGTCACAAATGCTGTCTTCATATTCTGCCTTAATTTGATGCAAGCTGTCCTGCTTTGTCCGTCTAAAGATGTCTGCAAGCAATCATAAAGGATCTCCAGCAGGAGTGGCCAATGTGGTGTCCTCCAGATTTGTGGGATTCCAGATCCCATCAGCTCCAGACAGATGTTGCCTAAGAACGATGGTTGAGAAATATGGGAGTTGTAGTCTGACAACATCTGGCAGGTGCCCTGATCTTCAGAGAGTTGATGTTGTGTAGTGGTTAAGCCTGCGAGGTCAATGGGTAAAGATTCCATTAGGCAAACCACTAACTTTCCACTTCAACTCTCCTCCCACTCCAACTTATGATGCTTGTGTGTCAAATAACATGCACTTATCTTACAAGTATTTGTACAAGTTGCTGAAAGCAGTAATATTTGTGAAGTGCTTTGAAAACTTAACAATTGCCATAGGAATCCTAGCTATAATTATTGTTATTGCTGGGCTTCAGACTTTACAGTATCAAGGTCCTACATTTCTCAGGTCTAGAGGCTAAGCCATTTCTATGCTAATGCACACTAAGGTTGCATTTTTATATACACATATAAGAGAGAAGGATACATAGAGTTTCACCATGATATCTGCCCTAGTCATGACCAGGGAAGTAGGAGGGAGAATCTGCATACTTTACATTTCAAGGTGAACGTAAGTCACACTTTCTGAAATATGTGAATCAAAATGTTTTGAAATTCACATTTTTCTTAATTTTGTAGTGCAGGCTTCCAGGCAATGTATACACTAGGGTCAAGTATGAAAATAACACACAAAAATGAACGATATTGGGGAAAACTGCTTTTCAAATATGTGTATAGCAAACACAATTGCCTGAGATTTATCCAGCATTATGTTGCCTTCCCTTTGTCAGGTATCTTGAGGTAAAGTTAACTATCCAATTTAACAGAGCTGCTAGGGGTGAGCATATGCTGCTTTGATCACTGAATTTCCTCCATATGCTAAATAAATAAACTCCAGGTGGATAAAGCACCTGAAGCCATTAAAGATACAGTGGCCATGTTTGTGTAAATGGATAATATAAATCAGATTTCACCTTCCTCCTCAAGGGCGTCAGTGGTTTTTAAAAGTTTGCACTGCTTCACCCTTATATTTTAATCCTCTGGTGTGTGTCTTGTACTACTTTGCTGTTCCAGGCCCACATTCTCCTCAAAGTCATCCTACATCACAAGTGGAGGTGAAGTGAGGGCTTTAGCCACTCCTTTTGCCCACTTCCTCTCTGGATCCACTTCCTGTCCTCTCTTGCTCCTCGGTTATAAAGAATGAACCAACATCATTTTAAAGCAGGCTTTCTCAACCTCGGCCCTCCAGATGTTTTTGGCCTACAACTCCCATGATCCTAGCTAGCAGGACCAGTAGTCAGGGATGATGGGAATTGTAGTCTCAAAACATCTGGAGGGCCGAGCCTGTTTTAAAGTATGTGTATGCTGGAAGCAGGGACATGGGTCATTTCCCTTGCATTGCAAACCATATAGTTTTGTTGCCCTGTTATAGCCACCTTGGTGCTGCTGATCACCTTTAAAGGTCTGGCTATTGTTCATTTTTTAAAAGCCTGTTGTTATTGTCCAAGGAGTTTTATTGGCAGGGATACTGGAGTTGCTTGTCGGTTCCTGCTCCAGGTGCTACTAACATGAATTTGATCAAACTGTGGGAGGCAGTGGATGACAGGAGTGCCTGGCTTGCTCTGGTCCATGAGGTCACGAAGAGTCAGACACGACTAAATGACTAAACAACAACAACATTGTTCATCTTGGTTTTGCTGATTTGGTAGCCCTTATCCCTCCCTTTGCAGAGGCAACAGAGAAGAATGTAATAAGGGATAAATGCTCATTTTTTGGTTTATATGAAGCAAGCTCAACTCACTTTCTTTTGAAGGTCTTAAAGGAAAGACTAGGGGAGTACAAATTTACTTGCATACATAATTTTGGAGTATATTTCAGTTTTGTGTCAATCCAGGGATTTAGGACAGTTGGTTGCATTTTCTGTATTTTGTATCATAAAATGCCACCCTGCACTGAGCTGGTGTAATGTAGTGGTTAGGGTATAGATTTGGGTGTGGAGAAACTGAGAAAAACAATTTGCAATGTTGAAAAAATTGTAGGTAGGTGGGTGGGACCACCAACATAATTTCCATATTTAGACTATATACATGAGGACAGCACATCCTATCATACATTACTACTGAATTCATTCTTGGAGTGTGGATCGTTATGTAGCCAAAATGATGCCATGTTTGCACAAGATGGAGGTATCAGTCGACCTGGGGGAACCCTAGGGTTCAAAAAAATCTTTGTACCCGAAGTACAAAAATTCTATAGGAAAAAGATCTGAAGGTGTCATACATATCTCAGCCATCAACAGATGTTTAGAGGGGGTGGCCAAAGGCCCATCACAAATCCATCTATAGCTGCAGTCCTAACTATATTCCCCAGAAGTTAGTCCCATTGAATTTAGTTGGTTTATTGCTAGATAAATGGGGTTAGGATTATAGCCTTGCTATCTTAGTTTTAAGATTACAGCATCTAGCAACCAATAACTTCTACACACAGAAAGTCAACAAACAACACAACAGACAAAAGTCAATGCAATGAGGCCATTTTTTGGGGGGGGGAGGAAGCAGGAATCATACATTAACAATTATGAAAATAATATAGATTGCTAAGAAATTTTTAATCTATTTACATATAATGTGTGCAACCTTTGATGTAGAGAACTAACGTAAAAAGCATTCGTAGCAAGAATCCATGGTTTGATTGTGGACAGAAATACACAGAAATGTGTGGAGAGAAAGAAATGCACTTGATAGATGACTTTCATCTGATCCAACCAACATCTCTATATAGCAGTGCATGTGGTGCTGTCAGTGAAAGCATTTGTTACTAGAGCAACTTCCCTGCTTGAAGAGCTCACCATACAGCTGTGGTTTTAACGTTCTTTTAAACCACAGCGGCAGAACGACTATTTGAATGACCTGAGACCAATGAGGCCTGAAAAGTTTATCGTCTATCTGTGTCATACGATTAGAGCTTAATAACACCATGCAGATTTCTTTTTTCTTTTTGCTGTGTTCAAAAGGCTCTACAGAGAACCTTGAACTTCTCTAGTGCAGAGACTTTTTTATCACCGTGTTCAAGCAAACTTGTAGAGTACTTGAAACTGGTACTTTTCTGAATATGTTGATCTTTCAGATATTACTATACTAGTAAAAGGGTTATTAAATAATGTAGGTGAACATGCTAGTGAAGTGTTTTGCTTCTATTAACAATACAACCTATTTCTCTAAAGAAGAAACATTTTTCTTAGTTACTATACTATTAACCTTTTGCAGAACTTTATTTATAATAGAGTTGCTTTTTAAAAGTTCTGCTTATTTGCAAAGGGTGGCAAAGATTCATACCATTTCTTACCCCAGTAATTGATGCAGTATTGAGGAACAGTTGAAACCTGGCCTAATGGGACTTAAGACCAAATGGCTGCAGATTCAACAAATTTATTTGAAATCAGTTTATTAAGGGACAAACCACCCATACTCTAACAGCCTTTGAGAATGTTGTGCTGGAAGCAGAGGGTGATTCCTGGAATATGGTGTGTAAAATATACTCCGCTTCAGTGGAAAAATCTATGGGTCTTAAAGTTGCATGGGAAAAATATATAGGGAGAAAATGCAAGTCAACCAGTGGAAATATATCTGGCAATCAAAGACAATTGAGTCTGGGTCTGCATATATTACAGAAAACTGATACATGTTGGTGGGGGTGGGGGGGTGGATTCCATCCAGCTATTGTTGAACAGCTGCAACTTGTCAATCTGAATTAAAAAATTTGGTGGGAAGACCCAGCATACCCCATGACTGACTGTGACTGATGATGCAGCTGCTGCCCCCCCGGAAGAGGATCCTCACCGGCCCCCTCTGGCTTTCCCACAGCCATGTTGGGCTGCAATCACTGCTGCTGTGGACAGTAGTACAGTGGTACCTTGGGCTACATATCCTTCAGGTTACATACGCTTCAGGTTACAGACTCCGCTAACCCAGAAATAGTACCTCGGGTTAAGAACTTTCCTTCAGGATGAGAACAGAAATCGTGCTCCGGCGGCGCAGCAGCAGCAGGAGGCCCCATTAGCTAAAGTGGTGCTTCAGGTTAAGAACAGTTTCAGGTTAAGAACGGACCTCCGGAACAAATTAAATTCTTAACACGAGGTACCACTGTAAGTGGTCTTTTCGTCCTTGTAGTTCTACCCAGCATTGAGAAATCCATATTTTCCCAACTTCTCGCTTCCTATTTAATTTTCCTAAGACATGAAGAATATTTTTTTGAATTTTGACACCCAAATACCATAAATATTTTAAACAAAAAGTAATACCCATTTGTGTTCTTATCAAGTTCTGAGCACTGCAACTTAAATTAATGTAGAGGGATTCCAGTTTATTTATTTATTTTTTAAAAATAAACCTACCCCCTCTCCATAGTGATTAATTTCCACATTCATTTCTGGATCTTGTAGTATGAGAGCTATATCATCCACAAAGAGACGCGGCAGATGTTCTTTGCCACCTAGAGTATAAGCTTTTCTTTTTTTATTAGCTCTTAAGTGCAAAAGGCTCTAAGGACAATACAAACAGTGGGGAAGACAGAGGACATGCTGTGCTTTTTAACTTGTTCATAAATGATCTAGAGTTGCAAGTGAGGAATGAGGAAGCCAAGTATGTTGATGATACCAAATGGTTCTGAGATGTTAAAACAAGAACTCAGAAACAATAACTCCAAACTGGGTGAATCAAAATTTATTTTAAAAATTGCCAGAAAACCATTTTTGATTAATGTTCTTAAATAATTCCCATTTAATAGACTCAGTTGTCTTCTTAAGTGTAGCCATTTCTGCTATGCAAGCAAGCGTTCAATTTCAAAATGAAAAGTAAGCATAATTCCTGATTCTTCAATTCAGTGTTCTCCATACATGCCAGAAATCATGTTTTGGATCAAGAAAACCAAGGCTTGCCTAAGTGCCCCTTGTCTTGTCAACCTGTCCTGAGTCTACTGGATCATATATTTGGTTTAAGTCATCCCCATCACAAGGTCCACTTCCTTGAATTTCTCTTAATTTTTTAAAAGGGAGGAGAGAAAATCGAGTTGCTGCTTTTATTTGGTCAATATATCAAAGCAAAGGCAATTTTACATCCTCCCTAGTCACCCTTGATAAATACAGATCTACCTGCCTGGGTCCCTACAGGCTTCTTTGCAATTAAAGGGGAAAGATTTTGCCAAAACGATTGCTGTTTCCCAGGATTTCTAATTAGCTGGAGTGGTGTAATGGGAAACAAAGGATCAGTGCTTTAGCAATCTCTGCGAGTTATGTCTCTCGCAGAAATGTAATGTGGGGGAATCTTTTAAAAATAAATTTAAAACTCTGTCTCTTCTTAATTGAATCCTCTAATTCCATAGCATTCATTGTTGAGTACCGTATTTTTCACCCCATAGGGCGAAATTTATCTTGGACAAAAGTGATGCTGAAAGGCAATTTTATAGCTATAAATAGGAAGAGGGTATTTGTGAAGCATAAACATTTTTATTCATTTTGTTTCAAAATGTGGTTGCCATAGTTTCAGTCAAGGCATCTATGGATCCGTAACTCTGTAATACAGTTATCACAACTACGGTAGTGAGTTTTTGTGGGTTTTTTTAAAAAAAAAATTGAGATGTTGTTCAACATTTTCTTTGAGCTCTTACTGGAGAGCCAAACACATTTTTCCTTGGCCATTTCGTGGAAAAGTTCATGTCTCTATGTCCTATTGATGAAGAAAGAGGATCTATGTATTTTTTATTTCACCTCCTTGTCAAAGGGAATACAAGATTTCCCCTCTCAAAATAGTAATAAAAAAAATCTTTGAACACAGTGAAGTGAAAAACAAGCCAATAAAAGTGAATGATTTTAGGGAATATAAAGCAAGCGTCACTGAACACACACATTGTTACCTCTGCTAAAGTGGTTGCTGGCAATATTGGAAATATAGATTTCTCCCTTTTTTAAAAGAAGAAAGAATTAAATGTTTGGGCAGAGAACACATTAAAAGTCCCTTGCTATTGCTCATTTCCTGGTGGAACAAGATGAATCTAAAACTTTCATCTCTGATTCTACACCCCCCCCCATATATACTTTGTATATATAAAGTAATTAAATCAAATTTGATGCCAGTCAAATACTGGCAGATGGAATAGAATGGAAATGCTTGCATTTTGGCTTTTTCATTTTTCATAGTAGCAAGATAGGGCTTGGGGGAGATAGTGTATCACAATGGGACATGTGCAGAGGGAATGTTTTATTTGCAGGAGTCAGATAAAAAAGGCACAAGAAAAAGCAAGACGCCTTGAAAACAGGCTCTTTGGCTGCAAACATTGCCTTTTCCTGGGCATTTGATAAGATTCGCAGCAGCATTTTAATGCCCATTGCTCATAATACGCACATTTTGCATGCACCATGCATTGTTTTGTAATCATATAATGTGTTATGGTATGCTACTGTCATGAACATATACATTTTTGCATTCATATATACTCCGCTAATATATACCTTCTGTACACATTACCTGGTTGCGTCGTAAAACAGTTGTGCGCTGCTTTGCTATATTTTGAGAAAGGCAGTATAGAAATCTTTTAACAAATAGGTAAGTCCACTGTAGTGCAAACCAATGAATCCTTGATGCAGGGAGGCATATCCTTCTAGCTGTTGCTCCCACAGGTTACTTTGGGCAGATGCATAGCTCCAGGATCTATTTCTCAATTCCACAGGCTGGCCTTGGAACATGTGAAGTAATAGCAGTGTGTCCCACTCCATGCATATACAAAATGCTCTTCTCTCATTGATAAGTGTAACCTGCTTTTCACTGTTATGTGGACCCTGTGGACCCATGTTAAAATGCATTATTTCCAGGTAGGCATCAGTCTCAGCATCCCTCATTTTAGAAATCAAATATTGCTTCCATCGCTGTTGCATTATATTTATTTGTCTAGCAACAATATTTATCCCCTGCCTTTTGATGAGCTGCCAAGGCAACTCACAATACAATTTTAAACAGCAATTACATACAACAATCAGGAACGCTAAAACAGCAGAAAAGGCAGAATAAAAGAGCAATGCAGAACCCAATGGGAAAGTTTAAAAGCCATTGAAGTATGAGCATACAAAAAAGTTTGAAACAAAATAGTGATGGAGCCAAGCAAATGGGCCTGGGAACTCTTTGAAATCTTTTTTGACATGGTTGTTAGAACAAGGGATGAAGTTTCAGATACTCAAAAACCTAACCTTTGTCTAGAGGTTCAAGGAGTGGTCGTGTTTAATTTTTTAAAAATACACAACAAATAATTTCAGTATGAAATATGCTAGTGTAAGGCAAACTATAAGAGATGAGGTATTTTATTGTGATGTTTCCTTGCTTATATTCAGTGCTGGGCACTACTACTAGGGTTCCTTTCTATAGGAACTAGTCTAGAAGAGTTTAGAAAGCATATGGTAGAAATTGACATATTTTCCCCTTTAAGCTCTGGACTGTAGTTTGAGTAAGCAGCAGTGCTTGATTTATGTATAGGCTAAGTAGGCTGAAGCCTCACAAGTGGAGTAGCCTAGGGCCTCTCTTCATCTAAATCTGATCCTGCCCAGGAATACTTATATGCTTTACTTTGACACTTGGGGGCTGTTTGGGTTGTTGAATCAAGCTCAATCCAAATCAAAATACAGTAGACACTCGGGTTGCGAACATGATCCGTGTGGGAGGCACGTTCACAACCTGCAGCATTTTCAACCTGTGGCCTGCGCGTCTGCGCACGCACTGGTTGGGATTCGGCACTTCTGTGTATGCGCAAAGTGCAATTTAGCGCTTCTGCGCATGTGCAAGCGCCGGAACCCGGAAATAACCGTTCCTGTACTTCTGGGTTTGGCGCAGTGCAGTGCGCAACCCAAAATTGCACAACCCAAAGAGTCTGTAACCCGAGGTATGACTGTAAAACCCAATACTGCTTAAAATAAAAGTATATTTTAAAAGCATTTTATCTTTGGGCAGAGATTTAACATTTTGGCCAGAGATTTATCATTTCCCCATCCCCTTTATCTTCTCTGCTTTTTATTGGCATGCTTTCCAATAGCAAAGGGACAAATAAAGAGAGAAAACCAGCTGCCTTCTGCCCTGCCATTTACTAAAGAGAAGAAAGCAGTTTCTGTGGCTGGCAACCACAAGTTTTACTGCTTCTGGCAACATTCAATGTGCACTGAAGAGTCTGGGCACTAGCCTGAACAATATGAAATTCATATTTGTGTGCTACATAAATTTAGTCTCATCTCATCCCAAGGCCTCAACTGTTCAACTGCGATAACACTTTTTAAACCCCAAAAAGTGACTCATATCTTTCATGTTTTCCATAAAGTCCACTCAAAAGTCTGCACATGATGAAAGAATATCTGAGAGCATGTTGGCATCACACAGCATCACCCTCTCCCCTGAAGTGCAATTGGGAAGGTAGTACTTCATTGTATGAGAGAGCCATTTTTTAAAAAATTTAAAAATCATGTTCAGAAAAGTTGAGGGAAGAAGACTGGAGAGTGTGAAGGTTGTCAAGTCTGTGCACATTCTACCACATCCTCTGCACCTTCTGCATCAATCATTATTTTACTATTGTCTCTCAGGTTGGGCAAACGTTAACCGAAATGATCAGCCAAGTGGGAAATTGGATTCTGAGTGTTAATAGGAAAGAGGAAGCTGCGTATCTGTTTCCTGACATACGTAAGCCCTTTAATATACCTAAGGAGTCTAAGAATGCATTGAAGTGTTTCGATTTTGTGTCCTGGCTGAATACATTTGAACAACAAAAGTGGAAATTATTTCCTTCCTTTGTGAGCTAATGCATTACAGGAAGTGTTTGCCCTGAGAGGTCAGGAACTGCTCACAAACTTACACAGAGATGACAGACAAAGGATGGAGGCAGGAAGAGAAATATTGTCTCCATTTTTTCATAGATGCAACACTTTGTGTAGAGCAGGGATGGTGAACCTATGGTTCTCCAGATGTTGTTGGATTCCAGCTGCCACCAGTCCCAGCCAGCATGGCCCATGGTCAGTGGTGATGGGCTCAGGAATCTAACAACATTTATAAGGCTTCTTGTCTCTGAAGCAGGACTAAGATATAAAATGCCACCAATTAGCACCATATAGATGCAATCCAGCAGCACAAACAAGTAACCATTTGCCACCCAAAGCCGAAAGCCTGCTTCATACATTTCCATTCAAAGCTTTACAACCATGGGATCAAGTAGCAACTTATATGAATGAGCTATAATATATCAAAAGCTACAGGTAGAACTTTTGCAGTGCTCTTCATTGGCATCGGTTCATTCACCAGCTGCAGGCCCTGAAGTGTTGAGTAATGTGGAGATATGTGCTCATGTGAACCAGATCTTACAGTAGAATTTTTAACTGTTAGCCTCAGACTTTGGAAATATGATTTCTTATAAATATACCTATCTGACAAGTGGAGTCTGGTGTACAATTTCAGTTTCAGAAAGAGTAGAAAGCAGGGACATAGCATGGGAATGTTTCCGGGGTGATGGCCCTGGGCACATTTTTCTGGGGAGTGCTGGCAGGGCAGTGTGAGGATGTTACCACATCACTGCACCCCCCTCAGGCTCCCAAAACTAGCCACACGATGCTTTAGATATTGGCCATCCTTTTTGATGCTTCATTTCTACATGTCACTTTGCGCACACTTTTAGAAGTGGTTAGTTAAATGCTAAAAACAGGCAGACTGACAACAGTTACTCAGAAGTAAGCCCCACTGAGTTTAATCAGAATTACTCCCGGGGTAGAATCAAAAGACCGCGACCCAAAAGGTCACATTAGCAGATATAATCCAAACTGAAACGGAAATCTTCCAAAGCTGTGGCTGAACCAATGGCCAGAATCAAGTTCCACTGAGATCAGTTCCAATTTATTTAGACATAGAATATTAGAGAAATATAGCAAACATCAGATTTACAGCGCAACCCTATACAGTGGTACCTCAGGTTAAGAACTTAATTTGTTCTGGACGTCCGTTCTTAACCTGAAACTGTTCTTAACCTGAGGTACCACTTTAGCTAATGGGGCCTCCCGCTGCCACCACACCACTGCTGCACGATTTCTGTTCTCATCCTGAAGTAAAATTCTTAACCCGAGGTGCTACTTCTGAATTAGCGGAGTCTGTAACCTGAAGCATTTGTAATCCGAAGCGTTTGTAACCTGAGGTACCACTGTAGATGTTTTCTCTCAAGTCCCATTGTATTGAAGAGTTTAGTGTCTTTGGGACCAGGCAAAACCCTTTTTGTTCTCTCAGGCTTTTAGAACCTGCGACTTTTAAATGTTTTTAAGTGGTCTGTTTTTGCAGCCTTTATATTTGTTTTTATTCCTTGGCATTTTAAAGCTATCTCTCCTGCTTGTTGTGGTTTTAGCTTCCTTATTTTCTGCTTGGATTTTTGTGTTTTAATATTTTTCTCCTTTGGTGCAGAGTGCATTTCCTGCTGGGTATCTGAACAAGTTGAGTGAATAAAGTAATGAATAAAACACACATTTGAACACATATGATTGCATTTCCCTGCACATTTACTTGGGAGTAGGTTCTAGTTAATTCAGTGGGATTTGCCTTGAGGAAAGATGTACAGGATCAGGCTACGTAACACAGCAAGCAAAACAGTCTGTTTAGTTGGAGCTTTGTAATAAATCAACAAAAGCAATTGGAATAATTTTCCTTCTACTAACTAATCTTATCATTAAACGCTGCCTTTTCATGGGTTGTTTAATCCAGGCAAACAATTCCTTAGTTTATGTGTTTGATAAAAACTATTTTATCAACCTAGTTCATTATTAAACAGGATTTGGGGAACATGTCCTGAATTGCAGGATCACCTCACAGTTGGACCACCTAAACTCCACCCTTCTGTGTGTGTGTGTGAAGTATAAACTAATGTTTAATAATTTAAACCTATACAAATTAGCACTAATGAATACAGTGCAAACAATGTATTTTCATTGGATCATGGTGTGTGGTCAGCAAGTGGCTCATTGTGGTTTCAACATATGTCCTAATAAAGTGCCCGTACACATATGAAGATTGAACACATTAGGTAGCTGTGCTTGCAGGTTAGGTTTATGTTTGTGTAATTCTTCCCATGTGGCATATGTAATCCTTTGCTTCTTTTTACCCTGTTGCTAAATGTTGACTTGTCTCTCTACAAACTTAAGGGCTCCTTCCATTCATGGAAGGAACCAGGATCTAGTGGAAGTTTCCCACTGGAGGAGGAAGCTATCAAGGTGCTTCCAGGTGCATGTTTATTGTGGGATCAGTGCTTCTTAAGCATTAAAGCTTCTTGAAGCTGACATCAATGACATCCAAATACCAGCCCACATTCCCCCCTCTAAAGATATAGAAGCCTTCTTTTTTCCTGGTCTCCCAATATCTGCTGCAGTCTCAGGTACTCTTACTTGACACATAATTCTCAAACTGTAATCAGGTGTTCTATTTCATCATACAATCATCACCTGAGAGAAGACAGTGTGGCCGAGACACTAGCTCCATCAGGGAGTGGACGGGATATGTTCTGCAGTGGGAAGCCTTTTCTACTGATGTAGGCTCCTCATCCACTGTAAAGGCCTGATGTCCAGGGTTATAGGTGCCTACACAGGTACAAAAGCTTCTTCACTGCCGAAGTTATCCTTCGAAATCATGGAGGACAAGCAGGTGCAGATCTAATACACTTGTATTCACCCTGCCATCATGGGTTGATTTGACTCTGGAGTCGAATGCCTGAATAAGGCTATATTAACTTGGTAAGACATGAGTAATCAGATATGGCTGAACATTGTGTGTATGTGTGTGTTGTAGATGGTGTGTTCCCTTTCCTGATCAGCTTGTAATTACATCACCTTTGGCAAGTGATTGGCAGAGAGAGGGGAGGGGGAAAAGAGTTCCGAACTTTAGTCTGCTGACCTTGGATAACATGTGATAACATTGTACTGACATTGGACACAGAATTGTGTTGACTGCAAAACTGTGATGCAGGAGTGTGATAAAGGTACCACTCACAGATTGATCTGGCAGGAATACTGAAGGGTAAGAACAAGAGTTATCTAAAAGATTTGTATTGCTTTAATCCACAGTCTATTAAGGGGTTCATTAAAATGTTTCATAGATAAACGTTCCTTCCTAATCTTTTGGCTTGTAGGATTTCCAAATGGGGCATTCACTGCTTTGTAGTCTAGTCCTAGACCTGCTTACCTGGAGGTGAGTCTCATTAATTTCAATGGGATTTGCCTCTCCCATGAACATACATTGGACCACAGTCTTGGTCTGATGCTTATCAGTGCATGCAACGAAGGACCAAACACAATGCCTTAAGGACTTTTGAAAATAATTAAGAATGGGAAAAGAATGTACCTTAGCATCTCTTTTAAAAAGTGTAAAGTCTCGCTGAATATAGATAAGAGATCATCGTACTAACTCACCAAACAGTTTGCATTAAAAAAAAACCATGGGAAAAGAGAAGAGAATGATTGTTTATCAAGATATCTTCCTGCCACTACCTTTTCCCAAAGTCCTAGGGCAGGTGATAAAATATACCCTTGCTTACAGAGAAGCAGTAAGAGAAGTTAAAGTGAAGAAACTCCCTTTTGGATAGAAGAGGAGGAGGAGGAGGTAGCAATGGTTGGAGGCTATGGATTCTGGGACTAATAGATACGGTCGCCTGTGGAAAAAAAGGCAATTTTAACTTCTCTTACTGCTTCCTTGTGCTCAGTAGTGTAGTACCTGGTGAGCTTTTGTGGAGGGAGTTTTCGCAGGCATATCGAACTATGCTTCCTTGAATGCTCCTTGAGCATTCCTTGAGCAGGATCAGAGAAAACACAGTCTGTTTTTCAGACTGCTTTATGCAGGGTTACGTTCACCCTTTGGGGCAGATATGGATTTGGGTCCATTCTCAAAAGATACATCCATCTCTGCCCCTAACGTAAATTTCTTCACATTGGGCAGGAAAATGGCTGGGCGTTGACAATAGTCTATGGATCAGGGTGAGCTGGTCTGGAAACCAGACTCTGCTCACCCTGATGCTGGGACTGCTCAGTTGGGAGAGCATGAGACTCTTAATCTCTGGGTCATGGGTTCAAGCCCCACATTGAGCAGAAGACTCCTGCATTGCAGGGGGTTGGACTAGATGACCTTTGTGGTCCCTTCCAACTCGACAGTTCTATGAACCTGCTCATAAGCATTCAAGGAAACATGTTTGGATATGCCTGGGTTCCTTTGGAAGGAAGAAAAGACTACAAATGCAATGAATAAATAAATGATAATATGCTTTCCAATAGTACTGGGCATTGTAATGTGCTTTATATATTCTTACAGCACAATTGTTTACATGTTTACTAAGAAGTAACTCCTATTGTGTTCAGTGGGGCATTCTCCCAGGCAACTTTGCATAAGATTGCAGCAATTTTATCTTGCAAATGAAAAACAAGGGTTTTTGCCTACTCAGGCTCTAAGTAGGGGGAAGGTTAAAAGCTAAAATAAAGAACTACATAAAGTAAACTAAAATTGGTTGCATGACAGGAGTTATTGTCTTCAATTGTTAACCTTTGGAAGTTAATATTTATTTATTTTATAAAAAATACTTGTATACCACGATTTCTCTCTCTCTCTCTCTCTCTCTCTCTCTCTCTCTCTCTCTCTCACACACACACACACACACACACACACACACACCAGAGCAGTGTACATCAATTATGCATACACCATAAAAGCCACATAAGAATTTAAAATAGATCACAAACTTATAAAAAAGTGTTTATTTTAATAATAATATTGTCTGCATAAACTTGTGTGACCCCTGTGGCTGTCAACTTGAATTTGAATCAGAGCACCAAACTAATGATGTCAGCATGCCAAACATATGGGAAAACTGTAAATTTACTGCAGAAATACGAATAACACCACAAGTACAGTACAGACCACCATTATTTCCAGGGCAGCCATTATATAGCTGTCAGCAAGCTTGATTTCAGGCTCCATCTAATGCTATTTATCAATTTTATGATTTGGTAAAGGAAAATAATAGTACTTGCATTCATTGTAAGAAAGATACAAACAAAACAAATCGATAGCAACAGGATATTAACAGACAACAAGAAAAATGAATACAAATTTCAGTAAATATGTACATGTAAGATTTATTTGGAACAACAAATGTTAAGGGTGCATAGCACAACACTCCTGGACCTATTTGTCGGTAGTTTAGCAGGTTTGTTACCCGGGGGCACGTCCCTCATGTCTGCAATTTCCAAACCAATTTCCCACAAAACACTAAGTGAGATTAAGTGGTTCCTTTTGCATGCCCAGGCGGAGACCCCCCAGCCCTGAGAGACCACCAGAAGGAATAATGTCTTGTGACAATGTGTTATGGAATTTAAAAATGGCCACAACTTTATTAAACCTTTCAGGAAGATATTGGCTTAGGCATTGGGCATGTATCCCTCCCAGGCCCCAGCCAGGGAACTGGGGCTCCTCAGGGTGAATGGGGTATGGGAGGGTGCACTGCAAGATGCTTGTGTACGCAGGCAGCCCACTCCATATACCCGCAATGCAGGGGAGTTCACTGACAACCTTTCAGTGACTCCCTTTTCACAACCCCCGCCTCCACTCAGCGCTGGTAGGTTAACTGGGGTTTGGCGGGAACCCCCAATGACTACCACAGGGAGGCGGGCCAGCCCATCCAACTGGTGAGCCCGGGTGCTGTGCGTGGTCCCGCAAAGGGCACCCACAAAAGGAGGTATGAGCGCTCATTTTTTACACACCCCAAACTATAACACCTTCCTTTGCAGGAAAACCACTGCAGCTATTCTTCTGAGAATTCAGTAGAGTTCATTCAGGGGTGATCATGGCTGCAAATTTAATTCAATTCTCCTCCAAATCATTTCTGTTTTCTAGATGAATCAAGGTTTCTAGCTCCCAGGCCCCAAGATGTACGGTATTTGCTTATAATTTGGCTTATTCTACCTAGGGAAGGTTGATTTGCCTACGAAGTTCATCCACTTCAGTTAGAAGGGGAAAAAGGTTTTAGCTGTTTTTAAAATTCCCCATAATAGTGAATGATCAAGAAGAGAGTTTTGTTCTTAACAAAGCTGCTTGGGACCCAAAATACAAATCAAATCAGGCCACAGTGTGATGTGGAACCGATTGGACGGCTTTCCAAAAGTTCAGATTCAGATCTGAGCTGAATCTTATTCTGAGTGCACACCCCCAATATGCATCACTGAATCAACATACAAAGATGTATCATATGGAAAAGAAAAGAACTCATTAGAAAATTGATTCTGGTAATGGAGCCAAAAGCCATTTGATGGGGGCTGGGGAACCTTACCCTCAATAAATATACTAAATACCTTTGCTACCTTTTGTAGAAAAGGAATCTTTTGTAGAAACTTGAGTCTTCTGAAAATGCATTTCTCCCCTCTCCCCCAAGAATGAATAGTATGACAATCCTTTAGTTTATTTCCAGTCAGGTGAAAATATTGATTATATCACAATAAGAGCGAGTAGGTTTGTTTGTTGTGGTTAAACAGATTAATAACAATTATAAGCCTCTTCTTTCAAGATGTGCTGTAGCTGCAGAGTCACCTGAATTCAGCACATAACATTATGGCACCAGGAACCAATACCATCCCTAGTGCAGCAGTTTTAGGTTATCTGTATTGATGACTTTAAAAATATACCCATTCCACAGCATCTGCCACAATACAGGAACATAGGAAACTGCTCTATACAGTGGTACTTTGGGTTAAGAACTTAATTCGTTCTGGAGGTCCGTTCTTAACCTGAAACTGTTCTTAACCTGAAGCACCACTTTAGCTGCTGCCAAGCCGCCAGAGCACAATTTCTGTTCTCATCCTGAAGCAAAGTTCTTAACCCGAGGTACTATTTCTGGGTTAACAGTGTCTGTAACCTGAAACGTCTGTAACCTGAAGTGTCTGTAACCCGAGGTACTACTGAACTATGTCCATCCCAGTCAGTAATGTCTACTGTAACTGACAGTGGCTCTTGGTTGTTGTTTTTTACAGGGAACAGTCCTACCTGGAGATGCTGGGAGTTCAGGCTGGGCCCAAGAACAGCCACACAACATGTCATCCTTATGCCTTTTTTCATTCCATTCCAGAAACAAAGGTGCAATCACATTAAGTGTAAAAGGAATTACGTCTTGCCAACAGAACCTATGGAAGATAGTGCTTTGCCTATCATAGAACAGTAGCAGCTGGCAAAGCAGCATGGGATGAGTTGTGTTGCTAACCTGGCCTCCCAACGCTGCATGATGCAGCAGGGAGTAAGCTCATACTCTTGTTGCTGCACTGCATCAAGCCCTTGCCCCCTCACCATCTCAGTAACCTGCAGCAACACACAGCACTGGGAAGCTGCAGCACAGTCCTGCCCCACCAGCCACTACTGCAAGATAAAATACTGTTTGTGGTGCCACAGATCAGTGGCTTCCTGGAACAGGGATGCCCATCACTTTGCAAATGAGAAAATGGTCAATAACACCACCTATAATATGTAACAGATTTATTCTATAAAATAAGAGTCTAGTATAATGTTTAACTTTTTCCTAGAAGAAAATCTCTAGGCATTTTGTAAGAGCAATTCCAATGAAATGATGACCAAGGAAGAGACTCAAGAGACATACTTAATGGCAGGAGAGGAAATGGGGGGGGGGAATAGCAAAAGTATTTTAACTTCTGTACATTTTAAAATACGGTTTTGAATTTTCATTGATTTTATTCTTTTATCTTTCCGTAAACTGCTTTAAGAGGGTCTGTGTTTGTTTGTTTTTGTGGGTTTATGTTTTTTGTTTTTTTTACAATCAAGCTGTGTTTAAATTTTTTGAAATAAGTAAAATAATAGTTTGGGGATGAGAGAGGTACCAGTGAGTGAGATGGCTTTTATGTAAATGTCCTCATGGGTTATTGAGTCTGAAAGTCTTCTGTAGCATCTTGGTTCCTTTATGATCCCTTCCAGTCACCTTGACTTGGACCTCACAATGGTACAATATTAAATATAGAACTGTTCAGGCAGCCTCTTTTGAAAACTGTACAGAGAGCAATCACGGCTATCAACTGAAACTTAAATGACAAAAATGCATAAGAACTAGAAGCTGGGCAGGCCGCAGGCTGCTACTGTTCTATGAGAGCCAAAGTACCAGGCCGGGTCTTCCTGTTATATACCTGCTGGGATTGACAAGGCATATGACCCTCACCTGAATGAAGTATTCAAATTAGGCCCCAGGGTTTTTCTTATAATCCCCTTCAATTTTAATTTTAAATCAATTTTAATCTAGCATGTAACTTCTCAAAACTTTCTTATTTGTTAATTCAAGCAACTACTGCTCTCACTTCATTACAAACAGTATTTCTACCTGCAACACACTTCAGCAAACCTGCTCCTCTTCCTTTCACAGATATTTTGTTTCCATTTGCAACTGTAGCTGCCTCTGATGAGTTATCATTTAACTCTTGGGGCGGGGGAATTAGCATCAGATGTCATGTGCATGGAAGTTGCCAGATCAATGAACCAACTAGAAGGATTACTGTTAATAGCATCAGTTTTCCTATAACTTGATATTGCCGGATAGATCTGATGAACTGCAAAAGCATTTTTAGTTTGCTTTCTGTTGCCATCCTGGAACTTTTCTTTATTAGTGCCATTATGTTTTGTACGATTCCTTGCAAATGAAGTAAAACAACTTTTCTGCTTGTTTATGTTGATAATATGATTTTGGTTACTAAGAACAAACAAGATTGTACCAAAACAAGATTGCCTGCTGGGGAGCGGGCAGGCTGGTGAGCCCCCTAGATTTAGATGCCCTAGGCTTCTGGCTACTTAGCCTATACTTTAATCCAGCACTTTTCCTGGGTCGTGCTTGATGTGCATGCCTGCATCATTTTGCTCTACCAGAGAAATGGCTTCCTCTGTCATTGAGGGAGTCTGCTGGCAAATTGCGCTTCTTCTCTTTTCACTTCTTGCACACGTTTTAGGCCTGCATTCAGTCAAACAGCAGACAATAATCACCAGGGCTGGCCCTACTATTAGGCAGAGAGGGGCCGTCTCACCCACTCCTCAAGCAGCCTTGCAGTAACAACCTTTATTGAAGCTGAGAGTCACCCTTCGCCCTCAGCCATTTTGGCGGGGGATTAGCCTCTTCTTTCTTCCTCTCCCTATTCAAGTTAATGGAGAGAGCATTCTCAACATTAGCTTGAAGGTGTGGAGGTCTGCATGCATGTACCCGAGTTAATTTTAAAGATTATTATTCTAGCAGCACCCACTTGCTTCCTGAAAGGTACAGTACTTGTGACTTAAGACCCTCTGGCTTTTTATTACATTTTGTGGTGGCACGCAGCACAAAATCTCACTACAATCAAGGGAGACACAGGGCTCTACTCCATACAGCATGCCCTGTGAATTGCAATTGCCTCTGTGAAAAATATTGGTGCAGTGATGTCTAGCAAACAAACATGTGGATTCTATCTTGATAACAGACCTGGTTAGATATTGGATGTATTCATTCGGCTTCTCAATTTGCCTCTTTCCAATTAATCTAGAATTTCAAGCATTAGTGACATACATGAGTAATAGCACTGGCTAGACTGAGTGAGGCAAATGTTAGATTTAGGGAACTCTGCAACGACTCTGCCACCGCTGACACGCAGCACATCTGCTACTCCTGTTCCGAGATGCCAGCTTTCAAAATGACACAGGGGCTTTATTTATTGAGATGTTTTGCAGTTTGGTTGATCTTGTGGCCTCCAATACAGGTCGAGCTAAACAGGCACAATTTAGGTGCTCATAAAATGTAAATGTATTTAAAAATTGATGCCTGCTTCATGCAGCAGCTGGGTCTGCATGTGCCTCTTTAATGACAGAAGGCAGACACTTGGAGCTGCACATGTTCCATGGGATAATAACATTGTCTTCAGCATTGCTCCATCGCTTCGTGGTTGTTGTTGAGATCAGGGCTAACAGGGAAGATTAGACCAAGGTAAGAAGAGTGGATTCTTCACCTTGAATAGCTTGACTCAAGGTTTCTCCTCCATTCACATCTTCTCTTTTATACAGTGGAACCTTGGGTTACAGACGCTTCATGTTACAGATGCTTCAGGTTACAGACTCCGCTAACCCATAAATAGTACCTCGGGTTAAGAACTTTGCTTCAGGATGAGAATAGAAATCACACAGTGGTGGCATGGTGGCATTACCTAAAGTGGTACTTCAGGTTAAGAACAGTTTCAGGTTAAGAACAGACCTCCAGAATGAATTAAGTTCTTAACCCGAGGTACCACTGTATTACTGAAAATTGTATTTCTCTAGCTATACTGATTCATATTTTAATTTAACTGATGGATTTAATTCATGTATGGAGAGCAACTTTGGGAAATGTACCTTGCAGGTGCTATTGCGAGAGGAGGAGTAACTGAGTACTGGGACCTTTAGAAATTTTAATAAAACTGAGCAGTATCCAATGAAGTACATCTGCTAGGGCACAACTTTCTGCTTGTTCAATGGAACTTCCCCTTCTTCTCCTCTCTCTGTGCCCCCTCTCCAAATCTGCTCCAGAGCATTGGGAGAAAACCCAGGCAGAAAGAAGAGGGAGGGGAAGTGTTGCTGCACAGCCAAAAGTCCTTGTACCAATGGAAGCACTATTTTTGGACATAGCCCATTACACATTTAAACACCAAGTACCAGACTTGGTGGTCCTTTAGGAACATATGAACTTAGGAAGCTGTCTTATACTAAGTCAGCCCTCCAGGATTTCAGACTGGACTCTCCCCCAACGCTACCTGGATCTGCCGGGGATTGAACCTGGGACATCCTGCTTGCAAGACAAATCACTGAGCTATGGCTATCAGTGAAAGATGCTACCTGCAGACAAGGTGATGGTCTTTGCATATTTGGGGGACTGGGGAATGCAGGAAACTGCTCATTTGAAAGTTAGAATAGAAAAAGAAACAACATAATGCCTATTGGAATCCTTACAACAATATTATAAAATAGATTATTGTTATTATTACCCCAAGATGGGCAGGGAACTGAGTTGAGAGGGTTTGCCTAGGATCACAGCAGAGGGAAGTTTCAGGGTCTTTTATCTCAGCATTGTAGCCACTATGCTATGCTGTCTCTTTGGTGTGTGCTAAATTTTAGTCCTTGGCCATAGTACCAAGAGGTATCTGCTGCATTTACCTCTTAGATACTGAAAGCCTGCATCTAAGCAGCAGCTATGAATAATTTGCTAAGGCTCAGTGAAGAGCTGCTTAGAGCTCACTGCACCCTACCTGTAGCAGGCTCCAGATGGAGGCAGGGGGTAAGGTAAATGTCACACAGCTAGGAAGTACACAAGCCATTAATTTTACAAATTACATAAGCAACCCAACTGAGATATCTTTTGCTCGGTACTGGGCTTCTCTAAGCAGATTTCAAAATATCCAAAAGCAAATATCTCTACATGCTTGGAATGATTTGTCCTAGGCAGCTGATCATGGCTAGTAGCCACCTATAGCCCTCTCACCCATGAATTTGTCTATCCTCTTTGAAAACCATCCAAGTTAGTGGCTGTCACTGCCTTCTGCGGGAGTGAGTGCCATAGTTTAACTGTGCACTGCATGGATAAGTCTTTTCTTTTATCTCTCCTGAATCTTCCAACATTCAGCTCCATGTGTTATAAGAGAGGGGGGAAAACTTTTCTCTGTCTGATTTCTCCATGCCATGCATAATTTTATAAACTTCTATCATGTCCCCTGGGACGCGGGTGACGCTGTGGGTTAAACCACAGAGCCTAGGACTTGCTGATCAGAAGGTCGGCAGTTTGAATCCCCGTGACGGGGTGAGCTCCCGTTGCCCTGCTCCTGCCAACCTAGCAGTTCGAAAGCACGTCAAAGTGCAAGTAGATAAATAGGTACCGCTCCGGCGGGAAGGTAAACGGTGTTTCCGTGCACTGCTCTGGTTCGCCAGAAGCAGCTTAGTCATGCTGACCACATGACCTAGAAGCTGTATGCCAGCTCCCTCGGCCAATAAAGCGAGATGAGCGCCGCAACCCCAGAGTCGGCCACCACTGGACCTAATGGTCAGGGGTCCCTTTACCTTTACCTATTATGTCCCCTCTTACCTTTTCTCTTAACTAAAAAGTTCCAAATGCTGCAACCCTTCCACATAGGGAAGTCACTCCATTCCCTTGATAATTTTGATAGTCCTTTTCTGAACCTTTAACAACTCTACAATATCCTTTTCGAGGTGAGCTGATGTGACCAGAACCACACACAGTATTCCAAGTGCAGTTGAGCCATAGATACATATATACCAGTATTGTGATATCTGCAGTTTTATTTACAATTGGGAGGAATTGTTACTCCTAGATAATGAAAATGTTTGTGATATAGAGTAAAACCTTTCGCCCTGGTAGAATATTCATACTCTCCTAGATTTAGTACAATTAATTTGTGAGACAGCCACATTACCACACCTGTCTATATTATTAACTAAAGCAGGAATTGCTGTCAGGGGATCATTTGTTAATATCACAATGTCATCGGCAAATAAATTTTCTTCATGTTCCTGTTGATTTATTATGACACCCAGTGTTTTTGCATCCTTGCAAATGATTTCAGCTAAAAGTTCTAGCAAAACAATAAATAATAATACATAACAAACCAGGAGTTCATCGGAGTCTTCCCACCAACTGAACAAAGTGATGATAGATCAGATCATTTCAAATTATTTTAAAGTTGTATTGAGCTACAGCTATAATAGAATGGAGAGAGTAAAACATAGGGAACATGCAAAAGAATAAACAGTTACACGAATTCTAATGCATCTAAGGCCTGGTCATTCTTGCTTATCTCCTCTGCTTCCTTAGTTAGACTCCAGCTAGTGTACATAGCAAAGAAGTTCTTGAGTTCAGCCTCAATTCTGAGTCCATTAGCACTCTACAGTATGTTGGGGTACACATTTTAGGAAGATGGGTGGACATATGTCAATTGCAAGATCCAAGTATTGCTACAAGGTTCTACACTTCCCAGGGTTCTTTGAGGGAAGCCATGGCTTGGTATGATACTGTTTTATCTGTATTGAGCAGATTTGGCCTGGGAATACACTGCTGCTTTTTGTTTCTGAATTTTCACCAAGCAATTAAGTTTTTTAAAGGGAAAGACACTTGGGCTTGGGTTTCCTTCTCCCACAATGGAACATGGAATAGTAGAGGTAATGTAGTCCTACCTTCTGCCAGTGCAAGGAAGATTTTGCTTAATAACATCCTGATTGGCAGTTCAGTATCAGGCAGTGGCGTAGCGTGGGGGGTGCCAGGGGTGCCGGCCGCACCGGGCACAACATCTGGGGGGGCGCGAGTCCAGAGGGCCCAGCCCCGTCGTGCCCTCGGCCCGCCCCTATTGTCAGAGCGGCCGGCCAGCCTCCGCCTGCTCCTACCTTGCCCACCCGAGGACTGCGGTAGTGCCCGCCCCCGTGGCCACCTACCCCCGCCTCGCCCATTGGCTTGCCTCCCTCGGCCCCGCCTCTCTCCGATGGCCGCGGGGGTGTCCTGCTCGGCGCTGTCGCCTTTTTTCAGGAGGTAGGGAGGCTGGACGGGGAGGTGGGGTCGGAAGCAGGCAGAGAAGGAGGGGAGCTCGTAGCCAAAAGGGCTGCGCCGGCCGGCAAAGGGCCGGGGAAAGTTTGGAGAGGAGAAACGCACCGTCATGATTTCCCAGTGGAAGCGGCAGGATTAGGGATGGCGAAGCGTAATTACGCACGAATTTTGCTGGGTGAGAGCTTCGGGGATCGATCGGCGGAAATGGGAATCAATTGGAATATGAGAGAGAGAGAGAGAGGGACCATCATTCATAGGCATAGATTTGTAGGGTTAGGGGGCGCAAATCCACGGGTTAGGGGGCGCAAATTACTTGCCTTGCCCCGGGTTAGGGGGCGCAAATTACTTGCCTTGCCCCGGGTGCTGACAACCCACACTACGCCACTGGTATCAGGCAATGTACAGAAAACAGCCCAGAGAAGAAGAAGCACAGACAAAGTATGAATTTTCTTATTCGGGTCTCTCCAAACATTATGAGTGCTTAGCTGTATTTCTCAAATACTTCTCAGGTTTTTTTCCACATGGAGTTAGCACTATAAATTAAAAGATCTGTTTGCTTAATGAAAGTTTTGTTCTTGATGTGGTCACATCTGGGTTTCATTCTGTGTCAATATGTCTGGCAGAAAATCAAGGCTAACTCTTCAACAGGAAGGTCCAGAAACACCAGCAACAACCCGAGAAAGAACAGCAGTCTGCGCAGACCATGGCTGTGCTCCCAGGAGCTACTTTAGGTGGACCCAAAACCCAGCAGAATTTTTGACATTCTCCCTCTTTTGAGAAGTGGATTCCCATATCATAGCAGAAACTGCTTATGAAAATCTCCAGTAAAGGAGTGGTGTGCAGCATGCAGTGAGGCTGTTTGAGAAAGAACTTGTCACAATAAAGAACGTGTGGAAGTTGTCGCAAAGTAGAACTTTGTGTCCAGACATATACAGTGGTACCTCGGGTTAAGTACTTAATTTGTTCCGGAGGTCCATACTTAACTTGAAACTGTTCTTAACCTGAAGCACCACTTTAGCTAATGGGGGCCTGCTGCTGCTGCTGCACCACCGGAGCACGATTTCTGTTCTCAACCTGAAGCAAAGTTCTTAACCTGAAGCACTATTTCTTGGTTAGCAGAGTATGTAACCTGAAGCATATGTAACCTGAAGTGTATGTAACCTGAGGTACCACTGTATATAAGTTCCATTTTGAACCACAAGGTCAGAGTATAAGTGAGAATCAGGTTAAGGACATATGTGCTGCAGCATATCCAATGGCAAAGAACCCAGTATATTGCAGGATTTCTCTGGGCTCAGATCACAGGGAGAGTCAGAGCACAGGAACAAGAGCCTTATTGTTGTGAGCAGGGGTTTTCAGCTCTGACAAGTATGAAAGGTCAGAAAAGAGAAAGGCTTCTTTGTGTTGATGAGGAAATGAGAGTTTGTTTGTCTCAAATTAGACCTAATATAAATGAGATTATATACTTAAGGTACATATGTAAGAGGCTTGTTTATAATTACATTCTGGGAATGATTCAAGTTCTTAGATGGTTGCATTGTTTTATACTTTCTGGATATCTCATGATCATATTATAAAGTTCTATATTATAAATCAAGCATTGCTAGGAGTTGGTTTTTTTTCTGTTTTCCAATGTATTTCTTATCAATAAAAAATTCAGTGCGGCATGAGCAAATTTTTATTTTGAAAGCGTGGTCCTGAGAAAACTGTTTGAGAACTGCTGGTCTAGTCTGATAGAAAAAAGTCACTTCGGTTCAGTCAGGACCCTGGACAGGTCACAACCAAAGGGAGCTGTTGTCTCAGCAGCATGCTGAGGCCTTTTGAGGCATTGTGAAGGCTGGTTGGGCTGGACCTGTTGTTAATCCAACCCCATTTGAGGATCTGTTTCTTAAAAGGTCATTGCCCACTTCTGCAGTGACTGACTCCAGTGGCCTGGGGGTTGTAAGAACTGCACCAGACAACATCAATTCCACAGAATGAGAAACCAAAAGCAAGTGATACACAGTGCCTTTGATTGTAACATCTAGAATAACACATGCTAGAAGCACTGTATGATTTGCATGATCCAGGCAAAGTTAATTGATTATAATGGGAGAGTTGAACATGTTCCAAACTTTCTCTCATTGAAATCCATATGACTTGGTTGGACCGAATGCAGTAGCTGGGACCCAGAAAATCTCTTACATGAGTGGAAACTCCACCCTCCCAGCTTCTGATATTTTGCCTATGCCTGCTGAAGTCCCCTGTGCTACATATCATACCATTCCAAACTGAGGAGACTTTTTGTGGTGGGATTTTAAAAAGTTGGCTGCACTTTGGATGTAACCCACTTAAATGTTTACATTCTGAAGCTGTCTACAACAATATGTCACTCGCTAGGGGAAGGTGATATAAGGTGATAAAAGAATGGACTACTGTTTGTTTTCCTTCCTGTGAATGTAAACAACGACACAGGACCTGGTGCTATTATTCAGCCATTAGCCAGCTATGCTTATGAACCTATGCCTGCAAAGGGACAGAAGCTGATAATGAGCTAGCAGAGACAATGGATAGGCAATCAAATACTCAGACGTATCATAGAATATTAGAAACCAGATGCAACAGTGATAATTGCTGGGATACAGTTTATCCCTGGCTATAAAGTCTACAGAAAAAACCATATAGGTAGTAGCTGGAGATGGTGTTGCTGATATGTCAAAGAAGGCACTTAGTGCAATAACAGATTTGAACTCGCATTTTCAGAGAGAGCATCTTGAGGAGCTATGTCAGACAAGTGGCAAAGGGCAACATTTTGAAGCTTAACTGATAAATTACAAATTAGCAGGATGCAGAGGCCAGATGGCAGCCACCCAATATATTTTAAGAAATATGAATTTTAACAGTAATGTGCATATTACTAAAATCAGCCTTTTTCCTGGAGAATTGGAGGGTAGCCAGTTTTTAGAAGGGCATCAGAATCTTTTACATGTCAGTCTGGCTTCTTTTCCTGGAAACCTGATAGAAAGTAGGGCAATTTAATGAAATAATTTTAATCAACTAATCATCTTAGTCAATTAATTGATATGCTGGTTGAATATTCATGTTTGCATGAACAACACAATATTTTTGAAGCAAAAAGTATATTTCTTGCAGGTAGAATTTCATAAGAAGCATGGCCTGCTGGGAGAAAGAGAGAGAAACATGGGATTGAGTATTTACAAGGCATTTGAATAGTTTTAAAATAATAATATCTGATTTTTTTTAAAGCTGCTGTTCAATTAGTCATAGCAACTTTTTAGTTCATTAAAAGTTGAAAAGCTTATTAAAATATTAAAATGGCAGAAATGCTTCAGAGTTAGTAGAAAATAGAAAGTTCCCTTAAACCAAGGCAGACCATCCATCTAGTTCAGTATTAGACAGTAACTCTCCAGACTTTCAGATGAAATTATTTCCTAGTCCTACTGGCAGATGCTCTACTGATAAACAACTGTCCTCACATCATAGTTAATACCTGACATACAAAGGCATTGAGTATCAGTAGCTGATACACAGTGGTATTGAAAAAGGTTGTCTTCACGGAACACTGTACACCCTCATATATGCCAAAGACATTCTGGGTGCCTTTCACATAATCCCTGCACATTGCAAAGGAATCTGGGACATATTGGAGGATGCACACTTAGCTTGCACAGGGCTATCTTGACCCTAGTTGCTTGCAGGTGTTTTAAGGGAATGCAGAACAGAATGGCTTGGAGAAGAAACAGCAGCAGCAGCAGCAACAACAACCCACCCTTCAACCTAAGGTCCCAGGGCAGCTTATAACATTAAAACATTAAAATGGGGAAGTGGACCTGAATAGGTTATTCATTTTGTACCAAGCACAGCCTTTTCTGTTTGAGAGACCCTGTATAATCTTGCTGGGCTTTTTTTGTCTGCTTCAAACTATAAAAACATGATGGAAGCCAAGCTTGCAGCAAAGCATGATACATGATTACCGTTTTGACTTGGAGAAACAAAACTTGTGTAGGTCTGATCCTGATCTGAGGGATGCCACCTTAGTGCTGTTATTTTGGATTATATGACCTTAAGTCCCAGCTAGACCTACATTTCTAGTGCGACGCACCTTCCCACAACTGCCATGAATACATAACATTGTCCAGATTCATGTGCTGTAGCAGTTGGCAGAAGTATAAACAGTGATGACTGATGAGGCTTCAAGAACTTGCAAGTGTTTAAAGGCACAGGTCCAGCTTTGACATACTCCTTAGGCATGGTGTGACTGGGCTGGAAAATCTAAACTGGAATGCGTTATGCCAAAGGCTGCCAAGAAATTTACCACACTGTATGGTCCTGGGCTAAGGAGTGAGGAGGAGTCAGAGGACATGGGTAAAAAGCAGGAGAGATTAGGGATCTATAATAAGAATGCAGGTCGTATGACGTTGGGGAAGAGGGAACAAATGTAGGAAATAAACCACTTGAGGGTGTGTTGGCAGAAACTTATGTAGATGAGAACCATGAAGATGGAAACCCTTCACTGTTTACTTCATGGTTGTGGTGCGAGGACCCGACCCCCGCGTCGAGGAATAAAAACGCAGGACACATGATATATGGTTAATGGGCATGGAATGGCCACAACTTTATTGATTACAGCAGTGAAAAGGTATTGGCTTAGGCATTGGATGTTCAACACATGGTGGGTTTATTCAACAGTAGGTGGAGCCTGTTGATGCAAATCCAACGAAAGCTCACCCCTGATGTCACCGAGGGTCGTGCCATGGCCTCCCGCCAAGCAGGCATCGGACAGAATACACGACCGCCAGATTCCTTTAACGGAATACCCCTAGATTGAAGGCATAGGCGATGGCCACACCTAGCTCTTCGACACGGTACAACACATTAATCCAATGCCTAACCTACCCACCAATACCGACAAAGTTGTGACGATTGCTACGAGGTAGGCGAAAAAAACCAAAAGGCCGAGTGCCAGATGGAAAAAATTCCTACCAGGCCCCCCAGGCAACCGGGGCGACCAACCTAAGGTCCATAGCAAGGCCAAGTAACCTAGACCCTAAGCTAAAGGGAGTGGAGGGTGGGTGACTCGTGACGGTGCGGCGAAGAGTGAGGCTGGGCCGAGGCTGGCGCCGCAGCATTAAGCTGCCTGGCACGCCCCCGGAGGCACCTGATTGGCTACCTGCCGGTGGGCGTGGGCGCCAGCCAGGTAAGTGAGGGATAGCAGGGGGCTCCCGCCCCCTGGGCGGGGGCTCGGCTTCCGCCCACAACCACTCCCCTCTCTTCACGGGAGGAGAGTCCTTGTGGTGCGAGGACCCGACCCCCGCGTCGAGGAATAAAAATGCAGGACACATGATATATGGTTAATGGGCATGGAATGGCCACAACTTTATTGATTACAGCAGTGAAAAGGTATTGGCTTAGGCATTGGATGTTCAACACATGGTGGGTTTATTCAACAGTAGGTGGAGCCTGTTGATGCAAATCCAACGAAAGCTCACCCCTGATGTCACCGAGGGTCGTGCCATGGCCTCCCGCCAAGCAGGCATCGGACAGAATACACGACCGCCAGATTCCTTTAACGGAATACCCCTAGATTGAAGGCATAGGCGATGGCCACACCTAGCTCTTCGACACGGTACAACACATTAATCCAATGCCTAACCGCCACCCGAGCCAAAAGGCTCGCCGCCAATACCCTCACAGCTGTAACCAATCCCTGATGCTGCTGATGACGCTATCTAACCAGATATCGTTTCCTAGATCAGAAAGGTGAACCCCGTCAGACCGGTACAAGGTCTGGTCGCCAGACCGGATGCGGTTGTGAGAGATAACTCGGCCATTCATAAAGCGCACACGACGGGCTATCACCCGGTTCAGGAGTTTCCTGGTTTTCTCAATGGCCATACAACTATGCGCACCACGCCAAGAGAGCCTCTGCAAGAAAGAGGACCAGAACACCGTTGTTCCGGGGCACAAAGCCGCGATTGCATCCAGGTCCCTTTTTATGTCCCATAACAAGTCCACGCTTTTTCTATTAGCAAGATCGTTCTCTCCCAAGTGAATGATGAGGATGTCCGGAGGTCTAGACATGGCTACTCTCTTCGTCAGCAATGGTATGAGCTCTTCCCAACGCATGCCACGTCTCGAGAACCAGGAAACTCTCACTCCGGATGGCAAACCAAGATACGGGGTAAGGCCACAGCGAACCGCCCGAACGCGGGCCCAGTGGACTATACTGTGGCCACAAATCCACACACTTCTTCTGGCAACAGCTGCGGGTGAAAGAAAGAGAGACGGGTAAGCAAATGCGGCGTCGTTACCGGATATATCCTTTATAAGCGTCAGATCTCCAACGGCCCAGTTCCTTAATCCTATCTACGGGCAAGCCCAAGCGAGCGGCTGCTGAGGCAGCGCCGATCCTGAAAGAGTGCGCCGAATAACGCCGGGAAGGTACACCGCAAGCGTCAATAGCCTTGCGGAGTACCCTTGTGAATTGGTGTCTCAGCAAGGGTGACCCGTCTTCATGGACCAGAAGCGGGCCCGGGCCGGGCGGTCTGAGGCCGAGGTACCGCCTGGTGTCCTTAACCGGGCAGGGGCCCCGCTCCCCAGACGCCATGAGTTTGAGAAGGACACCCCTACCGGCCTGATCGGTTTTGGATTGACGTATCCGAACCGTCATGCTAGATTCACACAACTGCACGTCTTCCACGAGAAGGCCGCGAGTCATGCCATTTGTTCCGACCTCAACCACAACCTCGCCCACCCTCAGGGCGGCAAAAAAGGCGATAGCGTATGCTGCGGAAAAAAGGCGGGCCTCGAACTTGGACCAACAGGTCGACCTAAGTTTTTTGCGTATCATAGAGAGCAACCCATAAGATATAGGCTTGCGGGCCTCGGCCCTGGGGGGTCGTAACCTGCCCCAGCCGTCGATAGCTCTACGAATAAGAAAGGCACTGCATGGATCAGAGGCGAACGTGGCCTTAGCAAAGAAGCTAATGGCAGCTGCATGTATCTTTAAAGTTTTAGGCGCACGTCCCAAATCGTCGAGGTGTGACAGGTATTGCAGAACGTCATCCGTGGTGGGAGGCACGTCAGGCAAAAGCCCAGATGTCCCAGACCTGAAACCCACGAAATCGCACCAGGCCTTCTTATAAGACCTAAGGGTGGAGGGCGCGACAGACGCTAATACTCCCTGAATCACTTTGCGTCTCCAACGTTCCACAGGTGCTCCGGAAAGGGTTCTGGTAAAAGCTGTGCTCCAGGCGCCAACGACCGGAAGCGGGTCATCTGAAAGCGAGACAATGCATCGGCTATATCATTATTAACCCCCGGTACGAATTTGGCTGAAAATATGATGTTGTACTCAGGGCACCGGAGGACGAACGACCGCAGAAGGGAGGAGACCCTCTCCGATTTAGATGACTGCCTTGCCAGTATGTTCACCACTGCCTGGTTGTCGGTTCTGAAGCACACCCGACGATTTCGAAACTCCTCTGTCCAGATATGTACGGCTACTACTATGGGGAAAAACTCGAGAAAAGTGAGGTCCCGCGTGATGGCCTCACCCTGCCACCCGGTGGGCCAGCGTTGCGCACACCATCTTCCCCGGAAGTACACGCCGAAGCCCAAGGACCCGGCGGCATCGGATTGCACCTGGAAATCTGAGGACAGGTTAAGGACGTCCTGCCAAAGGGATACCCCATTGTATTGGTCCAGAAATGTAAGCCAAACCTCTAGATCCGCCTTTACTGATTTTGAAAGTCTGACCCTGTGGTGTGAATGCTTGAGACCTACTGAGAGCCTAGCTAGACGGGCACAGAAAGGGCGCCCGGGAGAGACTACCCTACAAGCGAAATTGAAATGTCCCAACAGGGATTGAATCTGCCTGAGAGTGATCTTTTTCAGCTGAATGTTAGTACGGATTAATTCTTTGAGTGCGTCAATTTTATCTTTTGGTAAGCGTGAAGATTGGGCCACTGTGTCCAGCTCGATGCCTAAATATGTGAGGCGTGTAGCTGGGCCCTCGGTTTTATCGGCTGCCAGGGGGACCCCCAGGTCCTGGGCCAGAGCTGAGAAGGCCTCAAGCAGTGAGGCGCATTCACCAGTGTTGCACTTCCCAACGAAAAGAAAATCATCCAAATAGTGCGTAACCCCGACGGCCTTAGTCCTAAAACGCAAGGCCCAATCCAAAAAGGTGCTGAATGTTTCGAATGCCGAGCAAGCCACTGAGCAGCCCATTGGCATGGCCTTATCCACAAAGTACTTTCCCTGGAATTTGAAGTCCAGCAGCCAAAAATCTTTGGGGTGCACTGGCAAAAGTCGGAAGGCCGACTCTATATCACACTTTGCCAAAAGTGCCCCGTGACCAAATTGCCTAATCAATTTAACTGCTTGATCAAAGGTCGCATATTTTACCGAGCATAATTCAGATGGAATAGCATCGTTTACAGATCCGCCTTTCGGATAAGAAAGATTGTGAATGAGTCGGAATTCGCCGGGGGTCTTTTTGGGCACGATGCCCAAGGGAGATATATGTAAGTTCGCGAAGGGGGGGTTATCAAACGGGCCTGCCACCCTACCTGCATTCACTTCCTTAGCTATCTTTCTTTCAGCGATTTCGGGTCTTTCCCTAACTGATTTCTGATTGGGGGAATCCTTCGCTATTAAGGAACCGGCTACCGGTATACGAAAACCGCTGGAAAAACCTTCCCGAAGGTAAGACGCTGCATTTTTGTCTGGGTAAAGAGCTAAAAGGTCACAGAGAGGGGCTAGCTTGATAGGGGAAGGTGCTAATACCAAAACTACCTCATCTTCTGGTCCCGGCTGCGGGGGCCCCCCTGGGACTGGAGTGATGGAACCCCCGGCCTCCACGAAAGGGCTGTTTTCCCCCTTTAAAGCAAGTCGTTATCGGGTGGGCCCCTGAGCATCTCTCGCATTCGTGCGGGTATTTGCATGATGACCTTTGGCAAGATCCTCTATTGTACTCCCAACATACCCTACGCCTGAGGTCCCGTCTTGGTTCGACCCTGGCCGAACGGAAGGGATCCAACTGCTTCTTCTCCACATAAGGACCCACAGCTATCGACCAGATGCCATTCTCAATCTGGTCCCAGCGTGCCAGCGGGATCCTAGAGGCCTTCCTGCGAAACTTCCTATCATAACTTATGGCGGCTGCTTCCCCTGAAAGGGCGTATGCCGTGCGGATGTGTGAAAGATAAGCAACCAAGTGAACAGCTCGCTTGGGGTAAGCGGCCACAATCGTCCCCATGAAGGCCTGAAACCCATCTAACCAGTTCTCAAATGTTCTTGGTACTGGGGGGTATTTACTCTTCCGCTTCCCATGAGAAGACCTCTTTTCGCCCCTACCTAGCTCTTCCGCGGGCGGAACTAACTTAAACATATCGACAAACTCCCCATTTAGAATTTTTGCACGCAGTTTTGGAGAGAGATGATCGCCCGGGATAACATCAGAAGTAGAGTAGGTGGAAGTGGTGGCATCTTTCACAAGCGCCCCATCCTTCCACTCCTGCGTCCCCCCAAACCTCTTCCTATGGCCGTTGGCCCTCCTTGCCAGCGCCCAGTCGGGGAGCCCGGAGACCTCCTCGCCTTTACCCCAATAGGAACCCAAGGATGCATCGCTATCATAATCAGACGAAGAAGTACCTGACTCGTCATCCGTATCGTCCCTCCTGGACCTGCTCTTCCTGCAAGTGTGCTTCTTTTTCTCACGCCTCTTCCCCGAGGGCTTCCTCTCCGTCACTGCACTGGGGACGTCCTCCAACTCATGCTGCTCCTCCTCCACGTCAGATGACGATGCTGATTCAGGCAGTTGCACCCTGGGACCTTTACCCTGTGAACGCTTGGAAGAGCTGGAAGCAACATGGTTGTTAGTGCGGGCAGACTTGGTTGACGCCTTCCCTCCCTGACCCCTAGGAACAGATGCTGAAGTTCGTGACTGGGACCTGGTCCGTACCGGGTCCGACCTGGCTCCCGCACTCGCCCTTGACCTTTGAGAATTGCTAAAGAGGGCGGCCGAAGTGCCCGGTAGTTCATCCCATTGGGAGGAACGTGGACTCTCTGGCACTACTTGCGTATCAGGAATGGCGTCAGGAGATGAGGGAGGGGTGGGATTTTCGTCCGGGAAGCTTTGTTCGTAATCATCTATAAATGTCCTGAATGCTTTCAGAAAGTGAGAAATAGGTTTCTGGTTGCTCTTCCTACCCTGTTGCTCCTGGGCAGTAGCCCCTGCCGCACTACGCGCCGCCTCAGACACTCGCTTTCTCTTAGGCGCCATGGGCTGCGATTTGGGAATGAAGTGTTTTTTTTTTTTTAATTATTTTAACCTCTTTATTATTTATTTATTTATTTTTTTTATATTATTATTATTATTATTATTATTATTATTATTATTATTATTATTTATTTATTTATTTGAATATATATGTGTTTATTTGTTTACTAGCTATCTATTTAATTATTATTGTCAAAGAATCTTTATTTTACTTTATTTTAATTTATTATTATTATTATTATTATTTTATTTATTAATTTAGTATTGTTATTTATTTATTATTATTATTCCAATTATCTATATATGTCGAATATTTATTTAATTATTTATTCAATTCCAATTAATTTATTTATTGTAATTTATCGAATTAATTTCAAAGATTACTTAAGTGATGCCGCTGTTGGTGTTCAACCTTATTAATTTATGAATAAATGAGCTATTCAAACCGAAGTTGCAATGAGATTGATATTAACGTTGCAGCTCAAGGTGTTGTTCAATTCCTAATTAATATATAAATTGAGTTGCAGTTGATGTACACTTCCAATTAATCAGTAACAAATCTGCTTATAATCAAGCCTGATGAATTCAATGTTACTGTCACCACTCTAATGAGGCTGCCAACACAGGCAGCTACTAGTGCTCTGCTAATATGTATGCAAATCAACCTCTTAATAAGGCAGATCCAACACACTAAGGCAAGGTAGGAGGCAGCCACAGGACTCAGGCCCCTCTGCACTAGGGGCAACACCCAGGATAGTTGAAATTAATTCAAATTTACAGGACTAACAATGCTAATAGTGATGGCTTCTCCACAGCTTTTAAGCTGTATTGGGTTCCCCCTGCTGCTAAGCTTCCCTTTGTGCAAACAGGAAGCCACAACTCGCCCTGTTGCCCAGCAACCTCCCTCACAAAAGATTGGCAATTAGCCGCAGCTGCAGGCAAGGCAGACTGTGATTGCTGAGCCTACTGCGAAACAAAGCCCCTTAAGTACCAGTCGTTAGCTCCTTTGTCCCTTGCAACTACCAGCACAATAACCGCGTGAAGCAACCAGGAAAAAACACAAGAAGTTGCTGCTGCTCGGAGCGGGGGGTGGGGTGGGGTGGGGGCGCGGCTCAATGGAGGCTCTCAACAATCGTCCCCTTTGCCAGGGTGGGCCAGCGAACCTGAACGCTACCAAGTTAACCAGACAAGGCAATGTTCCCCCCCTTTGCTACACTCACTCAAAACTCAACGCTGCAAAACTAACAAAGCAAGGGAAATGTTCTCACACACGCGCTCCGCACTCCCTTGCTACACTCAAAACCCGAAGCTAAAAGCACACACGAGAGGGTCAGGCAGAACAATGCTGGGCGCCGGGGAAAATCACACAGGCAGGCAGCACCCACACACCGCTGCACGGAGAGAGCGCAGGAAGCGGGAGCTCTCCGGGCACTCTACCCTCCTTGTACCAGGCGCACGACACAGGCAGGCCAAGGGAAGGACACAAAGAAACACGCGCGCACCGTAAGGGTCTAGAATTAAAACAAATAATAGTGGCGAGCCCGGAGCGAGACGGGAAAAACAAGGCAGCGAAACCAGGTTCAGGAAAATTAATTTGTGCCGCCGCTTGCGCGTCGTGCGGAGCCGGTCTTTTAAAATGGAAGGGCTGCGTCAGGACACCAAAATCAAGCGAAAAGGCGCCCCCGAAATGCCTGCGACTCCCTGGGGGGGGGGGACGAAGGACAGCGAAGGGATGGGAGGGGGTCGATTGTAAACGAGCACCAATGCACAGTTGAAGACCGCTGAAATAATCTATGCAGGCAAAAGAAGGAACGAACAGACGCGGAAAAAACAAAGACAGAGGGGTGAGGAAGCAAGACTGAGGCTGCCGCTATGGGGACTGTGTGGGAACGCGGGTGGGGGGGGCGGGCGGCACGGCAGGCACAGATGCACGGCAGGGAGGCTGCAACGGAGAAAGGCTATTGCTGCGGGGAGCACGCGCCAACCACGGAACCCTCCAATGGGGAGCCCACACGCGCCGCGGCCCAAGCGGCCGTTTGCCGGCCTGACCGCCCTCCCTTCCGCTGAACCCAATCTAAAGCAAGAAAGGTAAGGCAGAAGACAAAGCAGGGAGCGGGGAAGCGGACCGAGGGAGACAGCGCAAGAACTTTCCTTTAGATCGCTCAGAACTTGCTCCACGTGGTCGCTCGTCGCTGACGCGAAGGACGGATCCTGACTCGTGACGGTGCGGCGAAGAGTGAGGCTGGGCCGAGGCTGGCGCCGCAGCATTAAGCTGCCTGGCACGCCCCCGGAGGCACCTGATTGGCTACCTGCCGGTGGGCGTGGGCGCCAGCCAGGTAAGTGAGGGATAGCAGGGGGCTCCCGCCCCCTGGGCGGGGGCTCGGCTTCCGCCCACAACCACTCCCCTCTCTTCACGGGAGGAGAGTCCTTATAAGAGATCTAAGAATAGCACTAATGAGAATTTTCCTTGTTTGCTAGATAATTAAATTGATAAGAGCCAACATCCTAGAGGTTTTTTTAAAGGGTTGTATTAATTAATGCTTTTCATCTCATTATGCCCTAGTTTCTGTAGAGCATATTGCATCTTATTTTGCATCCTTATAAGCCCTCCTGGTTTATAAAACAGCGAGCGGTGTAGATTTACCCTACTTTATGGTTTAATGAAGCATCTCATCAGGATTAATCGAACACTGCCAAAATAATTCAATGAGCACATACTATGCACTTTTGGGAGAAAATGTCAAGAACATTTGTAAGGGCTGTTGCTTGAGAGATTCAGAGCAACATCAGCGAAGGACTCTCCAAAGGCATGAAGGGCAGATGGGCAATCTGCAACCTGTGTGTAATTCAAATATGTGCAATCAGTTAACTCCAGTACATTTGGCAAGATTAATTTATGCAGACATGATATAAGGCAGCACCCTCCGCTGGTGACAGAGCTGAATTTATTTGTCATCTCAGGAGCCCACTATGGAGATGTGACCATTCTGGTTTTATCATAGTCATTTATTTAAACCGGTGGACATGGCAAATGATTTGATTCACTGCAAGGACTTGTGCTGACTGTCATGACATATTAACCTCTGGGGTGGGGTGGGGTGGGGAGATTGCCACAGTTGGCTACCACTAGGGGTGATGGATAAAACTGATTTAGTTCGCATTTAAAGGCACACTTACCAAACTCGCACTCTGCAAAGAAATGTGCAAAATGAAACACAGCCATCCTTCAAAATTTGCACTTCTCCACATTTTACAATGCAGTTCTACAGCCAAGCAATGTGTATAAAAGTGTGTATACTAGGATAAAGTGTGCATAAAATGCATATACATTTGTGAAAGTAACAGACAAAAACACATGAGGGAAAATTATTTGCAAAGATGTGAACATTAGACAAAAGTGCCCTAAAAGGTGTATATCAGGAGAAATGCTGATGAGCTTTCATGAGGACTTAAAAATAAATAAATAATCAATGTAGAAATGTGGGGAACTGATGTTAAGATTGTAAAGAGAGAGAGAAACTCAGAAACTGTCAGATCCACCCATCCCTTACAATTAACAGTGCAATCATATACATGGCAATTCCAAAATATGTCTTATTGAGTTCAGGGGGGCTTCTTACTAGATTTGGAAGGAGTCCCAAGAGCCACACTCAGGTAAAGTGAGGCTATCTGGGCTACGAGTAGCAGTGCAAGGGGTCCAGGCAGAGCTGGCCCACCCATGAGGCAAGGGGAGGTGACTAACTCAGGTGGCAGCTGCACAGGGGCAGCAGATACAGCCACCTGCTTCATGTCTCAGAAGCTCTCCCCTGTTGGTGAATAGGAGGTGCTGTTGGTCTCCCCCCTAGGATCAGGACAAGGAATTCAGAGCTGCAGAGAAGCAACAAAGTTGTCCCAATGGGCAGGCATACCCACCCACCAAGCTTTTAAAGGTGGGGCAAACTGAGCTTACTTGAAAGACTATTGTGCCTTGCAAGGTGGCTGGATATGCAGGTCCTCACTGCATTGGGAATGATGAATCTGTTCCCAGTGATGGGAGCACTGCCAGGTCCTGGAGGACCAGGTTGTGCCCTCACCTTCTGACTCCAGTTTCTCCACCATAGCAGGTGGTGGACACCTTCCTCAGTTTCCATTGCTGTGCTTCTCTCCCCAGGAGGGAAGGGGTCCTGCTTCCCCATGCAAAGAAGCCATATCCTGGGAGAAGGAAGTGACTGCCTCCTCCAGCCTCTGTTACCTGGTCTTAGACCCCTGCTACCACTCTCCAGTTTCCCCTCCTCTTTCATCTCTGCCTTCTACTCCACTCCTAAGCTCAGCAACACTTCAGAACACATGACACCTTCAACATTATGGGAATGGAGTAGCTGTCACCCAAACATTCCAGTAGCTTGCAGGACTGAGTGTGTATTTCCACATATATAACCCTGGTATATGTCCGATAAGAAGAGAAATGGCAGGAAAGAACAGGGGGAACAAATAACTGTTGCCTTGTTGCCTGATATTGTTGTCAGGGATTGTCTCTAGAAAGGCCTAGCTGGTCTGGGATGCATGCCAATTTGATGTGGTTGCCTAGAGGTCACCCACAGTGGCATGGTAAACAGGAGATCACTCCTTCATCACTGTGGGAATTAACAACAATGCCCAGTCTCCAAAGTGCCTAGGACCAAATGGACCATTTAAGGAGTGGAATTACCATTAGCAGACATCTATAATTATGAGTCATAGCAGACACAAGCCAACAGCTGAATGAACAGTTCTGGATCGTAGCACTCTGAGCTATAAACCTCTACAGTTCTGCATAATCCTTCCATAATGACTTGGTGTTTTGTTGAAAGGGAGTGAAAGTGTTCGTCCATTGAGCGTGAAGGCAGTGCTTCCTGAAGCCTCTTTCAGTCAGCCTCGGTGTCTCCAAGAAGCAAATTGCTGGCGCAAGTTGATGTATGCCTGGAAACTCCTGTCTACTGCTTCCTGAGTGCTGATTGTTTCTGGTTTATTGTTGGACTTTGCGCTGACTGTGAAGTGAACAGCTCCTGCTGATGAAATCATTGCTTAGGACTTAGGTGATTTCAACCGAAACCTCTTGCCAGTTTAGAACAAAACTGAAGCACATTCCAGACAAAGCTGTTGATGGGGAGTTGGGCAACTCACAAAGGGGTGAAAGTTGGGCTTATTTTTGGACAAGATTGAACTTCCTTTGAAAGAAGCAGGTTTGCAGTTTAGGAGTGTTCCTAGAATTGGTGTTGTTTCTTAAGCAGTGACTGCGACCAAGAAGTGGGAGGTCCTCACCCACTCCTACCTCAGTGTAACTGCCTTTCTAAGTTGCATAAGACTTAACTTGCTGTTGCTGAGTTCTGTCAACTTGGGTGCAACTTTCCATTTCCCTGAAGAAATCACACTTGGCTCATCTGATAACTGTCAGCCTACTCTTTCTGTACTCTGTGCAGAGGTTTGTTTTCTGGTTTTTTAATCACACAGATGCTTTCCGGTGATCATGCCATAAATTAAGCAAGGATTTGTGGGTTTCCCAGACGGAGTGTTCATTTATTTGCAACGTTGGCCATAATTTTATCATTTTTCTAAGTGCAATATACAAGAAGTGTGTTCTCTCGTATCTTGAAATTAGTTCCTGTGGGGTGGGAGACCACTTTCTACTGATTAAGTGCTCTGTCCTTTTGAAATAAAAATTTCTGCTGAATACATAAAACAGCCAAGCACATTTAAGTGTGCTGCTCCCATTATAATTAATTACATAATTAAATATAATGAGAGTTGAACATGGAAATCTCCCGAAAACAACTCAATAAGGCTAATCCTTAAATCTATTTCTTTATTAAATGGACAATTATTTTGCAAGGGAAACAAATGTCTTTTTTGAAATAGCAGATATGTTTACAAGTGGAGTCAGCAGGAGCAGACTGCATAAATAAGCAATTACAATGTTTTTATCCCATGAAAACAAGAGCCCACAAATTACTTCACCTTTCCCCCCTCTGTTCCTCAGGCAATAATATTTTTTTCCTCGTAATTGCTTAACAAAATGTATTCCTGTTCCATACAATTAGAGCAGTAAGAGAATACAAAGTGGATTATTTGCTGATTGCTGAGGTTTAAAAGTCAAATCAGTGCTCTGCCTGCAAGGAAATGCTTTGCACAACCAGACATTTTTGCCATTTGTGTTTCTCACCAGAATGAGAATGAAGGTACCTGAGCTTGCTGCAAAGAATGGAGGTTAAAAAGAGAGAAAGAGGGGGAGATAAATCCAGTAGATTTTATTCCCAAAACATGAAACAAATAAAATAAGAAACTGGGAAATAAAACGATCAGATCTTACAAATAAGAACCCCAAATGTGCAGACCCACAAAGAACAAAGTTGTGGGTTATTTTGCGCATGTTTTCTTTAGTTATATCATTTTAATCATACATTAAAGACAACATTTTTAAGCAGATCAGCCGCACTCTTAGTAGTAACACCTACATGGGAGTAAATCCCCATTGAACTTCTGGAACTTACTTCTGCGCAGACATGTACAATGACTAAATATTGATTAGGCTGGCACAGACTATTTTTTAGGAAATAATTTATGATAATGTATCATTTTCCAAGCAGCATAACAACACATGGAGGTAGGAATCACATGCGCCAGAACTTCATGTGGAGTGACTAACCTGTAGCCCTCCAGATGGTGTTGAACAACTCCCATCAGTTCCAGCCAGCACAGCCAGTGGGCAAGGATGATGTGGGATGGTGCCCAACAACATCTGGAAGGCTGCAGGTCCACTGACCTTGATCTATACCATGCTCCAGAATATTTCACAATGCGAAGGGAGTTTCTGCAGCAGTTCTTCAGGAGACAAGTCAAACTGCAAAGGGCTTCCCCTGAAGACATAAAGTCTGAAAACACCAAGATGTATGACTGACACCAAAACAAAGTCTAAAAGTGGTTTAAAAAGTAAAGATGGAATCTTTAGAGTTGAAATAAATGAGTTAGAGTTTTTTAAATATAATTTTTCTGCTTTGAATGTTCCTTTTTTGATATGAAATGGTATGATTTAGGGGTCAGATCATGGATTAAATGTGGATTGCTTAAGGGTACTCTCCCCTTGGTCTTCTGTAATTTGGAGAATTATCCACAATGCTCCCATCATTGGAGAGATAATAATACACTGTTCATGGACAAGTTCCATTGGTGTGTGTGTGTGTGTGTGTGTGTGTGTGTGTGTGTGTGTGTGTAGGAGCCAAACTATAGCACAAAGATGCTGTTCCTCCACCTCCATCCATACATTAAACAAGAAGACGAATTTGACACAGTCTAGAGAAGGATGCAGAAGATAGTAAAGATGCTGCGATATTCAGCTAGCAAAGCTGGAGCCAACATAAATACTACAGCTTCATTCTTCTTAAATTCAAAAAGAGGGATCATCTGATGAAGCCTGGCTGCTGCTGTGAATAGAAAAGATGATCTCAGCCTCATCAAAGAATGTCTGCATGTATGATTCACTTCCAGGCGAGTCTCTGCCTTTGCCAGAAGGGCATGGACCACGGCACTGAGGTAATTAAAGCCTAACTAAATAGCCCAAACCTGCCACAGTAGTGCAAGGTTATGACCAGATACAGAGGAGAGCCGCAGTAACTAATTGTGTACTTAACAAAATTAATTGAAACAGAAACCATTATTAGGCTGGTACAATGAAAGCAGCTTGCTCTTATTCTGAGAAAAACTTTGTAATCTCATTACCCTGCTCTTTTACTTTCTATTTACTTGACTTGCGTCTGGAATCTGCTAGGTACGTTCACTACAGTTTCAAGTTTTCAAATTGTGGTTTTATTTATTTGTTTATTAAAACATTTCTATCCCATATAACATCACTGTCTTCACTTCACTACAGTCAACAGACCAGAAATAAATGTACTACACAGTACACCACAATCTTAAATACAGGATAAATACAGAAAAGTGTAATAATAGTAACAGCTGGTCAGCTATATACAAAATAACAAATAACCTCAAGGTAATCCGCTGGAAATATTCCTTCTAGTCTTCTTATTCTCAGCAATAGGTATGTGACCTCTTTCAGTGACACTCACGGGATTTTAACATAAACCATACTGTTGAAAAACCAAAACTTTAAAGAGAAAATCTCCAACAGCTTAATGAAAATCAGTGTTGGGGGTGGAGCAGACATAGCTGTCAGTTTCCAAAGGATTTTTGACACATCTGTACCTGGCAGGTAAATACATTTCAGTTGCCCTTTGAAAACTGACAGGCAAACGTGTTTCAGTTTGCCTTTGAAAACCGGCTGCTATATCGACTACATCCCAGTACTGCTTTTCATTATGCCGCTTGCCTTGTGCTCTTTTCCTGCCATTATTTAGACCAGTAGGAAGGAAGATATACTCTGATGTGCTCTGGGTGGGGCTGCCTTTGGACAATGTATGGAAACTTCAGCATGTCCAAGATGCCATGGCCAAATTGCTGACCAGAGCCAGTTCCAGGAGGAACAGAAGCACCTTGTTACAACAATTCCATTGGCTACTTGGCTACTTCTGGGCATAATTCACAGTGTCCTTATACAGTTTGGGTCTAGACTGTTTGAAGGACTGTATCTCCCTGTATGAGCCTGGCTAGTCTGAGATCTGGGGTGGTCTTTCTCTCAGTCCCACCACCGTTACAGGCACGTTTGGTGATAGCACAAGAAAGGGCTTCCTCAGCGGCTGTTCCCAGATTATGAAACTCATTTCCATGGGAAGCTAGACTGGCACTCTCTTTCTCTGCTTTCCTTTGACCAACAGGCAAAGACTTGTTTGTTCCAATAGGCCTTTGGACACTAACTGGCTGTTATGGCAGGCTCCTTTGAGCGAGGCATTGTTCTGCTTTTAAATGATTTTATGTGTATTCAATGCTATTTTTAATAGTTTCTTGCTTGATTTATTTTTAATATTTATATTTATTTATATTTATTGTGTTTTAGTTATATCTGTTTTAATTTATATTGTGAGGCGCCTTAGGTCCTTCATTGGTAGGAAGGCAGGTTACTTTAAAAGGTTAATAAACTTTTCTCAGAAGACAGTTCCAGGAGGGGAGAGTACTGTTGGGCTGAGGTCTTCCTTGAGGGTGTCCCACAGGCAACTGCCTTGCTACTGTGACAACAGGATGATGGACCAGGTGGCCCTGATCCTGCAGAGCTGTTCTTATGTTCCATAGCATTGGACTCCATTGGAAAAGTCCTTATCTAAGATTCTTGTCTTGTCTTGTTTTTACTAAGCCAGACCACTATCAGTTCTGTCCACATTATTATGCTTGATCAGTTGCTGAAAGCCAAGTGGCTGCTTGACAACTGAATGCAAACAGATTGCATATAAATGATTGCAATGCATTGCATACTTGGTCTAACAACCGGTAACATGGTTATTTGACCTGTTATGACTTCCTTTGCTGCAAGATGCTGTTCATTTACATAAATAGATGAACAGATGGTAGATAGTCTATATGCGTTTACAACACTTGTTGCTCCCAAGCACGTGCATTCCCTTTTAAGCTTGGGAAACCTGTTCTGGAGCCAAAAATCCAAACTGAAGGCATCTTTGATTTAATGTTTGCATTTCCGCCCCTCCCTGCCCTCCACTTGAGCCACTCACACAAATTGGTTCCTGGAATGATTTCATAGAAGCTGTTTGTCTTTTAATCCCCCCCCCCCAAAAATCAACAGCTTACAGGGCATTCAGAATAACAAATACTTGTTTGCTTTCTATGCAGAATACAATATTTCCAAAGCACCATCATAATGCCTCTAATAGTAGACAGATAAAAAATACTTGCTGATGAGCATGTATCATAATAATCAATTTATGCTTCAAGAAATATAGACACAGTTTCTGCATCCAGAGTTTATACATAAGCACAACTGCAGTAGATGCTCTTGAGTGTTAATGATATCTCTGAGCAGTCAGCTTTAGAACAAAATGATATATAAACCCATTGTAAAACTGTTATACTTCAACAGAAAAGAAAAAGCACAATTGTTTAGAATGACAACAAGATTACCACCCATACATATTCAGGCCAAAATGTAGAACATAACGCAGTGTATGAACCACCACAGTGGTTTGCTTAATGGTCCATCTAGGAAAGATCAATGATTCTGCACAGCGTTCTGACTCTACAATGACTAACTGGATGCCTCAATCAAATTCAGCTGGCGAGTCGAGATTGTAATAGCATCCTCTGTAGGTCCTTAGAATCTGGAAGTTGGAGAAGTATTGCCTATGAAGGTGAACATACTGGAAACCCACTGATAGAGTCAGCATCCCCAAATCTACACTATCTAAACTATAACAAACTCAAATAGTGAGTGCTGACAGGATTGAAGCCAGAAGAAGGAAGAAGGAAGAAGGAAGAAGGAAGAAGGAAGAAGGAAGAAGGAAGAAGTCAGTATCCTTGGGTGAATCCTGCAGAAGTACAAAAACTTCGCTTTAAAAGGATGCAACTCTCCAAAACAGTCAAACAAGGACTAAGCATTCTTAGTGGCCTCCAGGACACAGAATGCTGGGTGCTGGTTGGAAATGAAACTAAAGAATCATGGCAAGAAAAATTGATGGACCATGCAGAACTGGCAAAACTGACACATAAGCTACGGGACAAGGATAACTGTAACTTTAAAGATGAATGGGAACCCTTTACAAAGTATTTGAAGATGCAACAAAGCGAACTGGACTCCTTGGCTGGCTTTGAATAAACATTCACAAACTTTTTATTGATAATAATCAGCTAAATAGTTTGAGGATCTATACAACTGTATAACATGCAGAAAACAGCATTCTTAGAGAAATCAAAGACTGGAACTGAGGGAAGTCAGGGGGTGGGGGTGGGTGGGTTTTGTGGGGGAGGGTGGGGGAGGGAGGAAAAATGGGGGGGAATAAAGATGATATGTTTCTGGATAATATGTTTTGTTTTAATTTTGAATTTAAAAAGTTTTTTTAAAAAGGGAAATGAAACTCAAAAGGCCTGGGTGGGTGGGTTGGCATTATTGAGTCTCTTACAGTTTATTGTATACCAGAGGAAACCTTGGCTAGGTTTGCATTATGCAGACCAGGCACAGGCTAAGGTTCACTGGCAATATCTTTAAATGGAGCTTGAGCAACACTTACTGTTCCATAGAATGTTAACTGTTCAATTCATGAAGTAATGGAATCCCCCCTTAGTCTGGAGGTCGAAGTCGAGCAACATTGACAGCCTACTTTTCACAATATGGAAAGAAGGGTCATGATTTTTATTTTTGTATGTCAATGGAATATGGTAAATGGATTCGCCCTGCCAAATCAAGTATGAAAAATAAGAGAATCTTGTTTTATAGAACCAGGTCAGAACTGGAGATATTTCAATCAACCAAATTATTCTGCCAGCTATAAATTTCCGTTTTGGGGGAAATGAGTTGCTAAACTAAATATTGTGGAATTCAAAACCAGCAGTACTTTCTGATCCATAAACTTTGATTATGGAAATAAACTCTCTGCATTATGGAAGTCTAATGGTAGTTTCTCTTGGTTTCTTTTTTTAAGGACAAATACTAGATTTTAACACAACACAGTTTGTTTTCCCCCAGCCATGTCCACCTGTCACTTACCTGATGTCACCTGTTTCCTAAAACCTAGGTAAAAGCCATTGCTGCAAAGGAGCTATCAGACTCTTTAGTGTGTGCTCCTGACTGTTCCTTGGCAGTGGGCCTCGTATTCGAGGCTGTTTAAATTAAGCACCCAATGCAAAGCCCACTATGATTAGTTCTACCTGAGCGTTCTCAGTTGGAGTGTCCAAGAGGAACCGATCATTGCCGTAAACAGCAGGCCTTGCACTTGGCTCTGAACTTAAACAGAGTTGAAGGCAAGTTTCATTGGAAAGAAACAAATGGAAGTGTGAAGCTTAGCATTCATATGAAGTCAGCTGATTGACAGGTGGGTGGAACTACCCACCTTTCAGAAGGGGCCCATGGATAGGTGGCCACTTTTTGATCTGGCACACCAAAGAAAAGCGGAGCCCCATCCATGTAGGAACAGCTGTACTGTAAAGTAAATCCTAATGCTTGTGATGGAATTTTCCATGATCTACCTGCTTCTACCTGCATGTCCAGTCTCAAAGAAAAGCTTTTGGGGACTATCTATTTACATCCTGGTACTTTAGGTGCAGGGTGCTGCAAGACACCACTTGATCCCTAGTTCTGTTAACAGCTATATTGCAGTAGTCATCAGCAGATTTGGGGCACATAGTTATCACTATGCTGATGGTGTGGAGCTCTATTTCTCTGTTAAATCTGGTTCAGAAGATGCTGTGCCTGAATGCAGTGAGGGTCCATAAATGGAAAATGAACTTTGCTACGAGAGAGGCACTGTGGGTGAGTGGCTCACAAGTCCAGGTACTAGGGATTTTGTTCTACAGTTATTTTGGGGTTGCATTCCTCCTGAAGGAGCAGGTCCACCATTTAGGGGTGCTGTTGAGCCATCTTTGTCCATGGAGACCCAGCTGCCAATTTCCCCCTCCCCATCTTCATTTGAAAGAAACGTCCAAGGAAGGCAGGGTGAGAACCTTTGCCCAGTCTGAGAAAAACAGAGAAACCAATGCACCTCATTTGAATACTCCAGACCAATTTGCAGCCCCCTGAAGCTGCAGGCAGTAAAACAAAGGAGAAAACTCTGCCCAGAGATTTCTCACACAGCTCCAGAATTTTTAGATTGCAAATGCCATGGATGTTGTAGTCTGGGGGGGGGGCGGGGGGCGGCTCTGGGTTGCAGAAAGCTGTCATGTGCCGTGGGAAAATCCAGCAGGAATCTGATATTTCGTTATCTTGTTTCATTTCAATAATAAATGTGTAGGAGAGATAATTTTTGTTGGATGGAAGCTGGGATGCAGAAACCAGGAAAAGTGATAAAAGATTATCATTTCTCTTGGTGGAAACTTACTGGTTAAGATTCACGTCTTTTATTTATTTAGCTATTCCACTTCTAAAGTGTTCCATTGCAAAGACCAGGTAAGAAGAACATCACAATCAGTTCACATTTCCCTCAGGAACATTGCTTGGCGCTGTTGCCTTTTAGGTCTCGAGTTACATCTGCTTTATTCTATCTGTAATAGTTGTTTTATTGCTCTTCTCTGTCTGTGTCTCCCCTAATCTGAATTTTATAGGTTTATTTGTTTGCTAACATATGGGAAAGAAAAACATTGGATTGGATTGTTGCTGCATTTTTCTCTTGCCCGTTCTCCAAGGAACATGCGGTGCCACACATAGTTTTCTGGGCTGCGCACCCACATGCCATTTTATGCATCCAACAACCTTGTCAAATAGGCTAGGCTGCAGTGTGATTGACCCCAGGCCACTCCATCAGCTTTCTAGCTAAGTGTGACCCATGACCATCCAGAGGGCAGAATTTCTGCTTTTGATTTCTGACAGCAGAAAACTTCCTTTTAAAATGGAAACTGCACACACACCTTGCTGGATGAAGCTGCTGTAAACCTTCTTCTCATCTGCAAGGTACCTTCACAGTTCCCCCCTCTTATTTATGGCAAAATGTTTTGGTCCAACTCATTTCTTCGACAAGTAGTGATCCAATGCTTATGTGAGAGAAGCAGAAAACTTGAACAATGATCTGTTTGGAGACTTGTTCCCATGTACGTTTTATCCACTCCCCTGCAGGTAGAGGAGGGATTTTATTTATTTTTTAAAAATTATACCCTGCTTTTCACCATCTGGATCACGAAGTGGCTTACAAAATAAAAACATACGGTATATAAGATTTAAAACAGAAAGACCGGAGGATTGAAACACCAGGAGATTAAAATACCAGAGCAGCATTCATGGTGCAAAGACCTCATGGAACAAAACAGTATTATTTTTTTTTAGGAAGTTCAAACTGTCCTAATTTCCAAGGTCCTGTTTTTCAAGGTCAAGCCCAGAACTCAGGTGGAGTATTGGGGAATCAAGCTAAGTAGTGGTCCAGAGAACAGTTACAAGAGGAAGGTGCTAAAAGGCAGAGACTGTGCGACCAATTAGCAGGCCGAAAACCAGAGTCTGGGAACAAGGGTGCTCAAAGACAGGGCCTTCAGTACCCTGGACAGGTCCTAAGGAAGAGACAACTTGTTCCAAAAGTGTTGGTTGCAGAATGAGTTCTTAGATGGCCCCTCAGTCACACTGCCTCTCCCAGGCTCTGCTTCATTGCTGGTAAATAAAGAACCCTCTGACCTGAAGGTTGGCACAGTGTTGCCTCTCTGCTAACTCTAATAAGACATGCTGCCTACAGTCAAGCACAGTGGCATGTGAGGCTCATAGGGGAAGGTATGCTGGCTTCTTGGTGGGGTGCAGCTCAGAGACTGCAGTCACTGGGAAGTCCTGGTTCAGAAGTTCCCTGGTTGTTGGACGCAGACTCAGTGGAGTCAGGGTCCAGATCTAGCAGTTCTTTCATCCAGCCATCTTTGTGGAGGCCCAAGTGCCAATTTTTCTTTACCATAACTTTGAGAGATAGGCCAAAATAATTATCTTCATGCTATAGTTGGACAGCTGAGGCTAAAAGATAGTGGATAGTTTTAAGGTAGTTAAATATGTTCTTAGCAGAGGTGATAAACCCCAAACATTTTTGGTCAACCTGCTAGCTGCTACCTACCAGTTAACCACTCTCCTTGCTTTGAGGAAATGCCAGATTCCGAAATTGTAGAATTGACAGGATAAACCACGAACTTATCATAACCATAACCCAATAATATTAGAACATTGCAATTCTATTAGTGGCATTAGCCAGACACATTGTTGTAGAATAAATGTGTTGAGCTTTTAATATCTATCACCGCATATTATTACTACATAGTACATATCTCAATATACAAAAAAAGCATTGTGTGTTTCACTTTGCAGTTGTTCCTTATTCTTAAACATGCCTAAAGCTCTATATGACACAGTTTGACATCCATGAATACATCACCTGAACATTTAAGAAACATTGGGAAAGTGCTGTGCTTTACCCCACCCCCCAATATGGCAAAATGCACACTGTTGTAAACATAGTTAAACTTACATTTATTTAATGGTATCACTTTTCACATTTAGATTGTATACAACATACGGCTTATTTCAGAAGGGGGCCACACAACCCCGGTAAACACAACTCTCCTCACATTTTTTTCACAACATGAATTAATACTGTACTGAAAATACTTAGAGATTCTTGACCATTCTAATCAAGGCCTGCCTTCACCACCACCCCTCTGCTGCTGTTGTTGAAAATATAAAAATCCTTCGCTTTGCTCATTTAATAGATGTGCAGCATAATCCAAGCATGTCTTATATAAAATGGAGGGGATTCCTCCCCCAGCCTTCATGAATCCCCCTGCAATGAAGAGCCCTCTTAATTCTCCTTGAGTTTACATTTACTTTTACATATCGGTTTACATTGGGGGGGGGGACAACATTTAGATGCTGTTTGTGTTTTCATCTGGACTCTGAGATTTAGGGTTTGCCATCCTCTTTTATGGCTTAATTAGGCCTATTAAGGAGATTCAAGGCTTTCGGACTCTTGTGTGTAAACTAGGGTGGGAAGAAGGAGAGGCACACATGGGAGGAGAAAAAGGTAGTTTCCAGGGCTTTGGGAGTCATTTTGACTAAGAGCAGCAGGAGTGGAATTCAGGGCAGGGCAGGGCAGGGCAGGCCCAGTCTATTTAGTTATTTTAAAGGGTGAGAGCTATTATTATATTGGAGTCTCAAATCCATATGGAGGGATGATCATACTTAAAATAAATTTGTGAGTGTTTAAAATGGTAACTGTTGTTGCTAGACTATAGTAGAACAGTGAGTCAGGAACTCTGTTTCCCATCAGGCTGTCCTGCTTGGAACTCTTCCCCTTTCCCAGCAAACCTGCCTGGATGGAAGAAGGCTATGTCTCTCTCGGGGAAGTCTGTTGCTCTCTTCTTGGTCTCTCCAGTTAAATCTTTAAAAGTCTGAACTGTGGGAAGTTTGAAGGTAGACTTGCTACTTTTTGTAAAGGCTAAATTGTGGTTGAATGGAAGCCCAATCAGCTCGTTGGGGGTAGCTACTCTACTTAACTGGCAATATAGGCACTGCTTAATGATCACATCAGACATAGGACAGGACTTGCCCATAGGGATTCTGGGTTTCTCTATAGGCAGACAGTATCCCATGTTTTACCAAAAAGTTTGTGTCTTATCAGGATGTTCTCCTGCAGAAGGGTCCAAGAGAAGGAAAAGAGACGGTGGAAGAAGTCTGGAAGAAATTTAAACTTTATCTTAAGAACTGTTGTAAAATTAATGAGTGCTAAAATGTCATGGGTAATGTAAAACAGATTTGCAGCGGTAAATGATTGGGTAAGAGAAAAAGGATTAAAGAAAGTGAATTATAAGTAATTGAGATTAGGGGTTGCTGAAAAAGTTTGAAACAGGGATGCAGAAAAGGGAGGCATGGGGAAGTCGTTGAAATTTGGCTCAAGAAAAAGAGGTTATGAAGTTATGAAGTTATACGTGTTTATATGTTTGTTTGTCTATGTATTGTGAGTTGTGATGTGTCTCAATTTATGTTGGAAAATCAATAAAAATTTATAAAAAAAGAGAAGCTTTGTTTGTTTGTTTTTAAAAAAGTAAAAGTAAATAATCTTCCCAGTTCCCAGTTCACTAGCTGCCACCGGTTGGCAGGTGATATTCAGGCCAATTCTCCAGTGAAACATAGTTCAGGACAAAGTAGGTGCCAGGAATTCAGTGCAAGCTGCTATTATTGATATTATTCTGATCTGGGCATTGAGATGTGGTGCACAATGCCAAATGCTGAAAGACCTGCAAAATGGAAACATAAAGAATGTCAACGAGCTGTTGCAAAATACTAAGCTGACAAGTAAGTTTGCCAAGCAGTCTTCACTGCCTGCTGTTGTGGCCACTATTGGCTCGATTGCCAATCCCATACAGGAATTGGAGTTACACTGCCAGCAAAAGGATATGACAAAACCTGAAAGCAGAATGGGGGGAAACCAACAATCATCGAAAAGGGAGTGAGTTAGCTTGTAAAAAAAGCTTTCCAGAATTAGAATCTCCTGCACAGCTAAGAATAGGAAGACATGTCAGCGTGTCACCTGTACAATGTGTTGAGAATGTATAGAGGAAGCAAAGAAGTACTTTACGAATTAGCACTGTGTTGACTTCACTGGGATCTGACAGAAATGGTCATTTTAAAAGAATTGTGAATCACCTCAATTTGGAAGCGCATCAGCAGGCAATAGAGCTGCACTGGGAGAAAAGCAGTGATAAACCTCCATGGCGGAAAATACGGAAGACACAAAATGCAGAAAATATCAAATTCACCGTCACTTTGGCATGTGGGGAGCCTATTTCTGCATATCTGGTCCTTGATCACTCTTGCTACCAACCGCTTAGAGTACCTTATGAATGATGAAAGACCTGATCGTGAAACTACCAGCATTTAATCACTGTAGAGATCTTGTTTATTACAGAGAAGTATTGGCAAGTATCAGTGCCACAGAACTAAAATGAAAATTTGATGAATGTTTGGCATTCAGTATTCCCATTAATGGGAGTGTCAGCAAACAGAAGATAACAAATGTATTAGTTGTAGAACTGCAATGACAAACGGAAATTGGAGAAATCTTTTCCTACTGATGCATCTGCCAGAGCAGAATAGGGCTAAAGGTTTGCTTGAAGCCATGAAATAATGTAGTTTCTGGTGAACTACATGAAAGAAGCCCGGAAATAATGTAGTTCTGATGTCAAGAAACGGATGGAAATGACTGGAGAATCAGCAAACACAATGAAGAACTCTGGTCTTGGGAAACATTTAAGAGATCAGCACATTAGAGAAAGTTTGACTTTTTGGTGCTGTGCTCACTGATCAGACCTTGCTGCATCATCACCACTGTTCCAGAGCTGAAGATCTGGAAGGCTAGCCTATTAGCTTGGAACACCTACTTCCACACATCAAAGAATAAAACAAATCTACTGGGTTCTGTCTTTCTCGCATCAAAACAATTTTTGCAAAATCACTATGTATGGTTTATACAGCACCATGACCACCTCATTAATAATAGTGTTGCTCAACCAGACTAGTTGCCAAAAGGTCTGGGTAGATCTTAAGAAGACTGAAGATAGAAAAGAAAAATCAGAAGCCCTACTGAAAACATGGAATGCTTAAGCAAATTTGGCTAACAAAACGGGAATAGCTTAGATGTGCACCAGGTTCTACAATATTATCTGTAATGTGATAAGAGCATCTTTCCTGGCATACTTACTTGTAGAGATTCAGCAATCAGAAAGCTACAGTTAACAAAGGAAGGTCCTTTCCCTGGAGATGTGAATCCAAATCCAAATTTAACTTCGCCGGTCATGGTGAAAGTGAAAGAATTGAAGATTTGTTAACAGTCAAAATGCATGTGCAATTTGTTTGGAAAGTGTGCAAGCAGCTGAACAATTTTTTTAGCAGAGCATCGTCATAAAGAACAGGACCCTAAGCTGTCTGCTAGCCAAGGTCTGCTATAAACATAGTTACTCACACAGCTTGTGAAGACAGGATTGATATTGTATGCTAGAATCTTTCTTGCATAGAAGAAGGAAGGGAACCATGGGAAGTAATTTCTAGAGTGCCCTCATATCCCACATTGGAGTGATTTAGGATGTTCAGTGTCTCTGTATCTTCGCTAGCTGTTTCCTATAAATTATAGCATGGTGCAATAATGTCTGGCAGCAATTGCAATTCTCTCACCACACAGTGCAAACTAAAAATAATTGTGTCCCTGCATAATGACACACAAACACAGGTAGTTGATGCATGGCCAAACCCAGCTCTGAATGGCCTTGGTACAGCCTGTTGTGATCCCCAACCAGCTGTTGTCCACTTTTTTTCAATCAAAGTCAGGAGACAATGTCAGCCTGCTCAGGAGATTTATGCTGAATGGATTATTAAAAAAAGAGAGTTCTGGACATTTTAGTTTCGTTTTAAATGCCAAGTTTCTTTAAATTACAACAATTTACTATTAGAATATATGTTCCAAGACGTTTGCCTATTTAAATCAATGTGTGTTTAATTATTTCAAGTGAAGATGAAAAATGCACTGTTGCATGATTTTTAGGTGCCCTTTTGCGTTCATTCCCCTGCCCTCTGCCACAGTGAAAATTCCTTTTAAAAAATCCCTGGATGACATCACTTTGGGTTAAATAGGTTTTACTCTAAACTAAGCATGCTTAGAAATGCTGCCTTACTTTAGTGCAAAAAGCAAAACCATAAAGGTGTTTTCTTAAGCATGAGTGAAGGTGGGCAGGTAAGATAGAACCAGGGAGTCCCTTACATCATTTTGTTATTTCGTTTTTGTTGCAGGCTTGCTCATTTAAAATGATGTAAGTAAGAAGTTAGCATCCTACCAGACAAAATGGGGGGAAAGCCTTCAGGCCAATCTCTGAAAATGGTCGTGCTCTCTCTGCATATGTGCTAACCTGTTGCGCAAGTGCAAATGTACTACACTGATCTGACTCGGCTACTAGGACTGTCCCATCTATGCAGGTATTTCACAGAAAGGGGATGAGAATGCCTTATCAGTGGGTATTATGGGTCCAGAGGAGTGGAGTGTGGGACAGTGAAGATGGAGAGCTGGCTCTGCTCTGGACCCTGTGGCTGTTTCCGTACAGTGTGAAGGACAAAATGGGGGACTGGCTCATTCTAGCAATAAATAACGATAATGATAATAACCCTGACTTTCTTCCAGAACCTGCATGTACCAAAAAAGTTTCCTCCCTCCGCAGTCTTCTGTACAAGGCTAACAAAGGAACAGGCTGATAATCTGATGAGGACTTGGATGCCTTCAACATTCATCTCTGAACAGTAGAAACTGAAAGGAACCCACATATTATAATGCAAGACCCTAAAAATGACAGTGCAGGTGTGGGCAGCCCTTCTGCTCTGCATTAAACCTTGCTCGCATGCTGTCAGTTTGTTCTCTGGTCACTGTCCGCCTCTCTGTGCAATTATGTACATTTGTTACTTACAGGAGCAAACAAACAAAACAAAACAAGCAGCAATGGCTACACAGATCTTGTGACCGTTTTCAGTCTCTGTGGTGCAGCCTATACATTCTCCTCGTGGCAGGGGTGGTTGCCATTGATGAAGCTGAACACGACCATCGATTGGTTGGAGCTCTTGAGGGACGCCATCCGTGTGGTGCTTCTGCTCTGGGACTTCATGAGCTCGCGGGCTTTGCAACATGAAAGCTGGTGGTTAAATTGTTTCCTGAAACTCTTGCTGAGCAGGTAGAGTGCAAAGGGGTTAATGCAAGAGTTGGCAAATGCCAGGATCCGAGCACAGAGAGAAGTGATAAAGTGAAGAATGGATGTGTCCACCTCGGAATAATGGTACGATCGATATAAATAGATGATGTGATTGGGCAGCCAACAGAAAGCGAAGATGCAGACGAAAACCAGCACTGTCTTGGCTAGGCGTTTTCGCGATTCCATCTGAAAAGAACAACATGGTCAACAACATTCAATAGAAGATGTGGAAACTATTTCAGTTTAACAGAGGATAGGGTGATTTTGTTCTGCACTGAGTTTAGCAATCTCTGAAATATAGTCATGCTTCTCCCACCCCTTCTAAAACTCCATTTTCTTTTGAAATAAATCCATTTGAAATATTAATAAAAATAATAAAAATTATTTATTATTTGTATCCCGCCCATCTGGCTGGGTTTCCCCAGCCACTCTGGGCTGCTTTCAACACAGCATTAAAAACAGAATAAAGCTTCAAACATTAAAAACTTCCCTAAACAGGGCTGCCTTCAGATGTCTTCTAAAAGTCAGATAGTTGTTTATTTCTTTGACATCTGGTGGGAGGGCGTTCCACAGAGCGTTCCACAATATGTTTACAGTCCAGTCCTATCCATGTTTGCTGGACCCCGAGTTGAACGGGACTTACTTCCATGTAAGAATGCAAAGGACTGCAGCTCTATGGGCCTAGTTAAATGCATTATGACACCTTGCATACATACAGTGAAGTACAGCAGTAAAGATTTGCCATTATGGAACACCGTATTTCATACCAAGAGCAAAGGAACATATTGCCCTATGGTTCTATCCATGTTTGTCCCATCATTGGTAACTTGATCTTTGTACAAATGTAAGGAGAGGGGAGCCTTGCTGCAGGGAGCAGAACTCCCATGTCATAGTTAGGTGAGGAAAGTATCCTGTGGACAAGAAACACCACTTTTCAGTGGTGTTTCCAGTTCAGTTAAATACAGAAAATGGGCACATCTAAGTCCTACCAAGACATCACAGTTTCCCATGCTCCCCAAAGCCACAAAAACTGAAGTATACAAAGAGAACAAAGTGGAGATGTGAGGAAAAATCCTGTTCTTTGTTTTTGACAGTGCCAAAAATGAGAATCTTAAAAGCAGAGTAAATGGCAATGCTGCCCCCACAATTCCTGCTCTTTGCTAGTGAGTTGGGGCAGCAGAGCAAAGGGTGTGCAGGAGCTGAAGTAGTCAATATGTTTGGATAATGGAGGTACTTGGATCCTAATGTCCCTTCAAAACTGGGGCAGACACTCTTTTATATTCTGGTCCCAAACCACAGATAGATACATGCAGAATACTGCTGCCTATGCCTCATTGCCTAGCAGATGGACAGCACTATCAACATTGACAGTGTTCCGGTTCAGAGCTTAATTCCACCTCTAGACGACCCCTAACCGGACAGCCATTTGGTTCCTCTTTACATGGCCTGGTTATAAATATTTTCAGATCTGGCCTGGGCATTTGCCTGGGCATCAGCCAGATCTTCTCAGTCTTGCTAGCCACCCAGAGTGGATGCGGCAACCCAGTCTTATGGGTGGGGTATTATTATTATTATTAGTAGTAGTAGTATTACCTGACACCTTACCTCCCTGAACATCTCCCAGTCTTCTACCACCCTAACCTCCTTTCCCGTTCTTTTGCCTGGCCATCTATACCCTTGTTCCAGCCCCACACAAGATGCTTTTCTCAGCTCAGACCCAGCCTGCAATTATTTCTGCTTCTGGCTATACACTCCTGTGGATTTATTCAGTAGTGGCATGTGGCATAGGCTGGAGTCACTCTCACAGCACCAGCACTGCAGCTTCTTACCTAGATGGGACTGAGGCTGGGTGGGTGTGAGGTTGCACTGGTAGGACCACCAGATTGGTGTTGTGGCCACAGAACTCTGAGCTCACTGCTGCCATTGCCCAACTCAGCCTCATCTGGGTAAGCAATGGTAAAACCAATTTCAGGAGGGCAGCTCCATCCCAACACTTGTACCAACGCCGGATCTACCCCAGCAGTTTCATTCAATCCCAGCAATTCTATTCAGTGGGGTGCAATCTGGCCAGGGTTTTCATTTCAACTTTCTGTATCTCGACACTGACAGCCATGGAGAAATCTAGAGAGCAGTGACTATATCTCACAAAATAATCAGTCAACAAGTAATGAGCTTAGCCTCTCAGAAAAGCAGCTATTCCACCTTGAAAGAGGGAAGCGAGCAACAGTACCGCCATTGTCATCTATCACTGTCACTTCATATCTTTTATTCCTCTCAGTTGCATAGACTGAAAGGTATGGAGTTGACAACAGGTGATTGACACAGGCCTGCTGACAAGCAATTTTTTCCCAAAGAGCAAACTAACAATTAAGTTCTGTGATAGACTTTTTCTGTGAAGGCAAATCATATATACTTTATGGAGTGGAATCTTAACTTAATACTTGTTGCTCCTGCCACCTGCATGGACATTATGAAGGCAGAAGGTAATGCAATAAACAAGCAATACTTGTTTCTGAAAGAGACAAAAGGCACTGTCTGAAACTCAAAGGGGAAACCACTGTTTTACAGACTTAATCTTGGCTCCTGTTTCTCTTAGCTGGTGAGAAATATTGCTTCTCCTTTTTACTCTGCATATATTGAACAGCTATTGCCAGAGGTGCAGAAGGAAGAATAGAATCAAGCATGAGCAAAAATACAAGAAGAATGCTTAGTATAATTTAGAAAGCGGAAAGAGCATTAATTGTTTTTGGAAAACACCCACAAGTTATTCAGTGTGATACTTTTATTTCACCCCAATTTTTTCTAGTTAATGCACAATTTAAAATGCAATCCTATGCATGTTTACTCAGAGGTAAGGGCCAACTGTATTCAGTGGGGCTCACTCTCCAGTGAGTGTAGAGCAGGGGTGGGGATCCTGTGGCCCTTCCAACGTTTGATGTTTGCAAAGGTCACTAGGATTTGTTATCCATATGCTTCTTGGAGGCATGAACCAATCAGGTGGACTGGACAGAAATAAAGGTGCTGGTTATTGAGTCCTTCCCCAGAAATGTTACGTACTTAATCCTCACATCACTTTTCAACATGAATGTATTTATGGAATTGCTTTAGAGAAACAGTCTTTGAACTCCAAATACTTAAGTCATTAGAACTGTAAATAAACAAGGACAAATGGAAAGGAACTCCCACTCATGAAATATACACAAATGACAAGTTGCAATGTAATTTATCCATATCTCTTTGCTCAATGGATCCTTTGAAACACCTTTCTCTTTATTTGTAATGAAATGTCATTCCCAGTTTGGCTTTGGGTAGTTATGACTTGCAAACAAAATAAGACATACCTGTTTTCTAACATGGACATTTCCTTCCACCGGTAGGTTGTAAGCACTCCGTATCAGGTTTTTGGCAATGAAATAATAGTATACTGAAATAACAGACAGGGGAATTATGTAAAAGATGAGAAAGGAAGCCATGGATTGAATTTTTGGATGCAGCTCATTGGTCAGTGGGTAGGGTGTACAACTGATGAATGTTTTGTTAGTGCCTTTGTCATAGAAAGGTCGCAGGTCTGAAAACACAGCTTCAGGAATGGCAAGCAGCATAGATAAAATCCAGATCATGATAGCTTTCAAACAAATCTTCATCAGGGCGTGGGAAGCTTGAATGTCCATTGGTCTCACTATAGCTCTATACCTAAGGACAAGAGAAATAATTATGTTACTAACCATAAGGATGAACCTACTGGGTCAAACATGCCTTGATTAGCACCTTATTCACATGAGAAAATATGTTTGGTCATAAAAACTGGGTTATACTCTTCCCTTCCCCCATTCCCAGTAATAATAATAATAATAATTTTATTATTTATACCCCACCCATCTAGCTGGGTTTCTCCAGCCACTCTGGGCAGCTTCCAACACACATAGAAACAGTGGGTCTGAATCTGTGATGGTGAGAATTTGCCTGTGTGACATGGCTGATAGCTATTTTGAAAAATGTTAAACTTTTAGGAAAAGTAGTTCAGCCTGCAAAATGATTGCCCATGACATTGATTCCTTTTCATTAATGTGGGCATTAATATGTCTATAAATAGCATTCATAAGGGGCTCCTTTTGATGAGAACAGAAAGGAGGACAGCACATAACATTCAGAGTGACAGCAGCTGAAAGTGCCAGACCATCTTGTGTTTGGCTTGGCTACATTTCCTGGAGGGATTTCTCCCTGTGCCCAGTGTTGCTGATTCTGTACCTCTTTGTACAAATCTACCATAGATTGAACAAAAGTCCCTCCTCTGCTGTCTTGCACTTTGCATCAGGGAGAAAAGCCTCCTTCGGTGCAGTGGAGGTTTCCTTCCTGATGCAAAGAGCAGCTTCAGATGGGAGCATAATTTTAATCTAGACCACAGTGGGATGGGGTGTTAAACTTCCCTTCCTTACCTTCTTACCTGACCCCTGTACAGCTGCTACTGACATTTTTTTAAAAAAGAAGGAACATGCATTTTAATTGCATTCAAACAATGAAAATCATATCTAATTTATCCCTTGTAATTGTGTCTTTTTTGCCTTAGTTCGCTTTCCCAAAGTTAATGACTGTATCATTCAAGAAGGCCAGAACTCCTGCTGAGAAAAGTCAAAATCCCTGTACCTTCATGTTGAATTAATATCCAATGTTTTCTGGAGGAGATGCTTCAGTGTTTGAATCCACTTATGATGCACAAGATTTCACTGGGGGAATGGAAATCTGGCTGATCTAGTTATTCAGGTGGAAGGGACAAGCATTATTGACATAAGAGGAAAATATCTCAAGGGTTATCACATGGAAGATGGAGCAGGATTATTTTCTCCTGCTCTGGAGGGTAGGACTCGGACCAATGGATTCAAGTTACAAGAAAGTAGGTTCTCACAAAGAACTTTCGGATGGTAAGAGCTGTTCGACAATGCAGTGGACACCATTGGGAGGTGGTGAACTCTCCTTCCTTGGAGTTTTTTAAGCAGAGGTTGGATGGCCATCTGCCATGGATGCTTTAGTTGAAATTCCTGCATTGCAGGGGGTTGGACTAGATGATCCTTGGGGTCCCTTCCAACTCTACAGTTCTATGATTCTATGTAAATTTCCCTGACTCTTTTGTATCATTGGCTGCCGCTTGCAGGCGGTAGGCAAAGAAACACACAACACAGTTATGTCACATCACAGGATATCATTCTGAGTAGAAACCTAATGTTCTCCCGCAGTCTGTAGCTTTAGCCTATGAATGAAAAACAACAGAATCTTTGAACTGATTAATCTCCACTGTGACTAGCAGACAGTGGTGGTTGGTGAGGCAGTTTGTTAGTTGGAACTGCTGGGTTTTGCTGTGGAATTGTTAAGGTAAGAAAACTTCCTTTCCCTCCAAGTGCTTGGAGGGAAGGCCTTCCTCATTCAGCAGCACTGTGAGAATGAAGTTTCTGACTATTGACCAAGCTGACTGAAGCTGATGTGTGTCCAACAACATCTGCAGAACTTCAGGATCTCCATCTCTGGACTAGGGAACCAGTTCATCAGCGGCTACCACCAGACAATTCACTCACCTTTAATGGGCAGAATGATAGCTCACATTCCATGTGCTTTTGGAATTTATTCTCTTCCCTTACAGTATTATACCCTCCCAACCCAGGATGCAGCTCAATAAGACACTGAACAAGTGGTATTTTCCAGTTGTTAATTAACGATGTATGGCTCCACAAGATGCCATTTTTAGGGACTGCTACCATAAACACCTGGATATATCCACTCAGTTCATTGGGCTCCTTTACTATTTTATGATAAAACATGGTACTTAATTCCCCACCCCTAGTGCATTCATATTTTTGTTAAAATGAACTAATTTATGTAAACAATTATCTGTGATGTCAAATTGCATGTGTGGAACAGATCTCATTTGTGTTTGCTCTGAAAGGCTGTTACTATTTGATCAAGATAAGCACATTCTTAAGAAAATTAATGTGAGTGGGAGAGTCAAGCACTCATTCAATGTCTCCCATGGGGCATAAAAGTGTTTAACTTTGGCTCGATCATACTCACTGCTGCTTAATCCAGATTTTTAATTTTAATTCAGTGGGGAGACTTCTGTTGTTTGTACACTTCCCAACTGAGCCAAAAAGGTTAAAAAGCAATTATGTTATTGCTTGATGTGTAATTACTGAATAGCTGCTTTTAAAAAATAAAATAGCTGTGCTTTCTGTCTTGCTCTCTCTCCCATTTTAGTAGATTATTTGCTATGTGTGTGCATTTCGTATGGAAGCCCAGAATTAACAAACGTGTTCATTGACCAGCAGAAAGGAATATAATGATCTACACATAAGCACCTTCAATAGCAACATTTGGCCCAGGACTGGTCTGTTAAGTTGAAGGGACCTGTGTGCAGCAGTTGTTGGTAAGGCAGGGGTGCTTACCTGACCTCCCATCACTGCTGTCCCTGTGGTGTACTACGTGGGCAAAGAGAAAGAGCAAGGCAGCAGTGAGATTGGTGTGGTGCAAACACACCAGGAGAAACACTGGATTGGCTCTGCCAATGTGTTTCCACCACACCAACCTCACCACCACTTCACTTGCCCTCCTGGTACTCCATGGCTACTGCCTGTGTACATGATGAATAGTGGGAGCCCTAGTGGATCATCAAGTATCAGTCATAAGCATCAAGTTTTTCTGCCTATTTGCATACTCCTCAGCAATGGCGCAAAGCCACTCAGCTCATCAATACTAACCACGAATTGTCTGAAAGACCACAGTGTATGGGTGGTTAGATTTTAACAACCTTTAATCAGTTCTCCTGAATTAGATAAGTTTTTTGTGTGTGTTCAGTGCTTTTGTACTAGTCAGACAATTGGTTCAATTACTTAAAAAGTCTTTCTCCAGAACTCCAGCTGAGATGCAGGTGGACAGTATGGGGATGACCCTTATAAGAAATATTCAGAAAGCTCTGCAATAGCTACTGTTTAGCTCAGAGGAATCATGAGCAAAAAAGGCTGCTTTGGTAATATAATCTTACCCAGTTCCTGAGTCAATTCTGTCCTGCACCTCTTTCAGTTAATAGCACATCCTAAATGCATTTTAATAGCTGCTCTTTGCTGCGGTAGTTTCAGAAATCTAGTCAGAAATCTGGGAGTTAACATCAACTGAGTGAAAAGTTTGGACGTGGTCTGTTCCCAGCCAAACATACAAATAACCAAATAAAACAATAATACATCCCAGGTTTTAGTCTGATTTTGGGATAATAGAATTTTGGAGACATCCTGTATACCTGAAGGAGCGTCTCCACCCCCATCGTTCAGCCCGGACACTGAGATCCAGCACCGAGGGCCTTCTGGCGGTTCCCTCATTGCGAGAAGTGAGGCTACAGGGAACCAGGCAGAGGGCCTTCTCGGTAGTGGCGCCCGCCCTGTGGAACGCCCTCCCATCAGATGTCAAAGAGATAAATAATTACCTGACATTCAGAAGACATCTTAAGGCAGCCCTGTTCAGGGAAGTTTTTAATATGTAATGCTGTACTGTTTTTAACACTGATTGGGAGCCGCCCAGAGTGGCTGGGGAAACTCAGCCAGATGGGCGGGGTATAAATAATAAATTATTATTATTATTATTATTATTATGCTGAATTTTTACAACGCATCTTAAAAAGATCCAGCAGTTCATCTTCAGTTAGCCACTACCTACAAGTATGATTGTTTGTCTTGGCATTGATTTTGAAACTGAGGGTGGATTTGCATGGGTGGACAGTAATATAAGCTAGTCTGAATCCACCTCCAACCACTTTCTTCCTACAAGGACAATTATGGTTGCAATCACCTCAGGGTGAAAGCAACAGTGGTTGCCAAAATCAGCTTGTAGAGAAGAGAAAAATGCCCAGGTGAGTCACTCTGGAAGTTAATGGCTTAAGTGAGTACGTTCCTAGTTACCTGGACCAAGACAAAGAAGTTGCTATAGTAACTGATTTAGTTCACAGTGACATAAAACGTAGCTAGTCAGGAATGACGATGGGCAAATACGGAGCTGGAGAAACTTATAGTAGATAGAGAAGTGTAATTGCTGGAATCCTTGCAGAGGCTAACAAAGAACATTATGAGAAACCTGCAACCAAGCTCTGTACTTACAGATAAGCAGCCCAAACTCATCTGAAATGTTTCATGTGATGTGCTGTACAACCGTTGAAGCTACACTTCTGGTTCTGTTCCCTAGTTCCAGGTGCATGTTTTTATTATTTACCATCAGAATTTATGGCAGCTGAAATCCCTGATATAGATGCATCAAGATGGTAACTAATTGGTGGGATTTACTTGGGAAACCATATTTGGGTACTGAAGAGCCCTATTTTCCCCTGGCATCCTGCTAAATAAAGCAAATTCCAACACTAGCATTCATGGGGCTTCATTTTTATATAAATAATAATAATCTAAAACTTAAGACAGATTCTTTGAGTTATGAATCTCAGAGGACTCACAACCCTTAGAATATCCCAAAGAACATTGGGAATCGTGAGAAGCTACTAGTGAATATGATATATCTTGAAACATTTATCATGAAACATTATCCCCATGGAGAAATAGAATATCTGAAGAAAAATGCAGCAAATATCAAGCCGGGAACCAGGCTGCCTCTGTCCAATGTGTGAGACCCTGCTCTCTTCCAGTGTTTCATGTGTGCAGACACACATCCCTAAAGAGACAGAGAGATGGACAGAAATATGCCACTCCACATAGTGGTACTGCCAAGAGCATGAGCCTCATTTAGCAAGGCTGCTCTTCTCTTTTAGCATATTTAGCAGAGTGATTAATCCAATCTCAGTCCCAAGCAATGTGAGCTAATAAGTGCAGCAAATGTTCTGCACGGAACCCACAAACAAGTGGCCTCTCAAAACTCACAGTCCAACATTATCAGCAATTAATATCCAGGACTCAACGTCCTGCTCTTTTTAAAAGTTCAGGCACAGGTTCCCTTGGAGATGGCTTGAGTTGGCCTCAATTAAAAAAAATATGTAATCTATTCAGTAAATCCATTAATATTATTCTTGTAGGACCTTAGCAGAAGCGGGGTGTTCATCTGCCCGTGTGCTTTTGTGTGTGTGTATGTTATTTAAAGAGAGAAAGCTTGTACTACTAGAAATTCTACAGATTGGAAGTTGCTACCATGATAAATGCTTTTTTCCAGGTTACTGTTTACCTGGAAAGGCAAGAACACAGTGGAAGACTGATGCAGGTATGCAGTTATAAACATTATGATCCAAATGTTTCCTAGAACAGGAGAGTGGGCTACAAACATTTGCATTACTGGAGAGAAATGTCATCTTGAGCGATGTCGCATATAAAAATATATCCCTGCGAACGGAAAAGAACTACTTGTGACTTCGTCAAGTTCCTTATTTATTTGATCGTACAGACCCTTCTCATCCAGTACAGCCACTGCTATCAGCTGATAATACAGGATAACCTTATGGTGAGTTTGGTCCAGATTTCCTCGTGCTTTGAAAAGTACAAAAGGTTGGAAGAATGGATGCCCTCTTTCAGAATATTTTAAAAAATATTGTAGTATGAGGAATTCGTGAGCAGGATTTGAGATATGAGCAACAGAAGTAATTAGGTTATAATATTGTAGTTGTAGGGAAGTGGGTGGTGCTGTGGGTTAAACCACAGAGCCTAGGACTTGCCGATCAGAAGGTCACGGTTCGAATCCCCACGACGGGGTGAGCTCCCATTGCTCGGTCCCAGCTCCTGCCAACCTAGCAGTTTGAAAGCACGTCAAAGTGCAAGTAGATAAATAGGTACCGCTCCGGCGGGAAGGTAAACGGAATTTCCGTGCACTGCTCTGGTTCACCAGAAGTGGCTTAGTCATGCTGGCCACATGACCTGGAAGCTGTACGCTGGCTCCCTCAGTCAATAAGGCGAGATGAGCGCCGCAAACCCAGAGTCGGTCACGACTGGACCTAATGGTCAGGGGTCCCTTTACCTTTACCAATTGTAGTTGTGATTTAATAGATAGAAGATAGGGTGCAGCAAAAGGAAGGGGAGAACAACTCCATGGAAATCGGGCAAGAAGTTGATAAAAATAAGAGAAAACAATGGGACAGAGCAATGGGGAAATTTCTGGAGCAATAATGGGATATCAGCTTCACCCAAGTCTCATGCTCTACCAACTGAGCTACATGCAGTAATTTAAGCAAGTGATGTTCTTTCAGTGTTTCTAATTTGAATTCTGTGGACATCTTTGAATTCCCTTCACCCTTCAAAAGGTCTGCTGATATAGCCATTCTGCCGATGACCATCCAATCACGAGTGCCCACAAACATGGTGCAGGATGTGGACACTGAATATCAAAAACAGTATCTTGCAGAGATGCTTGCCTGAAGCCTGCCACCAGGGATGCAAAAGAATTTTGTTTGGCCTGCATTTTTAAGCAAGCTGACTTAATTCACACCTCCTAGAGGTGATATACAGAACTAGCCTGCAGGTTTTACACTTCTCCGAATTTTGAAATGCAGCGCTTGGCTCAAGGAAATGTACCCAAATGTGTAAGGCATGTGCATTTTGGGATAAAATGCTTTAGAAATGCATACATGGGGGGGGGGGAAATCCACACTGAAATAAATATTTAGTGATAAAATGCAAAATATTTATTTAAATTCATATTTAAATCTGAATTTTTGTATGGACCCCCCTATGCAAGACTGTTTTTAGTATACAAATATCAGTATAGTATAAAACAATACATAACACGTAACAAAGAAACAAAAGATAAATGTCTATCATATTGTAGTATTGTAATATTTTGTAATAATTTAAATTTTTTCCAATGTTTAGTCCTGGGGGCTTTACACACAGGGAAGTCTGTGTGTAGAGGGTTACAAATGGATTTTTAAGAATTATATATTTAAGTGTGCAACAATGTAAAAATGAGATGGTAGCACCTTACGAAGAAACACATGCCAGGTAGAGACATCCTTAGGTGTAACTGCCACATGTCAGCTGCTCATGTTTTGTAGATCCTTATTTTCACCACTCCTCATATTTCTAGCTCTTTTTGGCCAGAAATCATTAATTTCTATAATTATAGGGTTATTATTTCATAAGCGGCTCAGGGAGCACAATGTTCAACAATCTGATGTGTTTCCATTCACTCTGTCAGTGGGCTGCTGCAGTATGCCCTGTGCTATTTAAAGCCTTTTCAGAGGGATTATTTTCCTTAATGACTTAACTGCTAGTGATTTATTTTGATATGTCATTTTCTTACGCAGAACATAGACAGATGTGCTGAAAAGGAAATTCGGCCTATGTTCCCAGTTGGAGCTGGAGAGAATACAAAGCACAGAAAACTGCCCACTGCTGCCAGGATTGATCTAAACAAGAATCAGAGTTCATAACGAGGTACAATTATATAAAAATGAGAGCTGCAGATTCATTGAGGCATTTATGCAGGGAACTGTGTGAAACAGCATTTAGGCTTGCCTTTATCTTCCTCTGCCCTGTGATTGGTCCTTCTGTTCCCAGGAACTACCGATCAGCGAGGACCAGGGGTGCCAACTTGAATAATCGATCACAAGATCAATGGCAATGCCCATCAACTTGGTGGGGAGGGGGTTTGCTCCCTTAAATATGTTATTAGGGGTAAGGCAAAGGGACTTTGGTCCCTAGGAGTTGGCTCCTATGGTGAGGACCATATGGTCTGGTAGTTTGAAGGTAGAGTTCAGATCCTTTCTTCCATGCCGCTAACTCAGGAGGTAATCCTAACCTCCAGTGAGCTGTGGTCTGATGGCGCAACACAGCCAGTGTCTAATTCACAGCCCAGGTTTCATAGAATTGTAGAGTTGGAAGGGATACTGAGGATCATGTAACCCAGAGATGGCCAAACTTGGCCCTCCAGCTGTTTTGGGACTACAATTCCCATCATCTCTGACCACTGATCCTGTTAGCTAGGGATGATGGGAGTCGTAGTCCCAAAACAGCTCTCAGGCCAAGTTTGGCCATCACTGATTCTAACCCCACCCCCTGCAATGCAGGAAAATGCAGCTGTTCCATATGGGTATTGAACTGCAACCTTGATGTTATTAGCACCATGCTCTAACCAGCTGAGCTGTCCAGCAAAGCAAAAAGGCCCAACGGGGACTGCTGCTGTCACATAATGGCAGCAGGGTCCACACAGAATCCAGCAGATTCTGCACCACCTTACTCCCTTTTCGAGGGACTGTACTGGCTGCTGCCATCAGAACTGCTGCCAGAGATTGCTTCTACCTGGCCAATATTTGGGCATTTGGTGTGTTCTTGTGTAGTGTAGCTGTTTTGCCAGCGGTCAAGCTTTCCTGCTGATGGGGGCTAAGCAGAAGAATACACAGTGGAATCCTTCACCTATAGTAGGTATAATCTACATCACAAAGTTATTCTCAAGATCTCGCATAGGCAAACTTGGCCCTCCAGATGTTTTGGGACTACAGTTCCCATCATCCCTGACCACAGGTCCTGTTAGCTAGGGATGATGTTCTGTAGTCCTAAAACATCTGGAGGGCCGAGTTTAGTTATGCCTGCTCAAGATGCTCAAGAGCAGATGTAGAGAAGTGGCTAAAGAATCTGAGGTTTTGGGGTAAATGTAATAATATAATAATGTAGTAGTAGGCATGTTCTATGACAACCCCAGTCTTAAATTATGTCCTTTTGCACAGCCTCCTGAGCAAGCCAGTGTTGAAATAGCCAACACAGAAGCCCCTTATTGCTGTCCCACCACCTGCTGAAACACAGGGAGCATTGGTGAGTGATAGGACCTTCTCAGTGGTGGCACCGCATCTTTGGAAAGGCCTTTCCTCCAAGATGTCTCTGATGTTGACATTGTTTACCTTTTGATGATGATTAAAGACACATCTCCTTTGCCCTGGTCTTTAATATGCTTCTTTAGCTATCACTTGCTGTTTATCTGTATCTTGTTCAGTTTTAGCTGTTGTTATATATTCCTTATGTAATATTGTTGTTTATGCACAAGGCATTATTAATTTGCACTTTTCTACTGTTGGGTTTTATTTTGCATTTGAAGCTTTGTTCTTCTGTATGTGTATCCTGCCTCGGGACCATTTGATGAAGGGGGGAATTATAAATCAAATTTATAATAATATTGATGCTAATGCCACCACTCATCATCATCATCTTTCTCCAGCTGGTATATTTTATGAGGAACGGGACAATGTGTTGCAATTCCATTCAGTACTTATCTGGTGCAGGGAAGCTCCAGCTCATAATCAGGATTGATAGGCACCTACAAACAACACCCGGTGCCCATATAATTGTACCTGTTTCTCATTCTTAAATATTCTTTTTCCTTCCTAGCTAGCTGCAACCGCTGCAGCCCTTTGGCTGACCTCACCAAACGCCCTTTGCTTTGGTTGTGGATAAACGTGCTGCTCCTAACAGCTCTGAGCTGTTTGCTGCACTTGAACCATCTGCTCTCACTCAGCAGCTCTGTCTGTTTGCACTGCATGGTGGAGATGGGCAGGGGAGCTGAAGAAATGCGCACTGTAAACAGGGATGTAATGAAGTCTTCTGCTGTACTGACAGAGTGGCAAGCAACCCAGGATGTTTAAGATTCTGTGGATTCACCATATCTAGCTATATACACACACGAGGCACAGAGTACGATAGGCCCTATTCAGAAGCAATCTCCAGGAAACAACTTTCTAGGAGAGCAGTCCAGCTGCCTTTCTAATTACAGTGATACCTCTGGTTACGTGCTTAATTTGTTCCAGAGGTCCATTTTTAACCTGAAACTGTTCTTAACCTGAAGCACCACTTTAGCTAATGGGGCCTCCTGCTGCAGCAGCACCGCCACGGCACGATTTCTGTTCTCATCCTGAAGCAAAGTTCTTAACCCGAGGTACTATTTCTAGGTTGAACTTGAAGTGTATGTAACCCGAGGTACCACTGGATTGTGTATGCACACATAGGAGAGACTGAGGTTTGGTGTTTTATATTGCTTCGTTTTATAGGAGGGCATTTGCCCAAGAGGTTTTGATGGCTTTTGGTATACAGTTAATATTACTCATACCCTCCAACATTTCTCCAGTGAAATTAGGGACATCCTACCCATACCTTCCAACATTCCTCTGATGAAAATAGGGGTGCCCAGTCTAGAAGAAGAAAAGCCAGAATTCACCAGGAACACCTTCCTCGTTCTCTTAAAATGCCAATGGCACCCACCTGGGAAATGCGGAACTGAGTTCAGGTGAGTGCCATGTGAAAAAAATCCTGAGGGTTGGGGCAGCCTATTCCATATCCTCCAACATGTCTCTGATGAAAATAGGGGTGTCCTAAGAAAAAGTGGGACATTCCAGGATCAAATCAGAAACCGGGATGGCTTCTGTAAATCTGGGACTCTACCTGGAAAATAGGGACACTTGGAGGGTCTGTTACTGCATTTATATATCACCTTATTTCCACTGAGCTCAGTGCACTGTGCATGGTTTTTTCTCCTTTTGCTTTCACCACAGCCCTGTGAGATGGGTTAAGCAGAGAGAGTGCACCTGGTCCAAGGTCAACCAATGAGCTTCATTGCCAAGTTCTGGTCTGATAGGCCAACAGTTTGAACCCTGCCAATGCACTGCACTGCCTTGGTGGAGAGTGGAGGGTGATGTCATGCTTTGCCTACCTGCCAAGCTGATTCCCCCAGCTGAACGTATACATGTGGGTTGTAGTTTCCCACATGTGCTGTATACATGCAACACATGCACAGACCGGCAGATTAGCAATGGAGACCTTTAAAAAAACAAACAAAACCCTGGAGAATTAATAACTATTCTTGTAATTCAGAAGCAGGAAGCAATCAAATTGGTATCAGCTTGAAAAGGCAAACTCCTAGACATTTTTACAGCTTCACAATATTGATTCTCTGCTGTTTGTCCACTACGAAACAGGTGGTCTGTGCTATGGGCTCTTGCACCTGTTAAGAGGAGAGAGAGTGACTGAGTTCATGCACTGCTGCTCCCTCCTGATCAGGTAACCACCGTTTTTCATGTTGACACAGTCCAAAGCATTTATCTGTCAGGACTCCGGGGGGGGGGGTTTCTTGTGCAAAGCTGGGTGTTCAAAGCCTGGACAATGCTCTCTGGATGGGCTGTGTACCTCTTTCAGAAATCTTAATCAGCACCATTTGGGCTCTAGATATTTGCAAAATGTATTCCTTCCCTCTCCCCACATCCCAATAAATTATTGGCCTCACAGCACTTGAAACACTTCAGATACTGGAAGTATCTGGTAGAATACTGAAAGGGATATCTGTCCCGAACCTTCTAGCAGTCAGCATCATTGGATGCCCATGAGTTCTAGTGTTATGAAAGAGAAAAGGCTCCTTCCAGGTAAATGCCTCACATCCTTTACTGCAACTCCCTGCCCTACTCCCAAGCCAGGCTTCGTAAAGGTAAAGGGACCCCTGACCATTAGGTCCAGTCATGACTGACTCTGGGGCTGCGGCGCTCATCTCGCTTTACTGGCTGAGGGAGCCAGCGTACAGCTTCTGGTTCATGTGGCCAGCATGACTAAGCCGCTTCTGGCGAACCAGAGCAGCGCACGGAAATGCTGTTTACCTTCCCGCCAGAGCGGTACCTATTTACCTACTTGCACTTTTTGTGGTGCTTTTGAACTGCTAGGTTGGCAAGAGCAGGAGCTCACCCCGTCGCGGGGATTCGAACCGCTGACCTTCTGATTGGCAAGCCCTGGGCTCTGTGGTTTAACCCACAGCATCACCCACGGCCCTCAAGCCAGGCTTACAACACTGGTAAATATTGCTCTTGCAGATCCTGCTGCCGCTCCTCCCATGAACTCAGCATTCCTGCTCCAGTACATCACTGGGCTATGGGTGGTTTTGATAATACCTTTAGCCATTTTTGCTTCAGCTGTCGGTTGCACATCTACTCATCTTAATTTTACTGACTTTCCTTTAGTTCTAACGGTCTATGTGGAATATTAATGGGGAGGGGCTGTCGTTCAGTGGTAGAGCATCTGCTTTGTGTGCAAGAGGTCCCAGGTTTCACCCCCAGCATCTCTCCCAGAGGCTGGGAGAAAACCTTCTCTGAAATCCTTGCGAGCCATTGCTGGTCACTGTAGACAATACTGAGCTAGGTAGTCTGAGGCTTTTGAGGTACGAGTGTGTGATTGTTTGTTTTTAACAATGGTGTATAAATTTTATAGGGACGCGGGTGTCGCTGTGGGTTAAACCACAGAGCCTAGGGCTTGTCGGCGGTTCAAATCCCCGCGATGGGGTGAGCTCCCGTTGCTCGGTCCCAGCTCCTGCCAACCTAGCAGTTCGAAAGTGCGTCAACTGCAAGTAGATAAATAACTTCTGGCGGGAAGGTAAACGGCATTTCCGTGTGCTGCTCTGGTTTGCCAGAAGCGGCTTAGTCATGCCAGCCACATGACCCAGAAGCTGTACACCGACTCCCTCAGTCAATAAAGCGAGATGAGTGCCGCAACCCCAGAGTCGGTCACGACTGGACCTAATTGTCAGGGGTCCCTTTACCTTTACTTATAAATTTTATGAAAATGAATGAATGAATGAATGAATGAATGAATGAATGAGCCAATGGTCTGACTCAGTTAATACAGGATTTTACAGCTCCTCTCATCTTTCCCTTTACACATTTCTTTCCTGAACTGAAAAATTGAATCTTCTTAACTTTTTTTTCCTCATATGAAGTATATGCCTTGCTCATTTGCCTCTAGGATGATCCATGCACAAAAAGTGGTTTTAGCGCATGTCCTATCCTTTTGGATAATTCTTTGCATGCAGAATAAGGTGCCTGTAAGGGGGAGGAACCCCTTTATCCATCCCTCAGGTGGGGGTGGGGGTGCCTGCACCGTTGCTGACAGTTCCCTGACAACACGGATCACCCACAGGAGAGGGGAGCTTTCTTTCCACCTCTGGCCTCGGACTACCCACCTTCTGTCAAGGCTGTGCGAGGCAACCTTGCTGAACTTTCACCAGTTACAAACAAATATCCTAAGGGAATCTCCGCCTCCTGAAATACAAGATTCACAAGTTGTTTTTGAGATGCAAGAGCCATGACAGGATGTCTACAGCTCACGTGCTAAGATTATGCAGAGCCCAGTTTTAAAAACAATAGAAAGACAGTAGCATTATTCTGTGAGTCTTTAGGAGGGAAGTGACTTCTGATGGCAGCCCTTCAAAATATCATAGCTGAAACCCTCTCACAGCCAACTCCCCATGCTAACTCCTGTCAATGGAGCTGCTTAACAGAGTTTGCTGGAATACAATGCTGCCTGCTGGCCATGCTGAATGGAGCTGATGGGAGCTGGGGTCCAACAGTGGGAGGGTCACAGGCTGCCCGCCCCTGTCCTACAGATTTAATACACACAGCCAGACCACTGTACCACAAGCAAAGAACAGGCAGATACCCCCCCCCCAAACAGATAACTCGGGATGAGTAATTGAGCAAACAAACCAAGTCCCTTGCAACAGTAAAAGCAGATGAGACAGCAATAGAACCATAGACTCATAGACTTGTAGAGATGGAAGGGATCCTGAGGATCATCTAGTCCAACCCCCTGCAATGCAGGAATATGCAGCTGTCCCATATGGGGATGGAACCTGCAACCTGGCCATTATCAGCACCACGCTGTAACAAACTGAGCTGTGTTCCTGTGAAGATCCTATTCTAGGGGATTCAGTAATTTATAGTGCAATCCTATGCATGCCTATTCAGAAATACAGGTAAGTCCTATTCAGGAATAATTTCAACAATTATTGTTTCATTGAACATACCTTTATTATTGTTGTGTAGCAAAGGGCTCACTTATTTGCCGGGTGTGTATGTACGCAGAATACCAGGTTGGTTGTGGCGGTGAATGAGAGGGCAATTCATTTTCTTTACTAGGGAAATGCTCAGTGAGGTTCATAACATAGTGTTGTTTCTGTTCATTCAGTAAAACTCACACTGTTTGTAGAAGGACCTTGCTAGCTATAGAATTGTGCAGACCTGATTGTCTGCAAAGTTCTGTCATAGACAACAGGTCTGTGTAGGAAATCTCCAGTATAGATCACACGAGAGGATTTTACAGTCTTCAGAATCAATAAAGACGTTTGGCACATAAAGTCTGCTACATTTTATTTTGCAACATACATTCTGAATGCTTGTAGAAATAGGGTTTAACAATGTACTAAAGGTTTTAGCTGTTTCCTCTATGAACAGTTTTCTCATCAGGTTCCTAAAATGTAGAGGAAAGCAATTTGTAGGAAGATAGATAACTGCAACTCTATAACTTTCCACTCAACACCTGTTAACTGTAATGGATTCTAATTCAATTTATGTGGAAGGAAATAGCCCAAATGAAATGAAATAGCTGATGAAAAAACATGGATCTACTTATGGTATGAATAATGACATCCCAGATCCCTTGACCCATATTTGTTTTTAAGAGTCATTTTTTCCCCACTGAATTTTTTAAAAAGCACAAAATAAAAGTAGTTTAATTAGGGCTAAGCGTATTAAGAACACTGAAGGTGAAGGGCATAGCAAGTTTCCACGTTGGGAAAGGTAGCTATTTTGTCATGTCTAACTTATATAGCTTTAGGTACAGATTTTAAGCAACCCATTATTATTATTTTATTGTAAACTTTTCAGAGGGAGGAGAAAGACATAACTTCAACCATACAGTACTCCAAAACCAAATTTGATCCACAAAGAGCCTTGGGTTTTTAACACACCGTACTATATGAACCTCAAGAAGACTTTTAGGCACAGCTGCTTACCTGTCAGCAGAGAGAGCCATGAGGGTGAAGACGGACACCCCCACCGAAGTCAGCTGTATGAAAGGGATAAGTTTACATCCAACCCGACCAAACAGCCATTCAGCAGACAGGTACCTGCTGGCATCCACAGGAACACAGGTGAGCAAAAGAAGCAAATCTCCAAAAGCCAAGCTTGAGATGAACAAGTTGGGGACGTTCCTCATGGACTTCACGGTGCAGAAGATTTTGATCAGCGTAACATTGCCGACGAGTCCTATCAAGATGATGATCCCATAAATGGTCGGAATTGCATACAGGAACCGATAGTAAAACAAGTCCTCATCCAGGAGGGACAGATTTGCATGTTGAGCAGAAGAGGTGTTGCAAAGAATGAAGCCATCCAACTCCACGTCTAGCATAACGCACTCCTCAGAAGACATGGTCAAGTTTTGGCGTACCAAAAAAATGCTTGCCTGATTATTATTTTTACCCCAAAAAGAAAAGAAAAAGAAAAAAGCTTCATAAATTCTTTCGAGTCGATTTCATCCCTTAGTGGCGATTGGCAGAAATGGAATATGTGACGTGACTGATCATAGAAGGAAACACATGCACGAGAAGAAACCCAGCCCATTCAAAACAAGGAAGCATCAGCATAGCTTCTGTTTCAAAACTTTGCTCTCTCTCCTGTTCATGAGGCCTGGGAATAAGTACTTCCCCAATTTGCAGAGACTGAGCAGTGGTCTACACAAAGCCATCCATAGTCCATTACCAACACTCCTAGTGAGATTTCAGTGTTGAAAAGAAGGGGTTGCATTTTGCAAGAACTTTTGGTAGTTGCTGCTCTTTCCAGCCTTTTCAGATCCTGCACTTGCAGGCTGCGTTTGCAGCAAAGGTGAGGAGCAGCTCCTTTAAACACTCAAATCCTAGAGGCAGGATCTCTGGAACGTTAGCTCTCTCCCTGCTTCGCACCATAGCAAGCTTCCTTCTGTGAGTACAGTAGATATATAGGAAAGTGCCGTCTTTTTCTGGGGGATGTCAGCCACCTACTGGACAATTTCATCACTGCCCAATGAAATGTGTTTTGAAATATACTCTTGAATCCCTCTAACGTATTTTTGTTGGGCTTGTTCTTATGTAGGAGGCACAAATTTAAAGTCTCACACTGTTCCTTACTACATTTGGTTTCGAGGGAGAGAGACAAAAGGCATCTGATGTCTTACCCTACAATTCAAGAGAGCTAGAATTCTGTACAGTCTCAAGATACTTGAACAATTTGCTCTGTTTCATCCAAGATTCTGTTAGAATCAATTATACAAATTGTGTCTATTTGCCCTTAGACTGTAACCTTGTTCACACGTACCTAGGAGTCATCATTACTGGACACAATGGGATGTTCTGTCCAATAACATATATGGGTTTGAGTTGTGTATCTATTTAATTTGAACAGTACTGGATTCTTGTGGATTCCCAGTTGCATGGTAGGGGTGAGGGAGATTTTCTGCAGAAATGCCAAGTGTGTGTTCGGTATATGGGTGTATCTGAAATTCTCCTTATCTGAATTTCTTCCTGTGTTTCAGAGGTCTGAATTACCAGCACTTATTTCTACATAGAACAGACACATTAGGTATTCTCCAATGTTCTGGGATGCACAATCTGCTGTTGTTTTCCATAGGATCACAGGCAGCTACCTTATATTATATTATGTTAGATCCTTGGGTCCACCTAGCTTAAGAGCTCTCCAAGGTTTCACACAGGAAGTCTATCCAAGTCATACCTAGAGATGCCAGAGATTGAACCACGGACCTTTGGCACACAAAGCAGATGGATGCTCTGCTATGGCCCCTCCATTCACTGACTACTCGCACAACTAATGTTAATGTATGTATTAATAAATTACATTTGTACTCTGCCCTTCCTCCCAAAATGGAGCTCAGGGTGACAGACACCATACAATAATACAATAAATCAGGGCTACCCAAGGTGATGTTTTTGGACTACTTATCCCTGACTATTGACCAGGCTTTCTGGGACTGTTGGAAGTTGAAGACTAGCAAGATCTGGAGGGTACCACATTGGATACGCCTTCAAAAAGTCATACAGCATTTGAAGACCTCATTGAAAACACAGTAAAGTCTTATACCAAACTAAACTTGAAGGCCCTCAACAAATAAATATTTTAATGTTCTGCCTGAACATAGCCAAGGTAGAGGACTGCCTGATTTCACCTGTGAGAGAGTTCCATAAATACCCCCCCCCTCACCAATAACCCCAATGCCTCATATCACCACTCTCTTTCCCACTCCCACTGACAAAACTGTGAGCAGCCTGTCTCTCTGCAATTGGAGAATCTGGGTTGGAAGGTTCTGTAGAAGGCACTTCTTCAGGTACTTGGTTCTAAGTAATTCAGGGCTTTGTTCCCTAGTACCAGCTCCTTGGATTGGGCCCACTAGCTCACAGGCATCCAGTGCAGTATTTTGAGGATCAAAGGTGACGCAGTCTCCTCTTGCAGCTCAGTGCAACAGCTGAGCAGTGGCATTCTGCACCAGCTGCCACTACGGGACCATTTTCAAGGGTAGCCCCATGTAGAGAGCATTACAATACTACCCGTGGGTAACAGAATGTTCTTTGCACAGGATGTTTTTATTCCCGCACAAGAGGATATCTGTGCCTTGGTAAGAGACTTCACCCAAAGAACCTTGATGTAATCATATGTGAAATCTAGGACTGTGAAAATTCATTTCCAAGCATTGAGAGAAAAAAGGAGCATTTCCAGGGTTTCCTTCAAATTCAAAATTATACGGCCAAGAAATGTTAATTGGTTGTTGGGTTTTTATTGTGGTCATACTTTAGGTTGATAGATCACTAGTTTGCAAGTGAGAATACACAGCCTCAGAGTCCAGGGTTACTGTCTCTCTGGTGAGAGTTTATATGTGGGCATTGGTGTGCTGTGACTGGACGTGGAGTTACTCCAAATCCTATTCTACCTCATTGTGAGGTGAGTGGAAGTAGGGGGTCCTAGGAAGGCAGTAATCACCCCTTTTCCATTTAATCCTATGGCAGGTATTTCCCTCACAGTTCTGTGGTTGAAGTTGAGCTGTTGTTGTGAGACTGGGCTGGGGGAGCGGGGTCTAAAGGGGTGTGGGACAGAGCTTTCAAAACTGTGTGTCCTGGCATGTTAGTGTGTTGGCTCTCCACACTCCTCCCAGGGCTGGAAAGGGGTTAGTTTAACCTCTGGTTTGCTAGTAAAACTGAATTACTGTGTCACAAAATGGTGCAAAACTGAATTACTGTGTCGTGAAATGATGCATGTCTAAAAAGTGTGTCACCAACATGAAAAGCTCTGGTGTAGGATTGGGCATAAGTCCAGTACGACCCTTTGCCACTCATGCCCCACTCCTACCTCAGTTCTGGCTTGGAACCTTATACCAATAGAACCAATATGCTGGCATGGGGTTGCACTGGGTCTTCACAGTTCTCCAACATAACTCAAGTTCTCTCACCCTAATTCAG